>NW_004524643.1:2683380-2683888 GCF_000260255.1 Octodon degus
TTTAAAATAAAAATAACTGATGTCAATAAAAAAAACCCAAGAATCCATTTAAAAATAAAAATAAAAAAAAGAAAATACTGCTGAGAGAAACTGAAATAAATCTAAACAAATAGGGAGCTTGACCTCGCTTATGGATGGATTGAAACATTCAACATGGCTGAATTGTCATTTTCTTAAAAATTAATCTAAAAATTTGCAATGAAAATTTCCAAGATTTTTTTCTTCCCTGTAGGGATTAAAAAACTTGCTTTACACTTCCTATAGAAATCCAAAGGTCATAGAATAGCCAAAACAAATCTGAAAAAGGAAAATAAAATTGGAGAACATTATCTGGTTTCAAGACATTATGAAGCTCTGATACTTAATACAGAGAGATATTTAAGTCAGTGGGGAAAATAGTCCAGAGAGTTCCATATATATATATGGTATATATTGGTATATACCTAATCCATTGACTTTTCATCACAGAGAGGTTGAATCTTATTGAATACATTTTCTTCACCTATTG
>NW_004524643.1:2683988-2691415 GCF_000260255.1 Octodon degus
TCCTTAGGCACACTCTACATCATCGATCACTTTTCTCTTTGGCCCCATAATCTCCTTGATCAGAAAATTTGGGACACTACTGAGTTACATGACGTTACAGTACAAGTTCTGATATGTCCTGTGAACTATCAGCTTTTGATTAAAGGTTTTAATATCACTTAACAGGGCCTATGTGTACTTTAAAGAAATCCAAGAAACATAGCAATTCCCACTGTTACCTGTATCAATAAGCATTTTGGGGTTATTGATCATGGGTTATTTTTCCACTAAGAATTATTTCATGCAGATTTTTAACAACTCCATTGTTTAAAAAATAACAATAATTAATAATTATCAAATATCAACTTGGTGTTCAAATTTCTAGTTGCCTAATAAACGTAAAAAAATTCTTCCCGCTACTTTTGTCATTTTTACCATCAGTTAAGTTATGATCCAAATACTTGATTCATGAACACTTTTATTTGCTAATTTTATGGCTTGTGTCTAGATGACCTCCAAAGCCTCTTGCAATCACAGGTAGGGCTTCTTGGTGGTGGCTGTATCTAGAGTATGTGATGCTAGGATTGGTTCATGGTGTGATGCTAGGATTAAGGTGCCCCACTCTGGGTGTGAGTGCTCCACTCTGATGCAATAAAATGGACAGAAAGAGGGCTGCTGTGGTCACTTACTGATTGTCTGCTGCTGCCCCCTGCCTGCTCTGCCATGCCACCCTCTGTCATGCTACTCTCCTTTGGAGTCCTCCAATTATGGACTGAAACCTCTACAAACTGAGACGAAACAAACTTTTTCTCCTTTAATTTTTGATGTCAAGTATTTTGTTTCAGCAACAAGAATAAACAACTAAGTCAGTGAATAATTAGTTTACAAACAGAAAGAAGTGCTTGGCAAAATTTTGGTTTTGGTGTGAACTCTGTATTGGCTGACCAACATGACCCTGGCCATCTTTCCTACACAAACATGAATGTGACCACCTTTCCAGAAGTGTGGATTGAATTAAGTTTGTGAATGGAGGTGTGAATGGAGCATTACCATTGTAATACTATCTATTGCCATTAGTTTGTATATAAGTAGGTCAGTTTTATCTATTATTTATAGTTTCTTTGCCCATCTACAAGTTGTTTGTTGAAAAAAAAAAAACAGGATTATTTAACTTGCTCATAGAGTTCTCATAGAGTTTCAACAGTGATGGTTGCTGACTATATCTCAGTTTGTTATTTGACAAATTCCTTTGGAGTCTATGTTCTTACAAACTAGTAGTAAATTCTTCAGGCTTGATTTTTTTTTTTTTTTTTCTGTATTGAGGACAGGGTCTACAGGGTGTACAGGGTCTCACTATGTAGAGAGAGTACCCTGTATTGTACTTGGAGTGATTCTCCTGTTTTCAGCCTTCCAAGTGCTGGGATTACAGGTGCACACCATCATGGCCAGTCTCAATCACCAGCTCAGTGTGCCCCAAGGGTGGGGCCGACAAGGCACGCAGGGGATCAAATTCTGGCTGCTGGGCTCTGTCTAGGCAGGTGCTTTAGTCTGCTGAGCTATCAGGCCAGTCCTCTAGAGGCTTGATTAGATTCAGGCTTGTTTGATAAGAAGACTTAAAGGACAGTACCACTCAGCCTGGTAGTACTCTGTGATATTAAAGGCTGTTGATGGTCAAAGTCTAGATTCATTTATCATTGGTAGTAGTAAAACAATATTCTCATTCTAGCTTTACTCCTTCCTTTCCTACTGCTATATTTAGAGCTAGAAAAAGAAATTTCCTTTCATCAACTATTTTGTAATTTGTGTATATATTGTATATCAGAAAAGCAGAACTGGATGGGAGCGGGGTATAATTCAATACTCGAGTATACATTTAGCATGCATGAAGTTCTGGGATTGCTCCCTAGCAACAACAAAAACAGTAAATATGTACTTGATTTTATCCTTTCATATAAGTATTAATTTTTAAGAGCAACTTATTTATTTTTTGCCACCAAGGTGAATAATTAGTCTGACTTTTCTTTTATTAATTTATCAACTCAGGAATTGTAAAAACATATTTAAGTTACTCTTGAACCTACATTGAGAAACTATATCTGTGTTTACTAGAAATTTGTGCTTTTCATTCATATAATGCTGCACTATGAGGCCCCTGTCTACAAAGTGCCAACAATCTATACAGGGAAATATAAACTATAATTTCATGTGATGACTGATGAACCTAGTAACTTTGTTAAAAGCAGCACTGTAGTGGAGGGCAAAAGATCTGATTAGCAGAACATAAACAACAAAAGACTTATAGATACCTAACAAAGTATTCTGAGATAGAAGTACAAAATGAACAACTGAAAAAAGGGCTGGTGTACCTTGATGTAATGTACTGTCACAATTCTCGCCAAATGTACTTGCAAATGACCCTAAGTTCAACAGATATGTTTATTATGGCATTTCTTTAGTACCTACCTACCTCTTCCTGCCAAACTTAGTAACTTTAATGTCCACATAGAGAAGAAATGGTAAAAATAGCATATTATTTCCACAATAGAACACTATGCTGCCATTAAATTGGTTAACATTTAACTACAACATGATGTAGTACTTATAAATGAAGTATTTATGCTACATTTCAGAAAACAAGCAGAATGTGCTACGATTTTATCTGCCGAGTACACAAAGACTAGGAAGAAAATGCAAAATGAAAGTGAAGTTAAAATAATGGAACTATGGATAATTTATTTTTCCTCAAAAAATTTTAAGGGAACTTCTTATAAAATGTGACTAACTGAATATTCTGTTATCTACAATGTAGTAAAATGAAAGTGAGAGGAAAAAAGATAAAAATATATAAGAACAAAGACAATGAGAGAAAATAACACTGGACTAGTGATGTTAATATAATTTTGAAAGGCTGGAAATAATTTATAAGCAATAACAAATTTTTAAAGCAAACAAAGCTCAATCTCTACACTATGTAGAAAACTGCTGTACAAATTATATCTCAATAAAAAAATGGAAAAATCCTGAATGTTCATCAACTGATCAGAGGATGAAAGAAATGAAGCCTATCTACTCATGTAATACTATGATAGTATATGGCAATAAAGAGATATGAGGTAGTGATACACACTATAATGTAGATGAATCTTATACACTAGCTACATGAAAGAATCCAATCATAAAAGATCATATATTGCATGATTTCCACTTATATGAATATCCAGAATAGGCAAATAGAGACAGAAATCAGAGATTGTATGGTAGTGTGGGGTTACTGGTAAGTGATGCCCAAAGGGTACACTATTTCTTTTTTGGGGTATTAAAGTATTTTAAAGTAGATTATAATGATAGATGATATACTAGAAGCCATCAAATAGTACACCTTAAATTTTATATGCATGGTATGTAAATTATATCTTAATAGAATTTTTTAATTATTATTATTTTCATTTATGTATTTGGTACAGGGTCTCACTAAGTAGCTCAGACTCACAGTGATCCTCCTGTGTTCAGCCTCCCCAGCAATGGGATTACAAGTGTGTTCCACCATGCCCAGACTTGTTCCCTGGCTCAGTGTACCCCATAGGTGGGGCAGGCATGGCATGTGAGACCAGGGATTGAATCCTGGCCCCTGCTCTGGCCAAAGCTGGTGCTTAGTGCACCGAACTATCTTTTTTTCGTGTGTGTGTGTGTGTGTGTGTGTGTGTGTGTGTGTGTGTATTTTAGGGAAAGATCTACAGGGTGTTCAAGGTCTTACTACTAGATTGGACTCCTAGTGATCCGCCTGTTTACAGCCTCCCAAGAGCTGGGATTACAGACACGCATCGCCACACCCAGTCTCAATCACCACCTCAGTGTGCCTCAGGGGCAGCGCCAGCATGGCAGGCCTCAGGATCAAACTGGCCCCTGTGCCTGCTTGCAGGAGCTTTAATTTGCTGAGCTATTTGGCTGGCCCTCACCAAGCTATCTTGCGGGCCCTGTTTATGTTATTTTTTAAAGGGGAAAAAAAAACCCAAACCCAAAATGATATAGAATTTCAAAACAAGATGATAGCAAATTAGCAATAATTATTATATTGCATAGTTATCTTCAAAGTGCTGTACAGATTACCAGACAATGGAGTACTACTCAGCTATAAAGAAAGATTAGCTCAAGGCTTTTATAGAATTATTTTTAAAAAGGTGTTCAGAGGGTGCTTTATTTTTCTTTTACTGTTTTATATGCAACACTTCTGTGACCAGATGTGTGGGGTGTGTGTGTGTGTGTGTGTGTGTGTTTCCCCCACACTGACCAATTTTCTGACATAAATGACATCTCAATTTAGTTCTAACACTACCCGGAGTTACAGTCAGATATCACAGGTTGAGTTCAATCCCACAAAATACTCCCCTCCCTCAAGTGTAAATCTAAGCCTCCAGTACTTTCGACTGACTGGATATATACTGGAGGGTCCTTTCTCGGTTTGAGGTGGGACAGAATTAAAGATAAAAAGACAAGAAAATTGTAGCTAAAAATTACCAATAAAACTTTGATTAACTAAAAAAAAGACTACTTCCAGGAACCAGCTTAAGTTACCCAAGGGGATACCTAATCAGCATTCCTTTGGTTAAATTTAGATACTTTCCTTACCAGACCCAGCACACTCAAAATTCCTCAGGAATATTAAAAGTCATAAATTGGTTTAATTAAAAAAATAAGGAGCAAGAACTCAAAGAATGTTTAAATTACCTATTCAAACAGCATCATCAACAACAAGCAAACAAAACACTGCTATCTGTAGAATGGGCTGGTTCTCCTCTGGGGA
Organism: Octodon degus; assembly: GCF_000260255.1. Lineage (NCBI taxonomy): Eukaryota > Metazoa > Chordata > Mammalia > Rodentia > Octodontidae > Octodon > Octodon degus. Next base: position 2,688,769 of record NW_004524643.1, read on the forward strand.
GTGGACCACCTTCCCCTGGGCTTTTCTTTTCTGCCCCTTCACGAGAAGTATAAATGCTCTCAGTTTCAAACTATAATGTACCTAATTTTTCTGAGCACCTGGACTCCATTGTTAACTACATCTTAAAATCTCTGCCTAATAAACTCTTCTTGTGCCTCTTACAAACTTATTAGAAAAGAATGGGATAGATTTTTTCCGCCTCAGGGACCCTCAGACTCAGTCTGGTCATGGGTTCAATCACTTGCGAAATGGCTCACAGAAGTCAGGAAAATAGCTGACTCACAATTACTGATTTATAACAAAGGCTATTTCAATACATAAAAGAACAGCTACAAAAAAGACAAATGGGGCAGGTTTTGGGAGGTTTTAGAGTGCAGGAGCCTTTATCCCAGTAGTGCCGCAGGGTGCTCTCCTCTTGGCACATGGATGTAATTCGGCAACCGTGCAGGTCTCAGAATCCCTGGGGTCCTGGCTTCCACATCTGAACCTTGAGATGCTAGGTAGGCTTTCTGTCACTGAATTATGTCCACGCTTTCTTTTGGATTTTATGCAGGGTTCATTACAGAAGTATGATTGATTGAATCACTGGTGATTCACAGACATCAACCCAATCTTCAGCTTTTGAACACCTCCTTACCCACAAAGGGCTGACAGGTGCCAGGTCTAGTCAAGAGGCTATCCAGGAACTTCCAGACACCCATCTCCATAGCATATACAAAGAAACTCATCATTTCAAGATTCCAAGGGTTTTAAGAGCTGTGTTCCATAAAATGACAGTAAAATTTCTTATTATATAAATTTATTATTATAAATCATCATAGTATCACAGATGCAAACTACCAAACCTCACTCAAGAAGAAAAAGACAATCTGAATAGTGCTTTATCTGATTGAGAAATTGATATAAAGTTTTCATACAATGAAAACTCCAGACACAAAGGTTTCACCAGGAATTTTACCAAACATTTAAGAAAAAAAGCCCTAACAAAATCAACTCAATGAACCAAATACTTAAAGCATTAATACCCAGAATACATATGGTTCTCAAAAGACTCAACACTAAAAACAAACAAAAACCCCAACAACAACAACAAAACAAAACTACAAAAATCCCACAAATAATCAAATTTTACAACTGGCTAAAGAACTAAGTACATTTCTCAAAGGAAGACTTAAAAAAAAAAAGAAGACATCATAAAAATGGCCAACAAGTAAGTGAGTGAATGGGGGTAAATGGTCACTCTTGATCATTGAGGAAATGCAAATCAAATCCCTAAGGGTGTATTTCACCATAGAATGGCTATCATCCAAAATATAAAAGTAGGGGCTGGGGAGACAGCTTGGAAGTCCTTACGGCTGCCTGGCAAGGGTGAAGACCTAGGTTCAATCTCTGGTATCACATGCTGAACTAGTCCCAGGCGTGCTGTAACTGGGTGTGGTGGTACATGCCTCCACTCCCAGTGCTGGGGAGGCTGAGACAGGAGGAACACTATAGGTCCAAGCTTTGTAGTGAGACCCTGTACCAAATAAATAAAAGATTTCTTTAAAAAGGGGAAAAAAAAAGATGAAAAATAAATACTGACAAAGATGTGGAAAAAGGAGAAGTCTTATACACTGTTGGTGGGAATGTAATTATAGAAGACAGTAGGGAAACTGTATGGAGATTTCTCCAAGAAAAAAAAATCATATGATCTAGTAATCCCATGACTGGTTATATATTCAAAGACAAAATCATTATACCAAAAGGGTACTTGCATTCCTGTGTTGATTAAAACATTAGTCACAGTAGCTAAAATATAGATTCAATCCTATACGCCCATTAGTGGATTCATGGATACATAAAAAACAATATTATTATCCACAAAAAGAATGAAATTCTGTCATTATAATAACATTTTGTTATGTGAAATAAGCCATTCACAGAAAAACAAATATTATACATTCTCACTCATTTGAAAAACTAAAAAGTACATCTTGCAGAAGAACAGAATGGAATAGTGGTCACTAAAGGCTGGGAAGCATAGGGTTGAGGAATATAAATAAGTTCAGCAAACAGTACAAAAAGACATTTAAGAAGGAGGATTTAGTTCTGATCTTTCTATAATACAGTAGGGTGACTACTGATTAAAACAATCTATGATATATTTTAAAATGACTAGAAGAATATACAATTCTCAATACATAAAAAATGATGTTTGGAGACAAATGTTTAATGCCCAATTTGATTATTATTATTTGATTATGATATATTATTGCACATGTGTTAAATTACCATAACGTACTTCATAACATATTCAAACAATATTTCAATAACTTTTTTTTTTCACAGCCTGCTCAGTCCACCCTGGGGGCAGGGCTGGCAGGGCATGTGGTGCTAGGGATTGAACCACAGTCCCTGTGCTTGCCTAAGCTTGCCTACATAGGTGATTTAGTCCGCTGAGCTATCTTGCCTGCCTTCAATAACTTTTTTAAAGATACCACTTCAGCGAACACTTCAAATAATTGGAAATAGGAGCCTTTTTACCAAGATGGCGCCGAAAGCAAAGAAGGAAGCCCCTGCCCCTCCCAAAGCTGAAGCCAAAGCAAAACCTTTGAAGGCCAAAAAGGCCGTGCTGAAAGGCATCCACAGCCACAAAAAGAAGAAGATA
>NW_004524643.1:2691515-2692290 GCF_000260255.1 Octodon degus
TGTGGTGCTGGGGGATTGAACCACGGTCCCTGTGCTTTGCTAAGCTTGTTCTAAGTAGGTGCTTTAGACCACTGAGCCATCTCACCAGCCCCAGTCAAGTGCATTTGATGCTTTAAATTAAGCAAACAAATTATGTTTCTCTGTACAATAACAATTTGGAACATCAGACAGATGCCAGTGCTGTTTAATACTAAAGGTCTTGTTCTTATCCTACTCAATAATAAGTTTAAAATAATATGAGGCACAGAGATACTCAAGTGTTACTGTGTAATTTGTTAGATGTCTAGGATCAGTTATCATACATAAAACAAATTAAAATGGAAGATGATAGAATTACCAATGATATTATTCTAGCATACAAAAATTAGTCAAGTGAGTTAATACCAATAATTAGTCTTTTAGACTGTTTTAAGTTCATTTTTTTTCTTTTTACAGAACCAGGGATTGACCTCAGGCCCTTGCGCTTACTGAGCTATCTCCCCAGCCCCTTAAGTTCAATTCATGAGGGTGGTCATTTTTAACACATTATTTACTGTTAGGCAGGTACTCTGCAATGAACTTTGTGAGACCATTATGAAACACAGAAAGGTAACAGATTTGTCTAAGATCAAACAAATGATAAATGACATTTTAATATGTTAGAATATTTTAAACTAAGGTAATTCTTTTGATTTTAAATATTTCTTTTAAAATATATAGAAACAGCTATATCACTTTTGAACAAACATATTGAATCAATCTTTCTTTCTTTCTTTCTTTCTTTCTTTCTTTCTTT
>NW_004524643.1:2692533-2693147 GCF_000260255.1 Octodon degus
GCTAAGTCACTGCCAGGTGTGGTGACACGTGCCTGCAATCCCAGCACTTAGGAGGCTGAGGCAGGAGGACTGCTACAAGTTTGAGACCAGCCTGGACTATATAGTGAGCTCAAGGCCAGCCTGAGCTGCATAGAGAGACCCTGTTTCAAAAAGACAGAGATCAAACAAAACAAAACAAAAGAAAACAAAACCACTTAGTTACTATTTATTCATGAGAAATCACGGACAAAAGTGTGTGTGGTTCTGTGTGCGAGCAAAAACCATGTACATTGTGAATCACTTCTGTACTCCACATAAAGGTAGCTGAGATGGAGATTACATGTTGTTTCCCTTTCACAGTTTAGTCTTTCATCCTAAGGAGTAATAATTATGTCAGTAGCACTATACAGGCCTATTTTGAAAGTTACTTAAAGGCAAAAACTGAAAAAAAAGTAGGGGCTACTTCTCAACTGCCTTTCCCATGAGTATAATCAGAGGTGGTACCACATCTTATAAAAGCAGAGCAAATGTAATGAACAGCAGTTTTAAAATTTGGGGTCCTGGAGTTAATATAGATGAGTTAAAAAAAACCCTCAATTCTTAATAAATTCTTTCTTTCATATTCAAAAGACTTA
>NW_004524643.1:2693247-2696385 GCF_000260255.1 Octodon degus
GGGCTGGCTGGCATGTGGTGCTGGGGGATTGAACTGTGGTCCCTGTGCTTTGCTTAGTTTAGCTTGTTCTAAGTAGGTGCTTTAGACCACTGAGCCATCTCACCAGCCCGTGGCTAAATTTATTTTAAAGTTAATTACCTTCTCTCTTTAACTCAGATACTTGCACATGCTAGCCAAGTGCTCTAGAGCACTCAGATACACCATCCTCAGCCCTAGACTCAATTAACTTTACTTTGATATTTCTTCAAGGAACTAAGTTGCATAATACTTATGCCTAGTTGTCCTTTTAGGTTTGTTCTTTATGTTTGGCTCTCTATAATTGTTTCCCAGGAATTGTAACTTATTAAAGTATAATAAAATAATTCTGTTGGTAATGAACTACATTAAAAAATTATTATGGAGGGGCTGGTGGCATGGCTCAGTGGTCTAGGGCACCTACTTAGAGCAAGTTTAGCAGAGCACAGGGACCGCGGTTCAATCCCCCAGCACCACATGCCAGCCAGCCCCGCCCCCTGTTGGGCTGAGCTGGCCACACACACATAAATAAATAAAATTAAAAAAAAATAAAAAAATTATTATGGAAAAATTTCAGAAAACAATAGAAAAAATGTTTACCTTTGTATTCACGAAATTAAACTCAAATACACCAGTAGGAAGAGGTAGTTTCCCTTTGTCCTGGGAATATCTGCAAAAGCTTTCTTTACAGTAAAAAGAATCCTAGGCTCACACAAGTATTTTTCTTTTCTCTAACCTTTTGCTTTAGATATGAGGCATGATTGTCTTCCTTTGTTGAAAGATACAAGGAACGGACTTGTTCCTGCACGGCATTGTAAAAAGTTGTCTCCCAAAACTGTTGATTTGTCCAAATGGGGTGGTCCTGTATGCAGGTGTAAGCAAACTGGTTGACTCCAGGAGCAAGTTTCTGTGAAAACACAAATATCTATCACCATGGGACTGGCAGCGTTATGACAGTTCAGAAAGTTATGGGTGCCACAGTTAACCACAGAGGTGATTAAAAGATCAACATTGTACTCATTTTTAACCGGCAATCTTTGGCTTGCCATTAAATCCTTTAGTGTCTCAGTCACATTATCAAAATGGGCATTTTAGCAACATCTTAGGAATAAAAGATTATTTTATGAATTAGAGAATATATGACAAGTATCTAACACTGTACTGCACATACAGTAGACACTGTAATAGTTATAATTAGGATATAAAATAATATTCATTAACACCTAAACATGAAACTCTTAATAATTTATAATTCATTTTATTTGGTTTTATTTATTTATTTAGTATTTTAGGGAAGGGTCTACAGGGTGTTCAGGGTCTCACTACTAGATCGGACTCATAGTGATTCATCTGTTTACAGCCTCCCAAGAGCTGGGATTACAGGCATGCACCACCATGCCCAGTCTCAATTGCTGTCTCAGAGTGCCCTGGGGGTGGGGCCGGCACGGGAGGCCCTGGGATCGAACCCCCAGCCCCTGCGCCTGCTTGCGGGCACTTTAATCTGCAATTTGGTTTTATAAATAGAGTAAGGGCAAATCTTGCAGCTCAGGGAATTAGCTCACCTGTGATGACAAATGTTTTAGAGCTTTCAGTGACACAAACAGTCTGCTGCAGCACATGTGCCATAGGTTTGCTACCACCACTAGCCCATTATCCTCCATGAAAGTTACTATCACATACACCCTGGAAAACTTTCCTGGGCTTCAAGAGCATTTTCTGGTAATTAAATCTAGGCATGGGAAGGTAACTACAAACCAAATTCTCCTTCTTGGATTTTCTGTTGGGCTTTAGAGTAACAATAACCTTAAGAGGTATTTAACAGAGGAGGAAAACAAACTGCAGGCACTAGGCACATACTGCATATGTGTATTTGTATATATAACTTAATCCTACAGTCTTATAAGATGAACATTAATGTCTTAAAATTTAAGGAAGAGAAAACAGAAGTTTGTAGAGATTTAAGTGATTGCCTAAGGCCATCTAACAATTATATAAGCTGTGGAAATAGATTTGAATAAGTTTCAGGCCCAAAGTTTGTTTGTTTCTAAAGTCCCTGCTGTTCTATCTTCTAGATAGAATTCAAAGCAAATCAGAAAAGAAATTACTCATTAGTGCTGCTGTGTTCTCCATATCCTTAGGATTTGTCTCTCAAAAGTTAGTATTTATCTTGCATGAAACCTCTGATAAGACTTTACGTAACACTGCATTTTAAAATTTTATAGATAAATTACATTGCCAAATTTCATTTAATGACTCAAGTCATTTTCCACAGCCACTACTTTATCTCTAATTTTTTTTCTTTTTTTTGTCTTTTTGAGAAAGTGTCTTGCTCTGCAGTTTAGGCTAGCCTTGAGTTCACCTCATAGCCCAGGTTGGTCTGAAACTTGCAACAATCCTTCCTGCTTCAGCCTCCTGAGTGCTGGGATTACAGGCATATGCCACCACACCTGGATATTATCTCTAAAATTAAGGATGATTAAAAATTGTTTAATTCATTATTTTTCAGCAAATAGCAGGTACCTTTTTCAAAAGATAGATCTTTTTTCAGCCCATTTTATTCTTTGGAATTCAGTTTATCTGTCTTTTGTGAGTAGAACTAAAGTTAGTGGTAAGTTTCTTCTGAAAAAATTTAGTAAGCTGAGTTTTCTTTAAATGTCAGGGACTAAAAATTATTATTAAAATTATATACATAATAATTACACAATGAAAATCAGTTCATTTCTTAGGGACATGCAACAGATGTATAAAATAATTGATAAAATATTATATAGTTAATACACGCTAATTTCCAGGGCATACTAAACCTGAAGGGAGAATAGGCACCAGGCATACCATGAAATGAACACTTTTTCAGGAGGAAGGTAGCTGTGATGCTTGCAGGTAAGAGTCTCTGTGCTCTGCCTTCTGCCTCTAAGTATAAGCCTCGTTCAAGATAGGGCTGGGACCTGCTGCCATGACACTCATTCTTCCTGTTATGTGGCTATAAGTTAGGGATGACCCACAACAGTGGTGCTGAACCTGTGGCACCTGTGCTGCAGCTGCCTGAGCTGTCACTGCAAGCTCTAAAACGGTTGCCGAGACCCAGTCCTAGCCCAGGTCCGGTGAGTGTGCGGAGAGCTTCCT
>NW_004524643.1:2696485-2703131 GCF_000260255.1 Octodon degus
CAGAAGAATATTCAAAGAAAATATTTCTTAGATTGGACACTAAAAATATATCCCACTAAAAGTGGGGTAACATAAAAGAATAAATAAGGGCTGGGAAGGCAGCTTGGCAGTCTCAGCACCAGTTTCAGTCCCCTGGGGGTAGGGTCAGCACAGCACGCAGAGGATCAAACACTGTCCCTGTGTCTGCCTAAGCTGGCCCTTTAATCTGCTGAGTTATCTGGCCAGCCTTAATGTTTATATTTGCTATCTTAATTTCGGTAATGTCTGCTATCTTGATAGTAGCTTTTAATATTTTATGCAAAATTTACCTCAAAAGAAGACAATGCAAAATTTATTTTATCAAGTTTAGTTCTGAACTCTAGTAAATGATTTGAATGTTCAAGTACTGGAATTACATGGTAATTACAATTACTGTGAAATATAGAGAAAATAAGACAGACCAGTGGATAAATAAAAATAAAAAATAAAAAAAAAGAAATAATATTAACGCACAACTAAATGGTAGGTACGTATATATATAGATTGTAAAATCTCTTGAATTTTTCTGAAAATACAAAGAAATGTTTGGAAAAATTAGAGTATTAGTCTTATTAATAGCTAGTAGGAGTTCTAGAAAGAAAAACAAAATTGAGAGTAGAAAAATAATCAAATAAATTAAATGAGACTATTTTAATTTTCCCAGAACCAAATGGCCTGGATTTTCAGATTGGAGAACCAAAATCTACTGCTTACTTTCTGACTGAAAGAATTTATAGACTCAAAGTCCTAAAAAATACCCTTAGGGAAAAAGTTTGGCTGATTACGTTTATTTCCAGCTATGCAGTTTGAAATTAAATGTTCAAGGTTTAAACTTAGATTAATTAAATTAACTGTATTACAGTATTATACAGTTTTGGTGACATGGAAATTCTTTAATTTGGCCTAAATCTCTTACCTCTGCCATTACAATACTTTTCTCAAAAGATACCCATTAATTGAAATTTGACTCACAAGAGGCTGTTCTCTAAACTTTTATTGCTCAAGAACCTACATTCTTATCTTTTTTTTTTTTTTTCCCCGCAGTACCAGAGATCAAACTTGGGACCTTGTTCTTGCCATACAGGCACTTAAGCCTTTGAACTCTTTTCTTCTCTTTGTTCATTAGTACGAATTCCATTCTTTTTTTTGTGCAGGGTCTCACTACACAGCTTGGACTCATAGTGACCTCCTGATTTCTGCCTCCCTAGTGCTGGGATTACAGGCATGTGACACCACGCCTGGACTCCATCACTGGCTCAGCACGCTAGGGGGTGGGGCTGGCGCAGAATGCAGTGCCAGGGACTAAACCCTGGCCCCTGCGCTTACCTAAGCAAGCACTTTATCTGCTGAGATATACCACTGGCCCTACGAATTCAATTCTTTTTGGAGTAATGCAATGTTGTAAATAAGTTGTCTTAAAACTAGATCTACAGGCTAGATGTTCATAAAGAAGCAGTAAAAGATAAAGTAAGGATGGAAAAGGGATTCATAACTCAATACCTAAACCCCACTGGATGGGCAGATTACAGAGATGGAGTAAGAAAAAGGTTATATGTTTATCCAAAACAGTATGTATCCTAAAGTGACTCATTTCTGTACTAATATGTTGCCTAGATAAAAATAATAGATTAGGCACTCTAAAAATGTGTTTGTTGTTACCATAGAATATTCACTATCACTTTATCTGAGAGAAAAATCACTTTTCTAGGATTTGGGGAGTCTTTTTCAGTTAGCCGAAGCCTTTATTAAAAAAATGATTTATGTTAATTTGTCACAAAGGTCTAAAGAGATACTGGATTAGTACAATATAAAAATATCAGATTGAACTGGGCATGGTGGTGTGCACCTGTAATTGCAGTGTTTAAGAGACTGACAACATGAGGATCACTACAAGTCTGATCTGTGTGGTGAGACCCTGTAGACCCTATACTAAGTACATTAAAAAATAAAATAAATTAGATCATGGTCATAAATGATGTTTGTAGTCATTAACGATAGTCTAAAACTCAGAAGGTACACCACAATAACAAAGCTAAAAGGATTTTGTTGTACTGTTGCTAACTTTTGTAGCTTTCTCGGTAGTACATGGCACTTAGTATGTATTTAGTAAACAGCAGCAGCATCCAGGGATTCAAGGAAGTAAGGGGACAGTAGCATAACTGTATAAAAACAGAGTTCAAGGGGCCAGGGAGATGGCTCAGTGGAAAAAGTGCTTCCCTGGCAAGCACAAGGACCTGAGTTCAATCCCTGGTTCTGCCAAACAACAACAACAACAACAACAACAACAACAACAACAACAACAACAACAACAAACCCCGAACAAAGTACAACAGCAGAAAGCCCATGGGACATCATGGATATCTCTGGAATATGGAAGTACCTTCCTGGTAACACTTTGAGATCTGCCTAAGCAGCCAGGAAGGAAGGTACCTACAAATCTAGCTAGACCCATTTAGCTACAGATGTGGTGTACTACTATGTGAGCATAAAAAAAGACAATAATAAAGCCCATGGAAGATATATTTTTTCCCCTGTGTGATTAAATCTTAACTGTTCAAATACTGAAAGTATAGGTCTGAGATAGCTACTATCTCTGAGACTTCTAATGACAAAGAGAGTTGGAGGAAAGACACGGTTAGCAAGCTCTAATTTTCAAGGGAGAGGGGAAAGAGAAGACATGTGAAGTAAAAGGAACTCAGATGTGTTGTGTATGCACTAGCTCCCCAGGATGAATGTAATCATTCTGAACTATAAATATGTACTAACACAAATAAAAAATGCTTAAAAATCTTTAATTTTAAGTGAGTCTTCCCTTCAGTTTTTAGTGTCCAGAAAAATTAATAGTAAATTAAGGAAAACATATTCCTTATGCTATTTCCTACTTCTTACTAGACAAGCCACAAACCACAGTATAACTGAATTATAATTTGGTAGTACATTTCTTCCTTCCTTAGTTTCTATCTATTCAACTTTTTCAAAGACTTTTTTAAAAAAATTGTTATCAGAGTTACAAAAAAGTAAGGTCTTGAAAAGATTTCCTATAAACAATAAACTCAACATGTTGGGGCCAAATTTTCATTAATGTTTTGACTTTAGTAAATTAAGACTCATCAATGACCAAATAAACTCAAATTGTAGACTGTATCTATGTTATAATCAACAGTGGATGCATTTACACTATAGCTATTATTTCAGTGCCTACATTCTCTAAAAGTTTTATTTTGAAGTTGTGGTTCTTGGAGAATGAAATGGCAGCCAAAGAGCATAAATACTGGCTTTGGGCTTTATAACATTTCTGAGGGCCGGGAGACAGCTCAGTAGGCATGAATTCCTGACTGGCATGCACCGAGTTCGATCCCTGGTACTGCAAAAAAAATAAAAAACAAAAAAACAAAAACAAAAACAAAATTTCTGAGTTACAGAATATTTTCAGATGAGTAATCTAAGTGCATAGGTTAATTTTACTATTAAGAAAACCCCTGAAATGAATCAATTTACTTTTTTTTTTGGTGGTACTGGGGATTGAACTCAGGACCTTAGGCTTGCCAGCAAGCACTTATGCCCTTGAGCTATCTCCCTAGCCCTCAATTTACTTTTAAGAAGAAAAAATTAGCATTGTATGCTGCCTGTATGTAGTAAGGGAAGAAAAAATCTATTTCTTGAGAAATATTTTATTTTTCTGAGAAAAAAATTTCTTCAATTTTAACTCTCGTTTTTTATTTTGCAAAGTCATTAAAATTGAGCCTGTGAGTTGGGTGTGGTGGTGCATACATGTAATTCCAGCACTCAGGAGGAGGACTGCTATGAGTTCAAGGATAGCCTGGGCTACATAGTGAGTTCAAGGTCAACCTGGACTACAGAGCAAGACTGTTTCAAAACAAAACAAAATAAAACAAAACAAAGCCTGAGCCTCTAGAATAAGGAACAAACTGTTTACCTCATGGCCATATCCCAGGAGGAAGAACTGTTATCTATTGAATTAAACAGACTGGGTCAAAGTTACCCAAGTGTTTCCATGAGTAAGCCAACAATTATACCTAGAATTTTAGAAAATAAACAAACAGCAGTAACTATATGATTAAAAATAAGACAAATACAGTGATAGGAATGAAAAGCTACAAAGGCACATTAAGCTATTACAGCATAGGAGATTTTTATTTTCCTAGCTCAACAGGTTTTATTTTAGAAACACCTCAAAATCTACTTTTGTTTCTCCTCCCCATTTTCCTACTAATGTCTAGGATTTTACTATTTGTGTTCATTTCTATAGTTTAAGACCTAGTTCCTACTAAAAATAAATATTACTGTAACCTTGGGGATAACTCTACAATGCTATCCATAATGGAACATGACAGGAGTCAAGATTCTAGAGAAAGGGGGCCAAGGAGATGGCTCAGCAGAATTAAGCGCTTGCCTGGCAAGTGCAAGGGCCTGGGTTCAATCCCTGGTTCTGAAAAAAAAAAAAAAAAAAAAAAAAAAAAAGATTCCAGAGAAAGAGCAGTCAAGTCACGAGGGAACCTGGAAGTTAAAGGTAAGGCAAAGTTTGAGAGTCAGTGAATTTCGAAAAAGGAATGAAAAAGGTTGGGAGTCACATAATTTCCCAATCAACCTGCTGTAGGAGTCCACATTTGGATGCTTGGAACATGCTGAATAAGGTTCTCAACTCATAAAATAGAAGAAGTTCAAACCCAATTTACACAGATGGCAGTAGGCTTTCTTGCCTAGAGTCTAACATGTGCAGAAACTGTACTTCTGTTGGATAGAGGAAAACCTGGATGCATACAGGTATAAACATGTAACACTTTTTAACACTTAAATAACTTACTTGTTTTGAAGCATAGATGCAGGATTAGAACAAGTATCAGTGATATATTTTTTTTCCACTACTGAGCTATATCCCCAGCTGCAGTCCCTCTTTCTTAGTTTCTTTTTTTGGTCGTACAGGGATTGAACTCAGGGCCTTGCACTTGCCAGGCAAGCATTTATTCTACTGAGCCATCTCTCTGGCCCTTAAGTCCCTCTTTCTAATCTCTGATGATTCAAATCTTTTCCATTCTCTTAGATCTTATTTAAATCTTGCCTCTTTCAAAATGCCCTTTTTGAGCTGGGGAGATAGCTCAGTGGAATAAGTGCTTGTCTGGCAAGCTCCAGGTACTAAGTTTGATCCCTGGCACCACCAAAAAAAAGTGTCCCCAAAATGCCCTTTTCTCTTATTCCTTCTTTATTTCCTATCTTTTTTCATTTTGTGAAAAAAAAATTCATAAGAACATAATCAGAGAACAGCAATAGCATATCATTATCTTAAAAGTAGTTATTTTGATAGGGAGATGTTCAAATAATTCTCCAAATTACCTATTTCAATGTTTCAAGAACACAGTATTTTAATATGTATACTAATATGTTTCACTCAGAAAGTTTTGTAATATTATCTGTTTTTTTCTGTATTATCTGTATTTCCTTTTTTATGGGCTGAATATTTGTGTCTGCCCAAACTCATATATTGAAGTCTTTACCTCCAACATATTTACAGTAAAGAAGAAATTACAGTTAATGAGGCCATAAGAGTAAGGACATGACCCATTAGGATTACTGCATTAGATGCCAGACAACTCCGAAGCTCGCTCCCTTTCTGTCTGTGTCTGTCTTTCTCACTCACATTCCTTCACTGCATGCACTGAGGGGACGTGAAATGAGGGAGGGCATAATGATAAAACAGCTATCTGCAACACAGAAAAGGAGCCTTCATCAGAAACAGAAGTGACTAGAGCTTTGCCCTTGGACTTTTAGCCCCTATAACTATGAGAAAATACATTTCTATTATTTTAGCAACCCAGTACAGTATTTTTATGGCACCCTGACACTATCTTTTGTAGAATTTTATCTATACATGTGTAGCAATCATTGTTGGGCATTTTTTTTTTATTACATTAAGTATTTTTGCTAAGAAATGTACTGAAATGCCAAGTTAGAAATCTCTGTAAGGGTTATGCAAGGCAATAGCATTTAATAGATTTTAGTTGCTAATGTGGTACAATGCAATAACAGCCACTAGTGTCTATACTGAAACAGAAATGACCAAGGCACAAAGGTTTACTTTATTTTTTTTATTTTTTATTTTTTTTGGTGGAACCGGGGATTGAACTCAGACCATTGTGCTTGCCAGGCAAGTGCTTATTCTGCTGAGCCATTTCCCTGGCTCAAAGGTTTGCTTTATATAAGTGATATTATGCTGCTATTAAAAAAATCATATGAGGTCCAGCCAATGGCTCAGTGGATTAGTGCCTGCAAGCAGGCACAGGGGCTGGGGGTTCAATCCCTGGGCCTGCCCTGCTGGCCCCACCCCAGGGGCATGCAGAGAGACTGGGTGTGGTGGCGCCGCCTATAGTTCCAGCTCTTGGGAGGCTGTAAATAGGTGGATCACTAGAGTTTGATCTAGTAGTGAGACCCTGAACATCCTATAGATTGTTCCCTAAAAAAACCACAAATAAATTAAAAAAATAAATAAATAAAAATAGGGGCCGGGGAGATGGCTCAGTAAAATAAGCACTTCCCTGGCAAGCGCGAGGGCCTGAGTTCAATCCCCAGTTTTGCCAATAAATAAATAAATAAATAAATAAACAAACAAATA
>NW_004524643.1:2703231-2706503 GCF_000260255.1 Octodon degus
TGATGCTTTGCCGAGCTTGTTTTTTTAAGTAGGTGCTTTAGACCACTGAGCCATCTCTCCAGCCCCGAATACAAGTTTATCTGCATCTGTGACGTACATGTATGATAAATCCATCGAGTTCCAATAGGATTGAACAGTTCCTTGCAATTACTGCTTTGCATCTACAAAGACAAACATCTGACTTGGTGATGGCTTCCCATCTTAAAAGCAACTTAACTGGTATTCTCTGAAGAAAAAAAACTTCCATAAGTTATTTAGCTTGATTCCAATAAAATCTGGCTTCAGCGAAGAGAAAATCCTGTTTTTTTTTGTGATTCGTGATATGACGGTTAAAAAAAATGAGTTTTTTTTTGGTATTTCTATACAAACAAAAAGGATTTACACAATTCTGACAGGTAAAGTACTAAAAGATATAATAAGCTGCCTTTTCATCAGGAAAACAAAAATAATTTCACTATGTTCATCTTCTGAATTGATTAGTAACCCCAAGTGATTTTCACATTGGGAGGCAAATTACTAGCAGTAAGTTCATCAAATTTAGATCTTTCTTGAACAGGAACACTGTAGAAATCAAGAACATCTTTGACGCTGCACATCTGAGAAAGCTGGAGTTAGGAACTGCGTGGCCCAAGTCATCAGCTAACTGCGCCAAGAGACTGAACTTCATATGACAGTCTTCTAGGGAGATGTCTTGCCAACTACTGGGAAGAGATGAACCAAAAATTTCTTTAATATGAGATTCCAAACGACTCTGGAGATCTTCGGGGGGCATGCAGGCTCGGCTTCGTAAAGGTGGACAAACCAGAATAGGTTCTTTTTTCACTTCTTCAGGCTTAGCCACCACTGGTTCTTTTTCCTGAATCGAGACCAAAACTCTCTGGGTGCCGCCCCTGCGACCATCCCTGGCTGACACTTTCCTGCAAGGCCAGCTACAACAGCGCCGCCAAGTCAAGGAGAGGCGGGTGCCAGAACTCCTTAATAAATTCTTATCAGTTTCTCACAAATCATTTTTAGGACAATCTATACACCAAAATAACAATTAATTATAATCTCTTATTGGAATTTGACAGAGCTCTACAAAAATCCCAAAGTGTGATAAAGCTGTGACTTTCTCCACCCTTCTCACTGATGTTGCATATTTCTTTTCCTTGACACACACCAGTTGACATTATCTTCCTGTTTATTCACAAACTAAAATATGAAAAAACTTCTCTATGAAAGGGACTGCATACATTCCAATGCAGAAAAATTGTATAAAACAAAGTGACAAATGGTCCATGGGTCAGAATTTGTTTATTAGATGAGAATTATATAGCAAGGATAGGATAAACACTTTTGTTGGCAAGACAACCACAAGTAGTTAAGATATTTGATATATGTGTAAAAAATCATTAATTCACAAACATTTAAAACACTATTTTTCAAACATGAAGTATGCCTTATTTTCTTCTGGTTTCCTAGTATGGCTTAGGCATAAAAGAGATGCACTGTGTCCCTGTTAGGACGGGTAGGAAGAACTCTGCCTTGATGCGCAGGTGTGTTCTGAGGACCAGCAGAGGGCAGTAGCATCTTATTATGCCTAGATTTCATCATAGCTCTACATAGAAATGCAAGAATGGAGAGCTTCGCAGTGTACTGGACTTCTAAGCAGATGGTAAGGCAAAGAATGCATGTCTTCACTGTTCATCTGAGAGATGCTATAAAAGAATGGACTTGCCTGAGGCCACACAGCAAGATAGTAGGTGAGATGGGAACAGAAGCAAGGTATTCTTTTATACTTACATAAAATTTAAGGAATTCCACAAAAGGAATTATGGAAGGAAAGATATAATGAGACTTTTCAGGGTTTAAGATTCAGTGTAACTCATGACAATAGCAGTTTTACTAAACAGAAAATAATCACTTGTGGATAAACTATCTCAGCATTCTAATTATTTCTCTGGTTGGAAGCAAAAACTCTTCAAGATGGTTCTCAAACTGATCCATATGCTAGTTTCCTGACCTTTTATTTTGCACAAAGAAGAGATTCAATCCATACTGAGTGCTGTGGTGAGAGCTGTCAAGTGACATCTCTCTTTCCCTCTAATTTTTTTCTTTTTCTTTTTTCCTCCTCTAATTTTGGCAATAATATTTATTTTACATTTCATAATAAATTTTATGATTCTGTCCTAAAGAAACAAATGATATTTTGTCATTCAATTACATGAAACTTTTAAGAATGTGTTGCCTTCCTTCCTTACTAGAAAAAATAGCTGTGAAAGTACTACATTAAGCAATGTCACTTATTTTCCTCAAAGCTTTTAAGTGAAATCCAGCATGGGACAGGATATGGAGAATACATTCATAGGGCTCACCGAACAGCAGGCCAGATTCAAATCCAAGTAGATGGACACAATTATCTGAGGGACCAGATGAGATGGTCAAAGGAAAAAACCAGATTAAGAATATCAGTACAAGGGGCTGGGAAGATGGCTCAGTGGAATAAGCGCTTCCCTGGCAAGTGCAAGGGCCTGAGTTCAATTCTTGGTTCCGCAAAAAAAAAAAAAAAAAGAAAAAGAAAAAAGAATATCAGTATAAAGACACTTCCTGAATCCTGCCTGGGTAGCCGTGTGTATTTCTTAGGCCAACGTTTCCAGTTAGGGAGTTCAGAGGGAAACTAGATTTCAGGAGAGAAAGTTAGGCGAGAGGACTCATTTCATAAACAGTAATGATATTGAAGAATAATGAAGAATGCAGGCTGGGGATATAGCTCAACAGCATAAGTGCCTGTGTGGTAAATGCAAGGTCCGATGTTTGCTCATCCCTGGTTTAAAAAAAAAAAAAAAAGTACAAAGATCTGCTGTCTAAATTTCTGGGGATTTCTTCACCATGACTATAACTTTTAATTCCCACAGCAATTTTATGATCGACAGGGATAAATACAATCACTCCTTGTCTTATCCTCCCATTGAGATGAACTTGCTATGTTGTCCAGGCTGATCTCAAACTCAGGCTCAAGTGCTTCTGCCTCAGGTTCCCAAAGGCTTGGACTTAGAGGGGCCACTAGGCCTGGCTTTTCTCTTACTTTAAGGTGAGGAAACTGAAGCACAAGGAAATTAAGTACTTTGCTTATAAGAACATTATTAAAAAGTGGCACAGCCAGAGAAGAGATTCAAACCCAGGCAGTTTGGCTACAGAGCCTAATTTTTTTTTTTTCTTTTTTTTTTTTTCTACAGTTTTATTGATAAACAGATAGCAATGAGACAGTTTCAAATCAAATCGGAAGTACAGTT
>NW_004524643.1:2707431-2710124 GCF_000260255.1 Octodon degus
TATGACATCGATGTTGCCAAGGTCAATACCCTAATCAGGCCTGATGGAGAGAAGAAGGCATATGTTCGACTGGCTCCTGATTATGATGCATTGGATGTTGCCAACAAAATTGGGATCATCTAAACTGAGTCCAGCTGGCTAATTCTAAATATATACTTTTTTCTCAGTATAAAAAAATAATAATAATTGGAAATAATTGGAATACTTACTGCTATATTCTATGCTGTTAACCTGATTCTAACAACAAAACCAAAAAAGACATTGCAAAAATAAAACAATATGCTTTATGAACACAGATGTAAAAATTCTAAACAAAATTTTACAAAATCAAATCTAGCAATACATTAAAAGAATAATACAACCAAGGTTACCTTAAGAATGAAAAGCAGGTTTAAATATTTTTTAATTGACACCAAATAATTGTATGTATTTATGGGGTTCAGGGTGATATCTCAATACATGTATATAATGTATGATGAACAATCAGGGCAACATATATATCACCTCAGATATTTACCATATTTTTTTTGTGTTAAACCATTCAAAATCCTTTCTACTAGCCCTTTTATAATATTCAATTAACTCCTGTCATTGTTATTTCACTGTGCAACAGAACACTAGAAATTATTCCTCCTACCCAACCACACCCTTGTATCCACTGACTATGTACTCTTCTTTGCATCTCCCCGATCTCCTTCACAGGCTCTGGTAACCAGGATTCTATTCTCCACTTTGAAATTATTTATTTATTTATTTATTTTAAGCTTTCATATATATATGTGAGAACATGTGTTTGCCTCTTTATTTTATTTTTTCAGACCTGGGGATTGAATTCAGGCCCTTGTGCTTACTAGGGAAGTGTTTATTCCACTGAGCCATCTCCCTGGCCCTGTGTTTGCCTCTTGGTACCAAATAATATTTCACTATGCATATGTATATTACATTTTCCTCATCTAGGCCTCTGTGATTAGACACCTAGGTTTAGTCGGTATCTTGGCTATGTGAACAGTGCTACAATAAATGTGTGAATGCATATATTTCTTCAACACACTAATTTCAATTCCTTTGGAAATGTACCCAGTAGTGGAATTAGTGGTAGCTAAATTTTCAGTGTTCTGAGGAATGACCATACCATATTTTATGTATGCTAATTTATATTCTCACCTAAAATGTATTTAGAGTACTACTGGGAAAACTAATCAATATAACTCACCATACTAAGCTAAGAAAGAAGTATCATACTACTATTTCATCAAATGCACAAAAAAACAGAGGTGATAGATATACCAATTACCCTGATCCATCCCCTGTTCTGCATTCCCCTCTAGCCCTGCCCCAGGGGTGTGTTGGGCCAGAGATGGAGTTTTGGCATGGTGGCGCATGCCTATAATCCCAGCCTTGGGAGGCTGAAAATAGGAGGATCATTACAAGTTTGAGTTGCATAGTGAGACCCTGTCCTAAATACATAAAACAAAACAAAACAAAAAAAAAAAGATTATCACCAATTACCCTGATCTTTATATACTGTAGACATGAATTAAATATGTATAACTACGCATCAATTAAAAATAAGAATGTTTAAAAAACAATTGAGCAAACAAAAGCAGAAAAAAAATTAACAAATGCTTAGTAAAAAACTCTTGGTATCAAAAAAGAAAATGTCATTAACTCATAAAAGGACCTATGAAAATCTTGCAGCTGGTTCTTAATGGTTGAAGAATGATTATCTTTTGCTTAAGATTAGTAAGACTAGGGGATATGCTCTCTTGCTATGTTTGCTAAACATTGTACTAGATGTTCTAGCCAGTGAAATGAGTCAAGAAAAGGAAATTAAAAGTATCCAGGTTGAAAAGGAAGAAGTAAAATAATCTATATTTGTACATAACATAATTAACTACCTACATAGGAAATCTTTCAGAACTTATAAAAACAAATAACAAAAGAGAAACCAAGGCTACCAGAGTAAGTGAGCTTAACATAGTTGCAAGGTGGTTCATTAATATATAAAAGTAAATTTTATTTCGATATCTTAGCAATAAAAATGGAAATTAAAAAAACAATACTACTAATAATATCTAAAGATGAAATACTTTAGGGGGTAAATCTGAAAATATATGATAAAAAAATTTTAAAACTAGAAAATACTGCTGAGGGGGCTGGCAAGACAGCTCAGTGAACTAAAGTGCCTGCTTAGGCAAGTTTAGGCAAGCACAGGGGCTGTGGTTTGATCTCTGACACCAAGTGCCCATGTCAGCCTTACTCCCAGGGCAGCTGAGCTGGCCACAGAGTCTGGGTGTGGTGGCGCATGCCTGTAATCCCAGCACTGGGGAGGCTGAAAACAAGAGGATCACTATGAGTCTGAGCTGCCTGTAGTGAGGCCCTGCAACAACCAAATACATTAAAAAAAAGAAAGAAAGAAAATACTGCTGAAGAACGCAGGCCCGGGGAGTGAGTGAGACGACCGAGGCCGCGGGGTCCTGAACAGACCCAGAGCGCAGGCCTGGCGAGTAAGTGAGACGACCAAGGGCCGTGGGATCCTGAATAGACTCAGAGCGCAGGCCTGGTGAGTGAGTGAGACGACCGAGGGCAGCGGGATCCTGAACAGAC
This sequence comes from Octodon degus, assembly GCF_000260255.1. Taxonomy (NCBI): domain Eukaryota; kingdom Metazoa; phylum Chordata; class Mammalia; order Rodentia; family Octodontidae; genus Octodon; species Octodon degus. Next base: position 2,710,039 of record NW_004524643.1, read on the forward strand.
CCAGAGTGCAGGCCTGGCGAGTAAGTGAGACGACCAAGGGCCGTGGGATCCTCCTGAATAGATCCAGAGTGCAGGCCCAGTGCGGA
>NW_004524643.1:2713584-2717615 GCF_000260255.1 Octodon degus
AATAAATAAATAAACAAACAAATAAAAAAAATTGTATGAAACCAGTTCCTATATTTTTCTATTTTTGCATGGCTATTAGGATAGTTTTTTTTTTAATCAAAATGTCAACAATTTTTTATGGCTAAAAATGAAATACTAAACAATTAATTATGCTTATTTTAAAAAAGGGTTGGCCAGATAGCTCAGCAGATTAAAGCACCTGCTTAGGTAGACACAGCGACTGGGGTTTGATCCCTGATAGGCCGTGCCAGTCCTGCCCCTTGGGTGTGCTGAGACAGTGATTGAGACTGGGCATGGTGGCTTGCACCTGTAATCCCAGCACTTGGGAGGCTGAAAACAGGAGGATCACAATGAGTCGGATCTGTGTAGTGACATTTTGTAGACCTTGTACTAAAATTTTTTTAAAAACCCATAAACCAAAACACAAAACACACACACACACACACACACACACACACACACACAATTGTTCTCTTAACAGCTTTTGAAGGCAGAGATTGACTATATTTTCACATCTATAATTTATACTCATCCTAAGAGATGTGTGCCTCAATTCTTTCACTTTCTACAGGTATTGGCGGCATAAAGAATGCCTCCTGGATCTCAAGAGTTATATATTTGCCAAGTTTGTTCTAAGTTTACAACTCTAAATCTTTTCTTAGCTAGAAATGCCACCCAAAAGTATAATAAAACCAGCACATTTCTCAGCTATTCCAAATGGTTTTTGGATTTTTTTTCCTCAAAAATCTTTCACCATCAACACTGAAGTACTCCTATGACTGAAGGTTCTCTGCTTTTGTTACCCCAAAACTTAAACTTTTTTCTGAAAGTAGTCTCTCTGTTTTTATCTCTCTCATAATATGTGAAAAATCTCAGTGACAAACAGGGAGTACTATGAAATTGCAGAAATTAAAATTAGATCTCATGAGTTAAGTACAAAATGTTTGCATTTTAAACATAAAGAGAGTGGCCAGGGAGATGGCTCAGTAGAATAAGTGCTAGCCTGGCAAGCGCCAGGGCCTGAGTTCAATCCCTGGTTCCGAAAAAAAAAAAAAAAATAAAAAAAAAATAAACATAAAGAGAATTTGCAAAGTCACTGAGTTGAGTATTTATAGTACCACATAATTTATTTTCTGCTGTAATAATTTGTTCTCTAATTTAGCAGCTCCTCCACAAATTCCTATTAAGTCTATGACTTCTCAAAAATGTTAACAATGCTGAATAATATGAAAGGAAACAGCATTATCTAAGCAAAATTAAGCTAGAAGAATAATCTATTTACAAAGTTCTCTTTAGGGACAAGTTGTAATAAAATCTTTGCTTTTGTTATGCTAGCCTACTAAAGGCTTCTCCTTTAAATACGTTTTTGAAACCCATCACGACACTGCCCTGCTCAAGAGTTTAGTGCCATGTACTCCTTAGTCATTAGAGAATATTAGTCTAAACAGCTTCATGTGATATTCCCAAGGATTTTTCCTATCATATTTTCTCATCTAATGACTGACTAACTTATGGTACCATACAAGAAGTATCAAGTAGCCTGCTCCACAATTCTGCTTCTTTTGACATTTTTATCCATGACTTGGGTTGCAACAAGTATGATTTTCAAATTTAAGTGGAAGGAATAGGAAATATCTATAATCTATTTATATCCATTCTCAAACAGATGTGTGCCCTAACTCTTACTGATTTTAGAAGCCTTTGGCAAGTACTTGTTGTTTATTATGAAAAAGAGTTTGAGCTGGGGAGATGGCTCAGTAGAATAAGCACTTCCCTGGCAAGCACAAGGGCCTGAGTTCAATCCCTGGTTCTGCCAAAAATAAAAAATAAAAAATAAAAATAAATATATAGAAACATAAGAGGTTGAAGGTGGTTTTAAGATTACACACATATGATATACAGAGATGAATTCACTTTTATTTTTTAAAGTACAGTAAGTAAGCATTACTAAAGCATTTTTGGAAAGAGAATCTCAATATTTTATAGAGCAAAAAGAAAAGTAGAATGACAGATAAAAGATACAAGTGAGCTAAAGCAATAACAGATAAGATTTGCTTTTTTTTTTTTTTTTTTTTTGCATTTAGGACAGGTTCTACAGGGTCTCACTGCATAGATCGGACTCATAGTGATCCTCCTGTTTACAGCCTCCCAAGTGCTGGGCTTACAGGTGCACGCTACCATGTCCAGTCTCAATTGCAGTCTCAGCAGCGCCTGGGGGTGGGGCTGGCAGGGCAGGCCCAGGGATTGAACTTCTGGCCCCTGCGTCTGCCTAAGCAAGATTTGCATTTGGATAGAAGATTCATTGTATAGCACTGGCACCTAAGGATAATTTAAAATAAGCATAAACATTTTTTTTTTAAGCAACAAGGATGTGTTTTCCACTCTACTGATAATTCTAAAATGTAAACATGCAAAGTTTATAACATGGACATGAAGCCACTGGAATTGAGTGCATGGTTGGTTACCTTTGGAAGATCAAGTTACACAGTATTTTTTTCTCCCTTAACTACAGAGAGATAGGCTTAACAACTTAAAATTTATTAATTCCAAAGAAGGTGATATAGTGCAGGTAATATTTTAACTGAATCCTTTAAGAGGATTCAAATTCCACTCCTATTGGACTGATTTCTCATGTGATAACATTTTGGCATGGAGCACCCCCAGATATCAGCTATAATGTTCTTCTCAGAAGTCAAGTGAGCTACAGTTAACTTTCTTGGATGGAAAGAAAACAGATTTTAGCTTTAGTCAAGTATTTTCTCTACAACTTGCTCCATATTCCCAATTAAACCAATGAATTTGTTTTTGTAAGAAAAATAATAAAGCGCTTTCTGCTGGTGGACACCACGGAGGAAGCATTGTCAGTCTCTCTTCTGACTGTCGTCATGTCTAAGTCAGTCTCCCAAGGAGCCCGAACAACTACAGAAGCTCTTCATCGGAGGGCTGAGCTTTGAAATAGCTGATGAGAGACTGAGGAGCCATTCTGAGCAATGGGGAACACTCACAGACTGCTTGGTAATGAGAGACCCAAACACCAAGCATTCCAGGGGCTTTTGGTTTGTCACTTATGCCACTGTGGAGGAGGTCGATGCAACCATGAATGCAAGGCTACACAAAGTGGACAGAAGAGTTGTGGAACCAAGCTGTCTCAAGAGAAGATTCTCAAAGACCAGGTGCCCACCTAATGGTGAAGAAGATCTTTGTTGGTGGCATTAAAGAAGATACTGGAAAACATCACCTATGAGATTATTTTGAACAATATGGAAAAATCAAAGTGAATGAAATCATGACCAAGCGAGGCAGTGGAAAAAAGAGGAGTTTTGCTTTTGTAACCTTTGATGACTATGCTTCTGTGGATAAGATTATCATTCAAAAATACCACACGGGTCGGGGAGATGGCTCAGTGGAATAAGCGCTTCCCTGGCAAGTGCAAGGTACTGAGTTCAATCCTCGGTTCCGCCAAAAATACCACACTGTGAATGGCCACAACTGTGAAGTGAGGAAAGCCCTGTTCAAGCAGGAGATGGCTAGTGCTTCATCTAGCCAAAGAGGTTGAAGTGGTTCTGGAAATTCTGGTGGTGGTCATGGAGGTGGTTTTGGAGGCAATGACAGTTTCGGTCACAGAGGAAACTTCAGTGGTCGAGGTGGCTTTGGTGGCAGCTGTGGTGGGGGTGGATATGGTGGCAGTGGAGATGGCTACAATGGATTTGGTAATGATGGAAACAATTATAGAGGTGGTGGAAGCTATAATGAATTTGATAATTGCAACAGTCAGTCTTCAAATTTTGGCCCCATGAAGGGAGGAAAGTTTGGAGGCAGAAGCTCTGGGCCCTATGGTGGTGGCTATGAAATCAAGGTGGCTATGGTGGCTCCAGCAGCAGCAATAGCTATGGCAGTGGCAGAAGGTTTTAAACACTTCCAGGAAAAAAAGCTTAGCAGGAGAGGAGAGCCAGAGAAGTGACAGGGAAGCTACAGGTTACAACAGATTTGTGAACTCAGCCAAGCACAGTGGTGGCAGGGCCTAGCTGCTA
>NW_004524643.1:2717715-2725523 GCF_000260255.1 Octodon degus
AGGACTGTATTTGTGACTAACTGTATAACAGGTTATTTTAGTTTCTGTTCTGTGGAAAGGGTACAGCATTCCAACAAAGGGTTTTAATGTAGACCTTTTTTGTAACCATGCTGTTGACTGCTAAATGTAATAGTCTGATCATGACGCTGAATAAATGTTTCTTTAAAAAACAAAAAAGAAAAATAATAAAGCAAAAATGTGTTGTTTTTCTATAGCTTTCCTTGTAATACCACAGATTTTTGACAATGCAATGAGTCAACTCATCAAACATGCAATTGAGAAATCAATTACTTAGTAAATGGACAAGAATTCTAGTCTAATACAAATGTCTCCTTAATTTGAGAGATCACAAAAATGTAAATAACAGAGAATATTTCAGGAAAAGTATCCTAGGGATTACTTGAATAAAAACAAACATTTTTGTTACCTGGTAATCCTGGGAGTTTTTAATAGTTCCGTTTACTGCAACCTTATAGAAAAATTCCTATAAAATTCACAAGCATTGGGATAAAGCTAATAAAATTAAATTATAATTACAAAGAAGTTACAAATGGTAGGGTAATAACAGCAAGCTTCTCTTCTGGAGGGTTATCAACCTAAGTTTGCAGACCAAAAATCAGAGAAAAAGAAGAACTGCAAGGACAGCCAACATTTTGACCCTAGCCTTTCATGGTCAGTGAGGACTCAGGACATAGGAGAACCTGTACTGTAAAATCCTGTAACTCTGTTGTGTCCCAAATTTTCTGACCAAGGAGATTATGGGGCCACAAAGCAAAGTGATCAATGATGTAGAGTGTGCCTAAGGAGAGTTACATGGAGAGAAAACATTCTCTCACGCTTTCACAGAGAACAAACTGGTCAAGCAATGGCCGTGACTCATCCACATGGCTGACACTGACAAAAGTTCTACAAACTGCGGTATAGGGTTTCAAGATAAATCCTGAGGGGATTTGACTGACCTTGGCAGACACAAAAGTTACATTCCTTGTTATATAGGTCTTGCTTTATCTTGGTCTTAACCATCCAGCAGAAAAGTATAAAAATGAAGTATAAAAAATAAAGCCATTTTAATATGCTGAGCTGTAAAAGGCTCAAGTCAACAACTTCTGACATTGCCAGTCCTATGGAAAACCCACTACTATTATGGACTACTGGACTATGTTGGATTATTTTGCTGAATTCACACACCTATAATATTTAAATGGCAATGGAATACTCATATCTGACAAAACTAAACAAAAAAAGGGGATACAAATGACGGACCATTTTGTAGCTGTATATACCAAACAGGATAGATACACAGCTACTTTCTCTTAATTCAATGAATAGAAAGATTTGTTCTAATAGTGTTTGTGGACAAGATATCATGTCTGCATCTAGTACTATGAATAACCACTAAGCAGACAACAATATGCAATGTATTGATTATTGAAACTATCCTACTCATCGGTTTTGAAACTGTCTCATTGCTATTTGTTTCTCAATAAAATTATATTAAAAAGTTACTAATGGTGACATAATATCCTGAGTCACAGAAGGTATACAACTGCAATAACTTATGCAGATATTTATAATGTGTTAATGCAATTTAGTATAGGAATACTGATCAACATTTTCATACATGGTGTTTTGTTTTTCGGAAACTTTTAATAGAGTGCTTAGAAACTTGCTTATACTGCCGGGTGTTGTGTACATCTGCAATTTCAGCACTCCGGAGGAGCACTGCCATGAGTTTGAGGCCAGCTTAGGCTACACACTCAAGTTCAAAGCCAGCCTGCACTATATGTGAGACCTTACCTCAAAACAGTAACAATTTTTTTCCCTCTACTAGCCAATAATTTATTTTAAAACTGTAGTTACTGCAAAATTAATAAAATATTGTTTAATTCTATATGGTTCCTTTGCCCAAACATTCATACTAGCTTTCTACTGATTGTTTCTCGACTTTACCACTTGACAGCAGAGATCTATATAATGCCAACCAGACACTACCTCGTATTTGCTTGCCGCCTAATAGGTAACAGTACTTTTCTTCTATTGCTGAATAAAAACAATAAAAACTAGTGGTTTAAAAACAACCACTTGGGGGACTGCAGTTAGCTCAGTTGTTTAAGGGCCTGCTCATGCAAATGCAGTCAGGCACAGGATACCTTAGTTTGATCCCCACCTCCACATGCCTTACCAGACCTGCCCTTCAGGCAACCTGAGCCAGCCAAAAATAAATAACAAACAAACAAACAAACAAACAAACAAACAAAAAAACACCAAAACCAACCATTCGATCTGAACTCAAGGCTATGGTTGGGAGGACTATTAGTTTACATAAAGTATACAAGCAGTATCTAGCACAGGGAAGTGTTACAATTACTATTACATTTTATAATTCTCCTTTCCCAACTCAATTTTAATAAATCATGTATTTTTGAAATGCCCAGGCTAAATCGTCTATGATGTTCCTTATTCAGTCTACCAAGGGATTCTAAAGCAAGAGCCCTCATTTCTCATTAATTTACCTTTTAGAAATCTAAACTTGAAGATCTAAAGAAAAAAGGGCATCTAATTATTTTTGGGCTAACTCTCCCTCCATACATATGCCAGGATAGCACTGTCATTGTAATCAGTTTCTACTGGTGAAGGATGTCATTAAATTGTATTAGACCTCATCAGCATTTATACAACATTAAATGCCAGGCAATCACTGTGCCACTGAGCTGCATCCCGACTCTCAGCACATCAAATGCCTTTTTTTTTTGTCCTTTTGAGACAGGGTGTCACTATGCAGTCCAGACTAGTCTTGAACTCACTTGAAAGCTCAGGCTGGCCTTGAACTTGCAGTGATCCTCCTACCTCTGCCCCAAGTGCTGGGATTACAGGTGTGTGCCACCATGCTTGGCTTTCAACTGCCTTTCGATGGATGTTTTGCATCTGTTTGTCCTGAAAAGCATGGTAAGTGCTTTTACTGGGCAGCAGGGTTGAGAGTCCAGATCTAGGTTTAAGGATAAGAGCTCACACAGATAATCAAAAGGCTTGATTTTTAAGAGTGAGTGCTGGATAATCAATTCAATGAACTTTTTTGTGAAAAGCTTGGTGCTAGATTACTGTAAAAGACCTTAGTAGTTTGATTTTTTGATCACTTAAAGATGTGACTGGGTTTCAAACTATTTAATGTTGTTTCTTTTATTTTTTTTTGTGGAACTGGGGATTGAATAATGTAATTTCTAGCTTGTCTTCAAATGAAACATTACTTGTAGGGTTAATATATGTTAAAAAAAAAAAAAAAAGGAGTGGGTTGAGGTTAGGGATTCCTGACGCATCACTGTCCTTGGCTGGAAATGGCCTCTTACTCTGCACTCAGCCTGTAAGCTGAATCGTGGTCCTGGCCCCTTATCTTCAAGCGGCACTTGCCGATTTCAGCTTTCCTGGCGCACAGTGCAGAAGTCACGCTATTGCTGCAGGGCTGAGGGTACACAAAGTACTTGTGCTGACCAGTATCCTAGAACAGAAGGGTCCTACCAACTCAAGATATAGGAGACAATGCAGTGCTGCAGGGAAAGCTTCTGGCTTTCCATTTATAAACTCTCCCTTGTGTTTTCTGAACTAAATTAGGAATTACTAACTTTTTTACACTTTCTCAAGTTAATATTCTGGAAAAGAAAAACTTAAGAAAACAAATTACATATCCAGTCATATATATATATTTTAAATTTAATTTAATTTAATTTAATTTTGCTGTACTGGGGACTGAACTCAGGACCCTATGCTTGCCAGGCAGGCACTTAATACTACTGAGCTCTCTCCCCAGCCCATGTAAAAATATTCTGAATATTTCACTGAACTATCCTATGGTGGTAAACTATAATCTAAAGCTCTTTAGAGACTTAGACATTCAAATAGCATAATTATTTCCCATATCAAACATAATGTAACACTCCTGATGAGTGACTCATATACTTTGAATTGCATTATTTAAAAATATTAAAGTACTTTCTATTCTGATATCTGGCTGGGCATGGTGGTGCATACCTGTAATCTTACCAATTGGGAGGGTAAGGCAAGATCATCACAAGTTTAAGGCCAGCCTGGACTACACAGAGTTCAAGGCCAGCTTGAACTACATAGTGAGATCCTGTCTCTAAAACAAAACAAAAAGAAAAAAAATTTTTTTTTGCAATCTGTATTGTCCAGTATTTCCCTCCAATTTCTGTGTTTTCCATGGATAAAACCCTGTTTAGTGAAGATGTATTATTTTTTAAATTTTTTTCTGGTGCTCAGTATTGTTCTCAGGACCCTGTACATGCGAGGTAAGTGCTATATCACTGAGCTACATGCATTCCTTGTTTTTTTCTTTTCCAAATTTTATAATAGGTAAGACAATGGCCAAAAGCAGCAGAGATACTACAGGTTTTATGAAAACCACATTATGGCTTGCTAGTTCCGTTTTCAATTTGGGGGATATAAACATTTTATGTTGTACTTTATACATGATAGTAAAGTAGAAAGAGAGAATCTTCTTGGAGAAGTCCATTTTTTTGGCAGAAGATAAAAACATGTGATCAAGAATTTTATTTCTTAGGCTAGAGATATAGGTTAGTGATAAAGCACTTTCCAAGCATGTTCTATCCCCAGCACCATGAAAATGAATTTGTTTTTTTTCTCCTTTGGTATAAGGGATCAGGACCTTGTGCTTGCCAGGCAGGCATTGTGCCACTGAGTTATATCACTGATCCCCCAGTCTTGTTATTTTGTTATAAAAGTTTAACTTTTAAAATTGAAGGGGCTGGCCAGATAGCTCAGTGGATCAAAGTGCCTGCTTAGGCAGAGCAGAGGGCCGGGGTTGATTCCCAGTGTGCCGTGCTGGCCCCACCCCTGGGGTGCCTGAGACAGCGGTGGAGACTGGGTGTGGTGGCGCATGCCTGTAATCTCAGCACTTGGGAGGCTGAAAACAGGAGGTTCACTATGAGTCTGATCTATGTAGTGAGACCCTGTACTAAATACAAAAAAATAAATAAAATAAAATTGTACATAAGATTAAAAAAAAAATTTTTTTTTAACTGCCCTGTAATTCTTTTGCAACAGGAACCAGGATGTCCAGAAAAGGGGAGGCCAAATTACAATAAAACCTGCTTCACAAAGGAACACCCATCTCAGTTACTTTTCTCTTGTTGCTGGGACAAAATACCTAACACCCAAAATTAAGGAAGGAAAGGTTTATTTAGCTCACAGTTAGTGGAGGTTTCAGGCCATACTTGGCTGGCTCTAAGGCAGAGCGGCGGCACATGGAAGAGGGCAGACATTCATGGTGGTGGAAAACAGCAAAGAGCAAAGGGAGGAGCTGTGCATGCGGTAGCTAGCCAGCCTCTCTTCCTTCCTTATACTGTATTTAGGCCATCAGCTCCAGAGCCGGTGTGGCACTCACACTCATAATCCCAGCATTAGATCCTGAATTAGTCACAAACTCTAGAAGCTGCCCCAATGACTGCATGAGGCTTTGGGGGCACAACTAGACACAAACCATAACCTCCTTGTACCTCCCTTTCTTGAGCACCCTTCCAGGGGAGGGGATGCCTGCAGGGATTCACCTGCCCTCGCTTCTTACCATCTCAGATATGGGAGGATAAGGCCTCATTCTTTGACAGATAGTTTTTTTTTTTTTTTTTAAGTCTCTCACAATCTTCTAAAAAGAAAATATTGGAAGGGAAAACAGTAAGATTCTATGCTACTGTAAAAGAAATCAGAGCCTCACTTGAGTTCTTAAGTTCATTTCCTTCTCCACTGTTTTCTCACAAAAATAAATGAACAGGTGATTTTTTAATGGCACTAAAAAAGCTACTAAAAGCATACTAAAATTTGCAACTTTAATTTCTATTCCAAATTAGGAATTTTCCAACTTTACTCGAGGGCCAGGGACATAGCTCAGTGGCTTAAGCATCTGCCTGGCAAGTACAAGGTCCTCAGTTTGATCCTCAGTACGGAAAAAAAAGTTTGATCCCAACTTTACTTGATCTTGATGGTATAATTTTGTGCTGTTTCAATCTTTGTCTTTACTTCTTATTAACCCTCTAACCTAAACTCTTTCTCTTTCCTCTCAATACTATTTAATGGTTATCATTCTTTTTTTTTTTTTTTGGAACTGGGGGTTGAACTCAGGCCTTTGTGCTTGCCAGGCAAGCGCTTATTCTACTGAGCTATCATCCCAGCCCCACTTGTTTTTTTTTTTTTTGTGGTACTGGGGACTGAACTCAGGACCTTTCGCTTGCCAGGCAAGTGCTTATTCTACTGAGCTATCTCCCCAGTCCCATGATTATTACTCTCCAGAAGCCTCTCAAATTTATATTTTTCTTTGGACCTCCTGAGGCAGGTGACTAAGTATGGTGAGCCAGTTGGGTGAGTGGGCATTGCCTGTCAATCATGGAGATCCAAGACACATGTGCTGAAAAATAGTTCCCAAGCCCTGCACCTGGGCCAATTAAAAAACGTTATCTTCAATTCTTCTAGTGTAAGATCAAACAGTTTTTTGATAGGATGATCTACCATCTGATGTCAGCTGGAAGAGCAGGAGCTACAAAAGACCTCCATCATTAACCTGGCTGCCACTATGAGCTCTTTCAGTGGCCCACTCTGCACTGTGTGTACTTTTCCTACTTTTAATTGGTCCTCACTCAGCAGAGCATATTGTTTTCCTACCTTTAATAAATGCAGAGTTGTCTTCTTTTAGAAATTAGAAAAAAAAAAAGAAAAAAAAAAAAAGGAAATTAGAAGGCCTGGCAACACTATGCCCACATTTTTTGCCTCATAATAAGTGACTGAAACTAAATAGCAGATGTTCCTTTAACATGAACAAGTACAATTTACTTCAGTACAGTTTCCCCTTCAATTATTTATGTTACTTTTTGACTCCTTTAGGCATTTGAGTTTGCAGTCTTTTTAAAGAGGATAGAAAGAAGAGAATATGTTACCAATGGAGAGATTACCACAGCTGAAAGAAGGAACCTAGCGCACCCTAAGCATAGAGTGCTTGCAGGTTTGCTGACTTCTGTCGAAAAGAAAAAGAATTTTCAGTACCCATCGAAAAAAGGCAGGGGAAGCATTTATTAGTAGAGATTTTAGGATGTGCTCAAGGGTGGAGTGTAGACCCTGAGAAAAATGAGCTGTGCTATTTTTTGGAACTGGGAATCTTTGTGTTTTGGTTGGTAGAAATCGGTGGTCTTTGATAAGATGCAGTCTTGGTTTTGCTTTGGTGTTGGGGGCTATGGGCACCCATAGTAAAATAATGGCCTATGTATAGGGGAAGATCTAGTTTATAGGTTAAAAAGTACCCTATTCCCAGGTAAAAGAGGACATACAAGGGGGAAGAGCAGCCAAGCCCCTTGGCAGTTGAAAGAGAATTGCCCAGGCTTTTGTGTTCTAAGAGAAGAGAGAGAGAGAAAAAAATTAATCTGGACTTCTTTTCTGAAGCTAAGTTCCATTTTTAAAATTATGATTTCCAGGATTGGCAAGATAGCCCAGTGGGCTAAGCTCCTGCTTAGGCAAGTGTAGGGACCAGGTTTGATTCCTGGCACCATATGCTGCAGCGGCCCTGCCCCTGGGTGCACTAAGCTGGCCACCAAGTCTGGGAATGGTGGCCCACATCTGTAATCCCAGTGCTGAGGAAGCTGAAAACAGGAGGATCACAGTGAGCTTGGGCTGTGTAGTGAGACCCTGTGTTATAGCCTGTGCAATTGATTCCAATTTTGTAACTCTGTGTGCTTCCACTGTGACTTTATTAACTGTTACAACCTGACGTATGCGCCGCCATCTTGTTCTGTATG
>NW_004524643.1:2726323-2733468 GCF_000260255.1 Octodon degus
AAAAAAAAAAAAAAAAAAAAAAAGGTTTCCAGCCATGCATGTTGGTGCATGGCTATAATCCCAGCACTTGGGAGGCTGAGGCAGGATTATTGCAAATTCCAGCCTGAGCTACAAAGTGAGCTCAAGGCCAACCTGAACTGCATAGTGAGAACCTGTCTCAAAAAGACAGGAGAAACAAAAACAAAAAACAAAAAACAGATTTCCTTCATTTTATTTTTATTTTTTATTCTTTTTTTTTTGGCAGAACCGGGGATTGAACTCAGATCTCTGCGTTTGCCAGTCAAGCGCTTATCCTACTGAGCCATCTCCCCGGCCCTATTTTTTTTTTTTTTAAATGTATTTTACTTACAGGGTCTCCAGGGTCTCACTACACAGATCAGACTCATAGTGATCCTCCTGTTTTTGGCCTTCCAAGTGCTAGGATTATAGGCGCATGCCACCACGCCCAGTCTCAATTACCCCTCAGGGTGCCCCAGGGGCAGGGCTGGCACAGCACCACTGGGGATTGAAATCCAGTCCCTGCGTCTGCCTAAGCAGGTGCTTTAACTTGCTAAGTTATCTGGCCAATTCTTATTTTTTTTAAAAAAACAAAAAAGCCTATTTTTAATCCTACCACAGACTAAATAGCTCTTTTATTAGATTCCTTTCACCCAAAGCATATGTTTTTGCCATAACTTTGGAGGGATAGCTATTTGGTTTACTTTCAGGTCAAGTAATCATTATGTGATCTCCTAGTAGGGAGTGTACAATTGACAGGTAGGATAAGAGGTATGTGTGAAAGGGGAAAAGTCTTCATGTGCATATGGATGGGTAGATTTCATAAAAGCTCTCTTGGGCCAAGAACAACAAAGAAAATCATAACTTCCATTTTACTGATTGATTCTGATCCTGGAGATCTGACCCAGGGCCTTACATATTCCTTTTTGTTGTTGTTTTTTCATTTTATGTATTTAGTACAGGGTCTCACCACACAGCTTGGACTCGTAGTGATCCTCCTGCTTTCAGCCTCCTTTGCACTGGGATTACAGGTGTGTGCCATGCCAGGACCGGGGATGGAACCCCTGTCCCTGTGCTTGCCAAAGCAGGTGCTTAGTCCGCTGAGCTATCTTCATGGTCCCATCCTCACATATTCTAAGTAAGCACTCTACCACTGAGTCACCTCCCTTCCATTTTTCTGTATCCCCTCTGTCCCTTAGTGACTGGTCACTACCATCAAAACTCTAGAAAGAATGGCTATGATCAAGAAAACAAAAAAGAACAAACGCTGGCAAAGTTGCCAGGGGGAAAAGTAGTCCCTCTACATTGTTGGTGGAAATGTAAAGTAGTAAAATCATCATAGAAATTAGGATAGAGTTGCCTCACAACAATAAAACACAAATTACATTTGACCTGGCTATACCTTTTGTGGGTATCTTCCCCAGAGTTAGAGATATACTGTGGTGACATATGCATATCCATGTTTATAGCTACAAAACTCTTAAAAGCTAAATCCTATGGGCCTTTCCTATTGGCCAGATAGCTTAGCAAATTAAAGCACCTGCTTAGGCAGATGAATGACTAAACAAATGTGGAGGAGTACACAATGTAAAACAACTCTCTCACTTTGTGCTCATTTTGCCTAATTCCTTGTTCAGGACAAAAAGAACTTACAAAGAATCCTTAAGAGTCCCTAATACCCAGACACTGGTGACAATTGGAGTACCACTTAGCCATAAAGAAAGATAAATTTGAGTTATTGCCTATACAAGAAACCCGAAACATAAAAATGCAAAGAGCAAAATAAAAGATAAGATAGGGAACAAGGAGGTAAAGCTTATGTGGATGGGAAGGGGATCTAAGGATGGCAGGAGAGGGAGGAAGAGAGAAACAGGAAGTATAAAGGAATATATATATATATATATATATATATATATATATACAAAAAATGTTTTCTTTTTTTTTTTTTTTTTTTTTTTTTTGTGGAACCGGGCATCGAACTCAGGCCCTTGAGCTTGCCAGGAAAGCACTTATTCCACTGAGCCATCTCCCTGGCCCCAGAATGTATTCATTATGTACCAAATATTTACTAATAAAAAATGAAAAAACTACCAAAACTCAGCACAGAGCCAATAAGTTGATTCTGACACGGGAGATAAGGGCACAGCAAAGCTGTCATGGGGAATAGATCTGACCTGTTAAAAGTCCCTGAACACGTGTGCAGAACAGTTCTCCAAGCCTCACATGTGCGCTTCTGAGAACTGAAGCAGGTTTTCTATAGGACAGCTTAGAGCTGACATTAGCCTGAGGAATGGATGGTATAGAAACAACAGTCCACATTGAGCTTTGGGCCACTCTGGCATGGCGGCCTGCTCTCAAACTGGAGCATGTACTTCTTTTCTTACTCTTACTTGGCCCTAACTTGTTTTTCACAGCCTGTTTCTTTTCCTATCTTTAATAAAAGTTCGCTACTGTTTGTGCTTGTCTTGACAATTCCTTTGCACAGGACAGAAAGAACCCAGAAATTATCTCCAGAAGGAGACTCTACCATCCCCAAATCTGGTAACAGTTTGACTGTTAGTTCTTGTGCCAAACAATATATCCAGTCACAAGTCTTCTGCTTGGCTTTTCCTGTGTTTATAACACTTACAGTCTGTATCTAGATGTCCTCTCGAAGCTTCATGCTCATTCATGGGTGGTGCTTTGAGGAGATAATTACATCATGAGGGCACGACACTTCTCAGTGGATTATCCCACTGCTGCGTTTATAGCTAAATGTGACATGGTGGCCCACCCTCAAACTGTAGGGCATACTTCTTTTCCTACATTTACTTGGCCCAAATTTGTTCTACAGAGGCTGATTCTGTTCCTACTTCTAATAAAACTTTGCTACTGTTTGTACTTCTCTTGACTAACTGCTTGCGCAGGACAAAGACTCCAGCATCCTAAACCTAGTAACATTAATAAAAACAAATAACTTTAATAAAATAAAAATATAATTAATTATTATTAGAAACACTATGATTAATACCTGTTCCGAAGATTTTGAGCAAAATATTCCACAGCTGCTTTATATCATTAAACAGTAAAGGTAAACTAATTTTAATAAATATGAGTTTTAAAGTAATTGTAATTCATAGTTTCTCAAAAGCAGTTTTTCTGAAGCAGTAGGAAAAGGAGTAGTTCTTCAAAACTTGAAAGAAAAATTATAAAAATCAGAAGAGGTGGTACTCAAGAGAGAAGGAGGAAGGAACGTTTAATTGTCTTAGAGAACAAGAAAATGAAAGGAGGAAATAAAAGCATGATGTTAATTTTCTGGGTCTTCTAAAATTCTGGTGTACTGGAGACATCTGTTGTAATAAACACAATGACATTTTTCCCAGGCCAAATTTTGATTCAGCTAGTATTAATCACTGTTTTCATTCTCAAATGTTTTTCTGCTAGCTCAGTTTTAAGGTTAATATTTGACTTTATAGCAGAAAAGAAAAGGCCATTCATCACTATTTGCCCATCTTTTTTTTTTGGGCTGGCTGAGAATGCCTTCAGGGCATGTTTGGCTGGCTGGAGTTGTGGGGATCAAACCACAGCAACCTGAGGCTGACTGCTTTGCTGAAGCAGCCACTTAAACAACTGAGCTAAGGAGCAGGCCCCCGATTTGCCCATCTTTTGATGAAAAATTTAATTAGTTTAAAATCTGTTGTTGTTATTATTATTCTTGTCTTTTTGAAACAGGATCTCACTATGTAGTACAGGATGGCTTTAAACTGTTTTTGTAGCACAGGCTGGCTTTGATTACAAATTCTCCTGCCTTAGCCTCCTGAGTGCTGGGATTACAGGTGTTCGTCACATCTGACCTCAAAAAATGTATTTATATAGACCAAAAAGCTTTAAAAAATTATTTTCCTGTTTGGTAGATTTTGAGAATCTCTCTTATTATTTATCAATTAAAAAATAATGATTGGGCTGGAGAGATAGCGTGGCAGTCTAAGTGCCTGCCTGGCAAGTGCAAGGAACCAGGAGTGGTAGCACACACTTGTCATCCCAGGGCTGGGGAGGCTGAGACAGGAGAATCATTATGTGTTCAAGCTGCATAGTGAGAGCTGAACCAAGTAAATAAATAAATGGTTTAAAAAAATTTTAAAAAAGACTAGTGAAATACCTGTTATTATTATTATTTTTTTTTGTGGAACTTGTGATTGAACTCAGACCCTTGTGCTTGCCAAGGAAGCACTTATTCCACTGAGCCATCTCCCCAGCCCCCTAGCCTTTTGTTGTTGCTGTTTTTTTTTTTTAAATACCTGTTTTTTATATTACTGTCATGTTTTCTTCTAGTAGAAACCTTTTTTTAAAATAAATGTATTTGGTTGTTGCAGGGTTTCATTATGTACCTCGGACTCCTGGAGATGCTCCTGCTTTCAAGCTCCCCAATGCTGGGATTATAGGTATGTACCACTAGGCCTAGACTCTGGCTGGCTCAGCCCACCCTGGGGATGGGGGTGGTGACGTGTGGTGCTGGGGGTCCAACTATGGTCCCTGAGCTTGCCTAAGCTTGCCTAAGCAGGCACTTTAGTCCACTGAGATATCTTGCTGGTCCAAGTAGCAACCTTAACATTATGAAAGTGGGATTATTTGGCTTTTATGAGTTAGAATTATCTACCAAATATCTATAATATCTAAAGGACAAACAAGTCCATCCTAGACACTCAGAGGAAGTTATTCATACAACTTTTTAAAAAAATGTATTTAGTACAGGGTCTACAGGGTCTCACTACACAGATTGGACTCGTAGTGAGCCTCCTGTTTTCAGCCTCCCAAGTGCTGGGATTACAGGTGGGCTACCATCCCCAGTCTCAATTACCATCTCATGGCTCCTGGGAGGGTGTGACTGGCACAGTAAGCCAGGAATCGAACCCTGGTCCCTGTATCTGCCTAAGCAGGCACTTAAATCTGCCGAGCTATCTGGCCGGCCCTCGCATAACTTCTATAAACAAAAATGTATTTGACATATTCTGAGTATTTAATATGATTTCTTTTTTTTTAATAGTATTTTTCTTAATTTTTAAATATTTATTTATTTATTTATTTATTTATTTATTGTGTGGCCAGCTCAGCCCACCAGGGGGCGAGCAGGCCAGCATGTGGTGCTGGGGGATTGAACCGAGGTCTCTGTGCTTTGCTTGAGCTTAGCTTGTTCTAAGTAGGTGCTTTAGACCACTGAGCCATCTCACCAGCCCCCTAATATGATTTCTATTTATTAGAAATATGTAGAAATTAGAGATGCCTAAATAATACTGTGACAATTATGTAAATCATAACATTCAATTAATTGACATTTCTTGGCTTGTTCCCCTCCAAGCCAAAGAAAAAAAGCTACAGGAGAGATGACAATTCAGTATCTCTAGGCAAAAAGACGAAGTTCTCCGAGGTATATGTGCTACATCATTTGGAGAACCCCTTTTTAGTTAAAAAGCATACACTTTAGAATCAGAACTGAGTTTAAGTCTTGGCTCTGTAGTTACTAGCTATGTGACATTTATACGTTTTAAGCCATATTCATTCCTTAAAATGGGACTAACACTTCACTGAGGTTAATTAGGTACTGCAAGGTCAAATGTAGCATCTTGTACATAGTGAGTATTCAATAAATATTAGTTCTCATTATTATCACCTTCCTCTGGGCCTCTGTTCTTTATCATGCTCTATTAGAGAACAGACATACAAGGAATCACAGGCTTTGACACAAAAACCATAGATGGTAGATTTTAAGTGTACTCATTTTAGGGGGTAAGGTTGAGGGAGGAATTACTAGTTGAATCTGGTTAGTGGTAGAAGGTCACCACCTAGGAGACAGCATAGGAAATTCTGTGGCATCCTATACTTTCTGCTTCTGTGTGATCTCATGGAATAGTGTAGTGGCTGACACATGTGTCAACTTGGGAAAGTGAAGGCTTGGCGGTTCCACACCCTAGAGAAGCCCTCCCCTAGAGCCCCTCTCTAGGGTGGGAGGGTCTGCTGTAGAATGACTCAGCACAAAAAGGATATAAAAGGGAATTAAGCAAAGACTCAGGGTGCCACTTCTTCAGAGGAGCTCTGATCTTTGCAGCTACTATTTTTTATTTGTTGCTGGGACAAAATATCTGACACCCAAAATTAAAGAAGGAAAGGTTTATTTAGCTCACAGTTAGTGGTTCTACACTTTATTCTATATTTACTTGGCTCTAAGGCAGAGTAGCACAAGGCGGAAGGCAGCAGTTGATGGTGGTAGAGAACAGTGAAGAGCTGAGGAAAGAGCAGCAGCTGTGGGATTTATCAAGCTCCTCTTTTTTAATGCTGACTGTGAGGACTGGAGCTCCTCCCAGGAAGCGGTGGCGGCTGTGGAGGTCAAGCTCCTCAGAGGAAGTAGCGTGGCTGTGAAGACTGGAGCTCCTTCCAAGAAGTGGCCCACTGAACCTTTGCTCAACTTGCTTTTATATTCTTTTCGTGCGTTCCTCACTCTAGGGTGGGCCCTCGCTGCCCCAGGGAGCGAGGAACCAGGGTTGCCCTAAGGCTGGGAACTGCCAAGAAGCCTTCAACTTCCCAAGTTGACACCAGCTTTATATAAAGAATTTTTATAGCCAATACTCAAAAGATTTTCCTATCATAATCCCCTAAATTTACTTGCCTTGAGCTTATTTTGTTTGTTTGGCGGTGTTAGAGATGGGTCTCAGGCCCTTATGCATGCTAGGCAAGCACTTTTACCACTGAACTACACCCTCAGCCCCAGGGCTTTTATATTTTGAAGTGAAAATAATTTTTTTTTTTCCTGCGGAACTGGGGATTGAACTCAGGCCCTTGCGCTTGCTAGGGAAGCGCTTATTCCACTGAGCCATCTCCCCAGCCCCTGAAAATAATTCTTAGGACCAAAATTTTATGTATAGTGGGATAAGCAAGTGCATATTCATTTAGAATTTATAAGCCAGATTTAAAAATTAGTAATAAATTAAAGAAAAAATCATGAAGAAAAAAAATGTAAAATTTAGGGACCAGGGAGATGGCTCAGTAAAATAAGTGCTTCCCTGGCAAGTGCAAGGGTCTGAGTCTATTTTTATTTTTATTTATTTTTTTTTTGGCAGAACCAGGGATTGAACTCAGGCCCTTGAGCTTGCCAGGGAAGCGCTTATTCCACTGAG
>NW_004524643.1:2733588-2739167 GCF_000260255.1 Octodon degus
TAATGCATTATATACTGAATTTGATGCACTCTGAAATAATAAACAAGGCTTAAGCATTTTGGGTATAAGAAATTTTAAATAAACAATCAACCATTCTGAAGAAATCACCTAACAAAGGTGAACCTGACAAGTACTATGCTCAGTGAAAGAAGTCATATACAGAGGCTGGGGAGATAGCTCAGCAGTCTAAGCACCTGCCTGGCAAGCTCAAGGACCCAGGTTCAATCCCCAGTACTGCATGCTGCACTGGCCCCACACGTGTGGTGTTGGCCCTGAAACTAGGAGTGGTGGCGCACACCTGTCATCCCAGCACTGGGGAGGCTGAGACAGGAGGCTCACCATGAGTCTGAGCTGCTTAGTGAGACCTTGTACCAAATAAATAAATAAATAAAGTCAGATACAAATGAATATAAATTGTATGATTCCATTTATATGAAATGCCCCCAAAAGGAAAATGTATAGATACAGAAGATATCTGGGAATGTGGAATGACTATAAGTGGACATGATGTTTGGTGTGATAACAAATATTTTTAAATTGTGTTGATGGCTGTACACAGTGGTATACTAACTATACTAAGTCATGGAAATACACACTTAAAATGGATATTATATAAATTATAACTCAATGTATCTGTTAATAAAAAGTCCTTGGAGGGGCCAGCGAGGTAGCTCAGTGGACTAACGTGCTTGCTTAGGCAAGCTTAGACCTGCCTTACTTTGTGATATTAGACCTGGACATTATAAACACTTCTCTTTTGCCAGCAGGCATAATATTAAACACTGTCAATAAAAGTTGCTGCAGGGACACAGCAATAGAAACTGGCTTCTTACTGGGGATACAGCTCAGTGACACAGCATATCCCAGGAAGGTGTGAGGTCATGAGTTCAATTCCTGGTTAGAAAGACAGACAGACAGACAGACAGACAGACAGACAGACAGACAGACAGAAACTAACTAACTAACTGGCTTTTCTTCCTGGTTCCCCTCTAATTTTTCTTCTGCGTTCTTGCAGCATACACCTGGTAGTGGTATGGGGACACCTAGAGGTGCTTAAATCTACAAAGTCTGGGCAGCACTCCAGGTGGTGGTTCCCTATTAAGTGCCACTTATATCACTCGTACTCATAGTATCCTGGTAGGTAGCTTATCATTTAAATCTTGCTTTATTTTTATTAGTACATGTTTGCAGTATATAATTACTACATTAATTGTGGGAGTTTGTATATGTATATAACATGTCTTTTTTTTTTTTTTTTTTTTTGGTGGAACCAGGGACTGAACTCAGGTCCTTGTGCTTGCCAGGGAAGCACTTATTCTACTGAGCCATCTCCCCAGTCTCTATCTTAATTATTTTTATAACCCCTTCCCCTCTTCTCCGTCCCTCAAAATCATACCAAAATAAACCAGAAAAAAAGACAAAAACAAAGACCCAAAGCCATAAACCTACTCCTACATCCATTTGTATTTTTGAGTTTGATAATGCAGAGAAGCAGCATGGCCTTTGCTCAAACTTGCTAACTTGCTATCTCCTGAAACTGACAGTCCATGTAGCTGAAGAGTGAGTCAGTCTGCGGCCACAGGTCTATCGTTTCCTACTGTGCATTTTATTTTACTTTGGCGGAACAGGGGATTGAAACGCAGATCCTTGCGTTTGCCAGTCAAACGCTTATCCTACTGAGCCATCTCCCCGGCCCCTCTACTGTGCATTTTAAAAGGTTATATTAAATGCATTATTCACAGTGTGGTTACCTAATTCTAAGGAAAAGTGTCAATAAGGAGAATTTGGTAGAAATGTCATGAGTTAATATATTTATGAAAAGACATGAATAAGGGCACTGTAATAAATGAAACGACTTTAAAGATCACTTTGAGAAGTCCAGAAAACTCTCAGAAGGTACACAGAAATCCCCAGTGATATTAAACTCTAGTTGTATGGATGTTACCCATTCAATAAATATTTATTGTGTGGCACAGGGATATACCAGCAAAAAGTACAGCCAGTATTCCAGTCTTAAGAAATCAACTTTCTGTGGTAGGGGAAATATGTACATAAATCACTTTGTAATGTAATTGCAAAGAAAATGAATTCGGGTAGAATGAGTGGGGGTGCTTCATTAGATTATTTAGCATTGTACATTAAATTTCTTACCCATAGCACATAATAAATGTTGCAATAATACACATAACTTCAGATACATTTTAGTTATATTAAGAGGACAAGATTCACATAGTTCCATAAAAAATCAAACTGAAAAAAAAGGGCAAACTGAATACATTTGTATAAATCACAACTAGTTTATATATTGACCAATGAAACTTACCCTATAGAAAGCACTAGTTAAAGGGAGTAATGCTGCAGCAATGTTATATTCTTCTAAACTCGAACAATCCTTAAATGAAACAAAGACAAATGAACATTATTACAATATTTAACAGAAGTCATAAGTATATGGAAATGAAAATCTGGGATAATTATTTATTGTACTATGAAGTTTTTACTTTTATTCCAACTTGTCATTAAGCTGGTTAGGTAAACCTGGAGGGGAGAGGGTATGGGGATCTGTCTCCAAAGCACATTCTTTTTGAAATGAGGTAAAAATACATTTGAGAATATAATTTTTATGTATTATTGTAGACGTTAACTTTCTGTGTAATTTATTTTTTAAAAATTGGGGGGCCGGGGAGATGGCTCAGTGGAATAAGTGCTTCTCTGGCAAGCGCAAAGGCATGAGTTCAATTCTCGGTTACAAAAAAAAAAAAAAAATTGGGGGGCCAGAGAGATAGCTTAGTAGAATAAGCCCTTCCCTGGCAAGCGCAAGGGCTTGAGTTCAATCCCTCAGTTCCACAAGGGGAAAAAAGTATTGGGGGGATTGATTTACCTATTTTATTTCATTGAGTCCAAGTTTTCTTCTTCTTCTCTCTCTTTTTTTTTAAGTGGTACTGGGGATATAACTCAGGACTTTATGCTTGCTAGGTAGAAGCTTATGCCACTGAGCTATCTCCCTGGTCTAAGTCTAAGATTTTTCCTTAACATTTTAACATTGCTGAGATTGAGATGCATTTTATAATTTACTGGGGGTATTTTGTTTTTATTTAAAAGAATAAATTTCTTGCTATTAATGAGAAATACCCCTGATGCTAAAATCTAGTGGGTGATACCAGCGAGATAGCTCAGTGGACTAAGTGCCTGCTTAGCAAGCACAGGGACTGGTGTTCATGAACCAGCCCTGCCTCTGGGCATGCTGAGCAGGCCACCTAGACTGGGTGTGGGGGCACACGCCTATAATCCCAGTGCTGAGGAGGCTGAAAACAGGAGGATCACTAGGAGTCCCAGCTGCATAGTGAGAACCTGTACCAAATAAATAAATAAATAAATAAATAAATAAATAAATAAAGTTTACAATAAAAAAATAAAATCTACTGGGTGAAATGTTGAGGAATAGCACAATTGGAAATCTCAGTGTGAATGTAAAGTGGTGCCGCTGCTATGGAACAGTATAGTGTATTTGAACACTCACACACTATGGTATATACATGCACATGCACACACACACAGGCATATCCAATCTTGAAAATGAAGGACATTGTGACACATGGATGAAACTCAACGATATCATGCTAGGTGGATACCTATGTAGTTAGATTAATACATCTTTGGTATTTATTACATGTCATTTATTACAGTGCCCTTATTCATGTCCTTTGGTAGTAGGACACAAAATGAGACATCAGGAAGTCAGTACTTGGAACAGTGTTCAAAGGCAGCAAAATATGCAACTGACATCTTGCCTAGAGGGCCAGGTATAATGAATGAATAAAGCCCCAACTTTAAACAATAGAGCTACTTTCATTAAAATATAAATTTGCGGGGCCAGGGAGATGGTTCAATGGAATAAGCACTTGCCTGGCAAGCGCAGGGGCCTGAGTTCAATCCCTGGTTCTGCCAAAACAAACAAACCAAAAAACCAAAAAATAAAATAAAATATACATTTGCTTCATTGGTTATTCCAGTTGGAGTGAACTGATTTTAAACACACAGAACTGGGATGTTAGATATGAGTTAGTCTAGTGTAATTTCTCTACTTTCCACATCACAGAAAAGAAGCCTAGAAGTTAGCCATGGAGTGATGACTGGTATCTCTATTTATTTCTCAGTGTCATGCTTTCCATCTAGACACTGTCCTTTGTTCCCGATGGCTTTCATGCTTTTCTTGAGGCAGGAGATATGAGTATGTCTGAGTTTGCAGCAATAATTTTGGGGTTATGAGAGAGTGAAGGTGGAAAGACAGCCTGAACAGGAGAGGAGTAGGAAGCACAGAGCTGCAGAAGTGCTCTGTTGTTAAGGGACAAGAGCTCTAGAAAACAGGAGGAAGAGTCAGAAGGCAAAGTGAGAATACAATACAGATTGTTTAAAAAATACTACTGGGGCTTGGTAGAGTGAGCCATGAGGATGGGGAGGGTGTATCTAAAGATACGCCCCCCCAAAAAATTCTTTTTTTTTTTTTTTTTTTTTGCTCCGAATGCCTTCAGAGCAGGTTTGGCAGGCTTGAGTTGTGGGGATCCAACCCCAGCAACCTGAGCCTGACTGCTTTGTTGAAGCAGCCACTTAAAGAACTGAGCTAAGGGGCAGGCCCCCAAAAACATTCTTTTATAAACCATGAATGCAGGTAACCATTTGCTTGAGTACATTTGATAGTATGATTTGCTACAATTCTCAATTAAATTTCATGCAGTGTCCTATACAAGTTTTAGAATGAACAGACTACTCAACACCTGTGAATAATGAAGCACACAAAAAGAAATCTCTGCAAAAAAATCACTGTTATATAGCTCATATTTTCTAATTTACTTACTTTATTTATTGCAGTATTGGGGATTGAACTCAGGGCCTTGTGTGCTGCTGAGCTATCTCCTTGACCTCATTCTGATGCAATTTAAAGAAATAACTACAAGGTAGGCCAAACTTCCTATATTATGCTATATATAACACTTTTGATTAATTCATGACATTATTTAATGTTTATTGGATAAATGAATAAATAAAGGAATAAATGCAAAGATAGTAACGAGAAAAAGGAGCTAAGGATGGCTATTTTGGAAAGATCCTCATTTATGCAGAACATATAATGGAAAATCAATATTGGGTAGGAGAATTAGGAAAGTGCACAATATTAGAGATGTCGAGAGAAGAGCAATAGTTTTCAATATTTCAAAGGAAATTCATTAAAATGAAGATTGAAGGAAAAAAAAACACAAGAATGTAAGAGATCTCTGGTGGCTTCTGAGGCAACTAATATATATATAGGTAGACAGTAAAATATCCACTTGAAGAGTTACTCATACACTAGAGTATCCAGGACTGGAGCAATCACTTGACAGGGTAAGTGCCTGCCTGGCAAGCGCAAGGTCCCAAGTTTGATTCTCAGTACCGCATGCTGTGTAGGCCCCTAAACCCTGGGCACGCTGTGCCAGTCCTGAAATGGGTGTGGTGATGCACGCCTAAAATCCTAGTCCTGGAGAATCTGAGACAGGTGTATCACTATGAGTCTGAGCTGCGTAGCGAGTCCCAGTTATCAA
>NW_004524643.1:2739267-2760415 GCF_000260255.1 Octodon degus
AAGGTCTCTCATATACTCCTGGTAGTCAAGATGGTTCCCATTTGTAAGGCATGGTTAGGTCTTAGAAATATCTTATTTTCCTAAAAAGAAAGTATGTGTAATTCATACCAAATACCAGGATCTCTGACAGTATCAGGAAATGTAACATATGGAGAGAAATAAGCTTGGTTGGGTCTACCAGCTCATCAAGCTGTTTAAATATCAGTTTGTAACTGGCTCTGTAGGATGCTGAGAGCTGTCACTTAGGCGAAATATTGAGTAAACAAAATTAAGCAGATTTTTCACTTTATCTTTTAAACTGTAGGACTTCTCAGGGTTTTAACTGACTCTGTTGAGGGAAACTTGGTAGGCAGTATTTTCAAACAAAATTTCACAAGTTTTTTTTTTTTAAGTGTTTAATTTATGTTGCCCAGACTGATCTCCAGTTCTTGGAATCAAACAATCCTCATGCCTCAGCATATGTAGTGCTTGGACTACAGGAATGAGCTATTACATTCAGCTAAGATACAACCTAATATTAATAAACATAACATAAAAAAATAAAGATGATGTCTTTATTTGACCCAATTTAAAGAAATAACTAGAAGGTAGGCCAGACTTCCTATATTATCCTACATATAACACTTTTGATTAATTATAGATTAATAGAGATATAACCAAGCGGGGTATGGTGGCCCATGACCATAATCCCAGCACTCGGGGCTGAGGCAGGAAGATTGCCATGAGTTTGAGATCAGTCTATGCTATATAGTGAGTTAAAGGCCAACCTGAACTACAGAGCAAGATCCTGTCTCAAAAAACAAAACAAAAACAACAAAAAATAACCCCCCAAACCAAAGAGGTGGGCTGGCGAGATAGCTCAGTGCACCAAGTAACTGCTTTGGCAAGGGCAGGGGCCAGGGTTCAATCCCTGGTCTCACACGCTGCCCCAGCCCTGCCCCTGAGGGCTGAGCCAGGAAGAAGTCCAGGTGTGGGGGCGCACGCCTGTAATTCCAGTGCTGGGGAGGCTGAAAACAGGAGGATCACTATGAGTCCAAGCTTCATAGTGAGACCCTGTACCAAACACATAAATGAAAAAAAACAAAAGGCAGCAGTATCAATATTTATGGCTAGCTACTGAGTG
The DNA here is from genome assembly GCF_000260255.1 of Octodon degus. Lineage (NCBI taxonomy): Eukaryota > Metazoa > Chordata > Mammalia > Rodentia > Octodontidae > Octodon > Octodon degus. Next base: position 2,740,391 of record NW_004524643.1, read on the forward strand.
AATCATACCTTTTCAGAATGTTGCAAAGCCAAAAAGGTCAGAAGTAATGATACAGGGACCTCCAAATGATATAGGGGAAAAAATGAAACGCCCCATCTGAAAGGTACCTGGGATGAGTTGGTGTTCTCTTTAGGAATGGGAATCAAGGACTGATTTTTTTTTTTTCGGAACCAGGTATTGAACTCAGGCCCTTGCGCTTGCCAGACAAGCACTTATTCTACTGAGCCACCTCCTAGGCCCCCAAGTTCATTTTCTCTAAAACCGAAAGAATGAATTTTAGGAACAGAAGTTGGGGAGATGGCTCAATAGAATAAGTGCTTCCCTGGCAAGCGCAAGGATCTGAGTTCAATCTCTGGTTCCAAAAACAAAAAAACAAAAACAAAAACAAAAAGAAAGAATTTTAGGAACAAATGGAGTTTATGAGCAGAATATATTTATTGGGAGAAAGAAAGCTCCTGTCCTAGAGAGGGACAGGTGACCCCCTCCCTCCCCAGCAGGAGGCAGGTCAAAGGTGGTGGAGAACATGGGAACTCACTTAGGTGGGCATGAGGTGGGGCAAAACTATGGTCAACAAATGAGATTTTGAGCCCCATTACTTAGGTAAAATTGATTAAAATGGAATCAACTGGGGAAGCAAGTCATGTATGTGGGCATTGATAGGCTATGGCCCTAGTAAGAAATGCTGAAATATTATGGTGGTCATCCAAAATGGCTGAAGCCCTTAAAACAACAGCTTATCTCCCCAATGACCACTTCTTCCTCCTTCCCCACTCTAGCCCTGGGTACAACTTCCTTTGACCTTTCCCGCCCACACAAGGAAGCCTCCAATCAGCTCCTTATATGTCACTAAACCCGCCCCTCAAGCTCTGCCCCTAGCAAAAAGTCCATAAAGTCTCAGGCTCCCTGTCTCAGGTCAGAGGATCTGCTCATCTCCCTGCCCTAGGTCCTCTCCATGTGTTTAGAGTCAATAAAGGCTTTACCTCCCCCATTTCTGCTTCTCTGCTGTGCTGCCACCACTGCCGCCATCGCTGTTGCCTCTGAAACCTATCAGGCATGAATACAGAACAGGGTCTCTTCATGTTGGGGGTTGAGTTAGTGACTCATTTAGGCTCTTTCAAGGTGATTGATACTCATATAGAATATCTATCACTGATGCCCATCCCTAGGGAAGTATGTGCTACAATTGTTTACTCTTTTGTCTTGAGGTCTGGCCCACAGTGGGGAGTGTCTGTCTCTTCCAAAGTTGCAAAGTCACTTTGTCTTCCATATTGTCTCCTTGAAGGCCTGGCCTTGTCTGACTGCCTATAATATTTCTATCTAATTTAGCTGACTACAACATTAACAAATGATATTGGTACATCTTAGATTTACGCAATGAGTATTGACAGAAATTAGGATATTCATCTGAGTAATAATTTTCATTCATTCAACAAATACTTATTGGGTACCTATTATATGACAGGAAGGTTATAGCTAATGACTTCAGAAAAAGATGACAAAATATTTTAAAGGTCTGGGATGAATTCATGGTTGAATGGGATATATCCTTAAATTTGAAGGAAAATCATGTTCTTTGATGAGGTCTTTGTGGGGACCTTTACTGTAATTTGTTTACTATTTACATAGATCTTAAGTTTGATCAAGTGATGTTTAATTTTAAATTCAAAAAATCTAAGTTTTAGATATAGAGTGACTATTAGAACTACTGTTTTTAAGAGATAGGAGAGGAGAGGGAGAAAAGAAATATGAATCAGTGTGAACACCTCTCAAAAAGAATGATAAAAATCAACTGAAAAATGATGTTGGCACTTGCCTAATCTATGTGAGTCCCCTAGGATCAGCATCTATCACTACCCCTCTCCCCCCAAAAAAAGGAAGGAAGGAAGAAAGAAAGAAAGAGGGAGAAAGACTAAAAGAAAGATAACTTTGAAGGAAGTCATCACTTGGGAATGGAGTCATGGCTAAGTTTTTATTGTAAAATACAGTCAAAATAATCCTAGGACATAACAAAAGGAGTGACTTCTTTTCCTTCTGACTTATCCTTCACCCCCTTAGGACACTGCTATGTGTAAGAATGTCATTTGTGTCCTAGCACATCTGAATTTCTTTAGCAGAAATGCCTTGGATGTTTCTGAAAACTGTCATGAGGCCCAAGGCAATAAAGTTCAATAGTCTTGAGCTGTAATCTTCTCCCAAGGAAATGGTTGGAATGCCAAGATGCCTTTTGACTTTGATTTCACAGCAGGGCTTCATTTGTAATGATGCAGTCCAAACTTTAAATGACAACAGCTGTGATATGAAGCCCCACAGACTCATTTATAAAAACTTCCCACAAATTAAAAAAAATTAAACAATGGGGGATTTCAGGCCATGACCAATTAGCAGGGACTAAGCAACCATAAAACATTTAGGCCAGAAAGAACTATTTATTATCTTACAAAATGTTTACACATTGTAGAGCAAGTCTAAGACCTGTGTACTAGCAAATGCTGATTGCAAAGTATAAATATGAAATTCTTTGTAAATCACGTTAGAGACATTTTAAATTAATTAGGTTAAAAGATGGAGAAATTTTAAAACAGCAAGACTACAACTATTGACATAGCAACTGCATTCCAGAATAGTGTAGCTATCTGCTGGGGAATCAGTCCATAAATACACATCTGAAGTCCCCTGTGCTTTGGCTGCATTGTAGTTACACACATACCAGACAATTCATAAGCTTGCAAGGACTTGAATACTTACACAGGTTTTATTCTGAACTTTGCTATATAATTTACCTTTAATTTCCCTGGTATAATTGAAGAGTGAGCCTGGCAATCTTCATTTAACCATTATCCTGAATAACTTTTAACCTACATGCCTTTGAGCTATCATGTCCAACATTCTTATTTCATAGAATTTTGGAATCTCTCAAAGATGTTATATATTTAAACATTTAAGAAAAAAATGAGATTGAAAGATGCAGTGTGTTACAAAACTGACTTTAACATTCAGACACAATTCAGAAAAAAATGCTTTAACTTGTTCAAAACATTGAAAACATTTGTATCTTCTACCTAGGGCAAACAATTCAAAACAAAAATACTTTATATCACGTCATTGTCTTGTTCAAAAAACTTAACCTACATCCTGACTTTTACATCATAATGACCAGCTGTTTTCCCATGTCTGTAACCTCTGTGAGTGAGGATGTGTATCTACAGTATGGACCCATGGTCTCCTGTTTTAAACTCTAGCACTAGCCAACCAGCATACTTACCATTTTCTGTTCCACATCATACTTATTCCATCACATTAATATTCCTAAAAGGGGGGGGCCTGCTCCTTAGCTCAGTTCTTTAAGTGGCTGCTTCAACAAAGCAGTCAGGCTCAGGTTGCTGGGGTTGGATCCCCACAACTCAAGCCAGCCAAACCTGCCCTGAAGGCATTCGGAGAAAGAAAAAAAAAAAAAAAATCCTAAAAGGACTATGACTTGCTTTGCCACTTATTTATATGACTTTTCCTTCTATATGCATGCTCTTGTATTTCCTCCACTTTTTCCAAGTAAACATAAAATAGGCAAAAACTTTTCTACTACATTTTTGTTATCAGGTTCCTGATAAAATTGAATATAAAATTGTCATAGACAACTGAGTTAAATAGAAGTATTATAGGCAGGCAGATAGGGCCAGGCCCTCAAAGGAGCTAGTACAGATGGGGAGATGCCTCACAACAGTCAGGAGACTGGTACCTTCCCTTTGGGCTAGACCTCAAGACAAAAGATGAAACAAATGCACTCACATGCTTCCCTAAGGCTAACTATCAGGGATTGATATTCTAAATAGGTCTCCATCACTTTGAAAAGGCCAGGGAAAGGCACTAACCCAATCCTGTACAGAAAGAGCCCCTACTCTGTATTCATGCCCACTTGCTACATGACTTGCTTCCCCACTTGATCCCAATTTAATCAATTTTACCAGCACAGTTATGATCATAATCTTACTGGTTGACTAGTTTTGTCCTACCTCATGCTACTCTTATGATTTCTCATTTTTTCCTACCTTGTGTATTTGCTCTATAAAATTCTCTAGGAAAGGCAGGATCCTTGGCAACCCATGTGGGACCCCTTTTGTCTCTCTTGGACAGAAGCTTTCTTTTTCCCATTAAATATATTCTGATCTTAAGCTCTACTAAAATTCATTCTTTAGTTTCAGAGTCTATAAACTTGTAGTGGAGTAGTAGGTTGGGAGTTTCTCCTCTGTATCAAGTGGGATTAAGAAAAAAAAAAGAAGATGTGATATATATCTATACATCTATATATCTATATATCTCTCTATATATAGCAACACCTTACAATGAATGTAATTATGATGCATTACAATATGAACAAATAGGAAAAAAAGTAGAAAAACTTAAAATGCAATGAAGGGGACAAAAATATAATCCTTAACTTTTTCTTTTACTTTACCTCTATATTCAGGAATATAAAAAAAGGAAACAAGATTAGGTGAAAGCTTCTACAATTTGCCGAGTAGAAGCACTGGGAATAATGAACCAAGAGAGTTGCAGGCAACTGAGTTAGATGGAAATATTACAGACAGTCAGACAGGGCCAGGCCCACAAGGGGACAGTATGAAAGACAAGGTGACTTTGCAACTTTGGTAGAGACAGACACCCCTGTTGTGGGCCAGTCCTCAGGACAGAAGAGTAAACAAATGCAGCCACATATTTCCTTAAGAATGGGCATCAGGGATTGATATTCTAAATAGGTATCAATCACCTGGAAGCCAGAGAGTTGTTAACGCAACCCCCTACAGGAAAAGCCCCAGTTCTGTATTCATGCCCACTTGATATGTGACTCGCTTTTCCATTTGGTCCTGGATTTAATCAAATTTGCCTGAGCAATTGTGCTTGTAATCTTATTGGCTGACCAGTAAGATGTCCCACCTCATGCCCACTTAGTGAGTTCCCATATTCTCCACCTTAGGCCCACCTCACCACATGGTTTTAATCTACAAAAATCCTTGGAAGAGACAGATTTGAGGGAAACCCACTTGGGTCCCCCTTCTGCCCCTCTCTTGGACAGAAGCTTTCTTTCCCCCAATAAATATATTCTGCTCTGAGCCTCTGTTTGTGCCTAAAATTCATTCTTCAGTTTTAGAAAACATGAAGTTGGAACAGGTGTATTTCAGGTTGGAAGTTTCATTCTCCTATATCATTTGGAGGTCCCATCTATATCATTTGGAGGACAGAGGTAATGGTTTGCTTTTTCTTTCATTAACTCTGGACTGAAACTCGTTTAGGTACCAAATTTTTTTGCTTCAGATGTTGACTGCATTGCTTATGCTTTGCCTCATCAACTTTGTCTCATATAGTTTTTGTTTTGTTTTTTTGTATGTTTACGGATGGGTCTATAGGGTGTTCAGGATCTCACTACTAGATTGGACTTGTAGTGGGTTCTCCTGTTTATAACCTCCCAAGAGTTGGGATTACAGGCCGGTGCCATCATGCCCAGTCTCAATTGCCATCTCAGCGTGCTGCAGGGGTGGGGCTGGCACACCCAGGGATTGAACCCCTGGCCCCAGCGCCTGCTTGCAGGTGCTTTAATTCACTGAGCTCTTTGGCCAGTCCTATATTTTAATATAGTTGTATTAAAATTGCTTAAATCTAAGTTACAACATGGAAATGTTATAAGGTTATGATATTTCTTTAATGGGACATTTTATTAACGTTTGTTCTTGTATATGTTGCATTTGAACTAGTTGCTCAGTGTACTTGTATTCTTCGCTTGACTTTAGACAACAGCATTAGAGAGAGTAATATTAAATAGCCCCCTAATGTACTTAGTATAAACTTCTGTAAAATGGGACTTCGAAATCTCAGGAAAATGTACATACCTGTATATAAAACACGGGACTCCTTTCATCAACTAAGTGACATTAGGTTGGTAACCATTCTTAAGATTTAGAAGACAAATTTCACTGGGACAGACTGGCTCTGATCCTCCTCTACACACTAGAGGATATGTCAAGCCTGCTCTGCTTCCATTTCTTTCTTTGATCTTCCTAATTTTCCTACCTATCTGTATTTTCCTTTTTTCTAATGTAAAATTAGAAAAACTAGACTGTTCTAACTGAGTGAAGCCCTTACAAAATGAGCATTTGTTAACACCAAAGACAGGAAAGTCACTTTAGAGAAAGGACACATACCCTGTCTCTGGGTCAGAGGAGACAAGAGGACTATGCCTGTCCAGGAGACACATATAAAAGCCATGTCCTGGCTTAGTGTTCTGGGCAGGTCTCTTTTGGGAGGTGAAACCTGAGACACAGTGGAGAGAACTGACTTCTAGGTGACACAAGAAGGAGCTATCTCCAAAAGCAGAACACTTATGGGACCAGAACACAGTTAGTCTAAAGGAGGATCTCCAACCTATTCTCCTCTCCTAGGCCTAATTATCATTTAGGTGCATAAAAGATAAGTTGTGGACTTTAAAAACCTTTACTGTAAAGTGCTACATAACCCTGTTCAGGTTTTGCTTTTAATTAACTATCTCTTATAGAACTTTGACAAACAGTGCTTAGTCTGCCAGCTAGTAAATGCTCTTGAGCAGCTGCCACTCTTTGAAGCAGAGGACAGGTTTCCCCAGCATTTTTTTTGTGAATCCTTTTTGAAGCCAATGGCTGATGCAATGTTGACCCGGGTCACAGCTAGATTCCTTTCTGGAGACTGATCTCTCGTTGTGTGGGCCACTAGAAACTGAGACCACCTGAGGGGTCATGGCCAGGGCTACTCTCTGGTGGACACCCAAAGGTGCTCAGTGGAAACTGGCTCCTGACCTTTGAAAGCTCTCCATTTATCTACTGTACTTTTTCTCCGCTCGTAAATTAGAAGTTCTCCCTAAGCTTTGCAGTGGAAGCATTTAATTATTCCCCTGCAGAAATTAGGCCAAGGCAGCTTGCTGCAATGTACATTTTATAGCAGCTACCTGGGGAATGATCTATATTTATGCCTTACATATGCTAACTAAGATAAGGGTGAAAAAGAGATTTTTGTCAGTCTTACTGTGTTTTTACAAACATGTAAAATGTGATTAGTAGATGGTAAGTGTAAGTTTAACCCATGACTTTCCAGATTTAAATCTTGTCTGGTTCCTAAAAATGCTTATTTAGGTGATTAAAAAAAACATGAGTGCCTGGAAAACTGGCTCAGTGCATGGGGCCAAATCTCTCCAGTCATTGTCTCTGTCTCTACAGAGGTGATACCCTTGACAGTACAGCTAAAGAGGTGCTCTGCTTCCAACTCATCTTTTATATGTATGCTAGCTTATTACAAGGTTCTGCTTCCTTCTGTAGACATTCCTGTCACCAGACCAACTGTAACTCATATTTACAAATATATATATATATATATATATATATATATATATATAATTTTTATTTATTTTTTTTTTAAACAAATGTTCAGTAAGAGCAAGTGCGTGGTTTGTAAGGTTTTCGTCAGAGCTAAGATCACATACCAGCTCGAGGGTGGGGAGGCTGGTCAGACCATGCCTCCCCTCTCTCTAAGTGAGCAGCACCTGCTCTGGAATGGTCGACTCAAGGCATGCATTAGGTGGGGTGGGGGACAACTGATTAGAAATAAGGTAGCAATTCCCAGAACTATTTCTCTTTGTTTTCCAGATGGAAATTTTAGTCAAAGTCTCTTACTTCTTTAGAGGATATCATTAGGCACTGGAAGATGTTTGATTCTTACATGCTAAAAAAGGGCCATTTAATATTTTTGTGCATGTGTGTGTGACCTACATACCCCCTGGGACCAAAATGGAAGGCATAGGGAAGTATTAATTTTGATAGTCTTTCACAACCAAAATCATACTATAAGAAAGAAGAAAAATGTTTAAAATTGTATTATGTTCAAAGCTTCTTTAAATTAAGAAATAATATGTATTTATGCCCAAGGTATAATTATAATCCATATGAGACCACCTATGTTTACATACCTCTTTCTCTCAATGACTTAAAACAGAACAAGCTATAAGTAGGAAAATTTACAGATGATCTTTGTCTCAGTTAATCTTCTCTTGTTGCTGGGACAAATACCCAACACTCAAAATGAAGGAAGGAGAAGGTTTATTTAGTTACTGAAGGTTTCAGTCCATACTCAGTTGGCTGCAAGGCAGAGTGACATATGGCAGAGAGCAAACTTTCATGGCAGCAAAGAGCAGAGAGCCAGGGGAGTGGCGGCAACAATGGCTACAGAGAGCAAGTCTGTCTCCCTTATGTTGCATTGAGAGTATCTACCCCACGCTGGGTGCAGCACTCACACCCATAATCCCAGTGGATCATGAGTTCTAGAAGTCCACTCCATAACCGCATGAGGCTAAGGATACTGATGTCCTTAGAGGACTTACTCAGACCAGTAAGTTAGAATAAAAGGATATGTTAATCTTAAACATTGATCTCTAACAAGAGACAAGCAGCATTATAAACTGCTATTACATTTAGGGATAAAATCATGTTGTTAATTTTAAACAACCAAAAGATAGACAGCCAGGAGAATATCTGGTTCCCACTGAAGCCCAAGTGGTCCCTATCCTAGATCCCTATTGCCCTAGTAATCATATAGGAGTTTAAAATGGGAGACATTTTCAGACATATTTTTGAAGGTCTAAGAAGGATGAAAACTAAGCCATTTAATTATTCTAAACTGTCAACAATCACAACAAGAGATAAAGGAACAGACCTTTGCTTTCATAGATTGCTTACAAGAGGTATTAGTAAAACATACTTCCCTAGATCCTAATTCAATAGAGGGGCAAAGTATTTTTAAGGATAAGCTCATTACTCAGTCAGTCCTGGATATTAGAAAAAAGCTACAAAAGATGGTCCTTGCTCCGGATAGCGCACTCTATACATTAGTAAAAACTGCCTTCTCAGTATTTATTTTATTTTATTTATTATTTTTTGCAGAACTGGGGATTGAACTCAGGCCCCTACACTTGCCAGGGAAGTGCTTATTCCAGCCCCTCAGTATTTTATAGCTATGATGAGGAAGAGGCCAAAGAGAGAAAAGAAAGAGACCAAGAAAAAGCAGATGCCTTTGCTGCAGCACCAAGAGAAGCAGGCTCAAAAAAAAAAAAAAAAAAAGAGAGAGAGAGAGAGAGAGAGAGAGAGAGAGAGAGAGAGAGAGAGAGAGAAGCAGGCTCTAAGTCTGATTCTTGTAGCTCCAAGAAGAACTCAGTGACTGCATTCATTTGTTACCATTGTCACAGGCCAAGTCACCTTAAGAGGGACTGCCATAAGAGGCCCCTTATGCCATGCCTTGACTGCCAAGGCAGTCACTGGAGGCAAGACTGCCCTCTGATGTGGAGGCCCAAAAGTTCAGACTCAGCTTCCCAAGTGGTCCAATAAAACTAAAGGGCCCTGGGGCTGCCTCCTCCCTCTGGACAGACTATTATCTCTGCCTATCATCTCTGTAGAGAAGTCCTGAGTAATCATATGACTAGAGGAAAAAAATCCACCCTATTTCTGGACATTGGCACTGGTCTCTTTGTCCTTTGCCAATGCTGACCTTTCTTCCAGTCATTATATCCTAATAAAAAGTCATTAAGTAATATCTTACTTAAGCTGTAACTGGGATAACTTTCTCTTCACCCATTCCTTTTTGTTATGCCTGAAAGCCTAGCTCTCATTCTGGAGAAATTTTTGTCCTGTCTAAATACTACAATACGCATTCAGGTTGCCAACTAATCAAAATGATGCTAAAAGTGATTTTTATGAATGTAATACATATTGATGTTCATGTACAAAGACTTCAAAAATATTTCATTGGTCAAAACAGATCCTTAAGGACAGGAAGAATTCTGGAAGAAAAAAGGCCTAAAAACACTGGCAGCACAGTGTCCAATACCTTTGGGCCTATAGATAGAGCCAGGCTTTGTCTTTGAAACATGAAACTCAAGAACCCCAATGTTAAAAGTTAAAAGCCTTCAGCATGTCCCTTGCTTACACCTAGAGGCTATACCCAAAACACTGAGTGGGACATTGGTTTGACTGAATGCTGTGTATTTCATGATAGTGTGTAAGTTCACCTGGTTCAACTACCTTTCTCTCTCTCTCCCTCCCTCTCCCTCCCTCTTTCCTTTTTTTCCCTCCCTAGGTGTGTGTGTGTGTGTGTGTGTGTGTGTGTGTGTCTGTCTGTCTGTCTGTCTCTCTCTCTTTCTGTTTTGGTGGAACCAGGGATTGAACTCAGGCCCTTGCGCTTGCTAGGCAAGCGCTTATTCTACTGAGCTATCTCCTCAGACCCCTCACCTGGTTGATTGCTGATGTAGATAATTACAACTAAATCTAGAGGAATTTATAACAAAATGTGAGACTCCATCAATAAAGGGATCTAACAGCAATGGGTTACCATTGCCATTCCTTAAAAAAAAAAGGTTCAAAGCTTACCTATTAGCTCTAATGCTCCTCCTTTGATTACACATGCTCTAACTTCTCAGAAAATTTGTTCTTTCCTAGAAGATGCCAAAACCCAGGTAATTATACAAGTAAAACCTATAGCAAATATGCTAGATTACTTTTACTGGAATCCACCAGATCTTTTTTGTTGTTGTTGTTTTATAAGACAGCCAGAACCCTGGCATTTATTATTTGAAAAGGGGATTACCAGATCACTCAGAGGGAAGTGGTAATCTTTTTTTTTTTCTTTTAATTTTTATTCATTTTAATGAGAAAAAAAGAAAATAGTAATGAAATAGTTTCATAACAGGTTAGTATAACAGTTACAATAATTAATACATTGCATATTGTTGTCTTCACAGTAATTATTCAAAGGAAAAGATGCAGACATGATATCTTGTCTAAACAATATTAGTACAGGATCCACCAGATCTTGTCTAGAGAAAAAAATTATATGACACATATCAAGGCCTTAACTATGCTGATCAGTGGGTCACAGATATCTGATGCAAGCTGCCAAAGTTAGAAGGGTTAGCAGAAGTAAATTTGTCTCAGTTGATAAAAATTGCAAAAAACAATGCTAGCAGCCTATACAAAGAAAGGCTAGTCAGAAAACAAAAAAAAAAAGTCATGCTTCCATGGATCCAGACAGAGAGAAGGGATATTTCAAGCAAAAATGTCTAAAGTGCTAGACAAGGGGGAAAAAAGTGTCTATGATGGAATCAGAGGAAGTTTCAAATTATTATTATTTTTTTGACAGAACTGGGGATTGAATTTAGGCCCTAAGCTTGCCAGGCAAGCACTTATTCTACTGAGCTATCTCCCCAGCCTGGAAGTTTCAAATTGATGAGGTCATGGGTCTGTCTTTTAGCCCCAGGGACCCATGCTAACTGCCAATGTAGGGAAAAGCCTGTTAGACTTTTGATAGATCCCAATGCAGATTTGTCAGCAGTTACCCAGCTGGTGACCCAACTTACAAACTGGAGAGTACTCAGTGTTGTCCCTAGGTTTGACAATTCCTGTGCCCCCTGTAATAACAGAGTTGGTGAGACATACAAGACCAGTTTGAGACAATGCCCAGAGGCAATGGAAGATGAACAGATTAAACCCCACATTTAACAGCTGCTTGAGGCAGATATATTAAAAAATGTCAGTCCCCCAAAAATACACCCTTATCTGTCCACAAGCCTAGGGCAAATAAATACTGTCCTGTCCTGGACTATGAGCTGTCAGTATTATGACTGTCACCCTGCTCTGCCTAATCCTATACTGCTGTTTGCCTCCCCCCACTCAAACTTGTATTGGACCTAAAGGATGCTTTTTCTGTATTCTATGTATTGTGCCTCAAGACTAATTTGTTTTTGAATGGGAGGATGGGGGAGGGAGCCAACTAACCTGGACAAGGCTCCCTCAACAAAAGTTACAGATATTAAATTACTAAAAATACATTAACTATAGATAAGAGGCTTTTTCTGTTTTTCAAATTCATATAAGAGATCTCTGCTAATTGACCTACAAAAAGTTCTGATTAGTCTTTTTATAATTACAAACAAAAAAAGGTTATTACATTCCCAATCCTTCTGCTAATGTCTCAGCTGTTCAAATCTACACATCAGGGCTGGTGAGATAGCTCAGCAGGCTGACCACCTGCTTAAGCTAGCACAGGGACTGGGGTTCGGTCTCCCACACCACATGCTGTGCCAGCCCTGTCTCTGGGTGCATTGAGCCGGCCACCGATATCGGGCATAGTGGTTCATGCCTGTAATCCCAGTGATGGGAACACTGAAAACAGGAGGATCACTAGGAGTCTAAGCTGTGTAGTGACACTCTGTACCAAATACATTAAAAAAAAAAAAAAAAAAAAAAAAAAGATATTAGACATCAAACCAATGGTATGTGAAATGCTGAGGTCCCCTGGACCCTATCTTTATCATCTTTATGGGAAGCCATTACTGGCTTCTCTTGGTAAAAATCTTTAAATATATTCATAATTATAATGTTGATGTTATTATTTGGCTCCTGCATGTTTGTGTTTTTTGTTTTGTCTCTTCCAGGTTCAAAGTTGTATGCCTACTCAAGAGAAAAATGCCTGGTGTCTATTGAGAGCCTTTAGACAAAACCTCTAGAGAGCATCTGTAATTGTTATTTGACACCTAGGACCCCTTTCAGCCTGAAGAATGAGAGTGTTCACTGTCCATTGTTCCTGGCAGTTTGGGTTACTTCTTCAGAGGAGGGAATGTGGCAAGCAGCTGAGTTAGAAATATTATAGTCAGACAGGGCCAGGCCCACAAGGGGACAGTGTGGAAGACAAAGTGACTTTGCAACTTTGGTAGAGACATACCCCTGTTGTGGGCCAGTCCTTAGCAAAAGAGTAAACAAATGCAGCCACATACTTCCTTAGGAATGGGCAGCAGGGATTCTTCTTCTTCTTTTTTTTAATGTATGTAGTACAGGGTCTACAGGGTCTCACTACACAGATCATACTCCTAGTGATGTTCCTGTTTTCAGCCTCCCAAGAGCTGGGATTACAAGCACGCATCACCATGGCACACTGGGGATCAAACCCCCAGTTGCTGTGTCTGCCTAAGCAGGTGCTTTAATCTGCTGAGTTATCTGGCCAGCCCTCAAGGATTGATATCTTAAATAGGTATCAATCACCTGGAAGGCAGAAAGTCGTTAACACAACCCCCTACAGGAAAAGCCTCAGTTCTGTATTCATGCCCATTTGATATGTGACTCGCTTTTCCATTTGGTCCTGGATTTAATCAAATTTGCCTGAGCAATTGTGTCTTTAATCTTATTGGCTGACCAGTAAGATGTCCCACCTCATGCCCACTTAGTGAGTTCCCATATTCTCCACCTTAGGCCCGCCTCACCACATGGTTTACTCTATAAAAATCCCTGAAGAGACAGATTTGAGGGAAACCCACTCAGGGCCCCTTTCTGCCCCTCTCTTGGACAGAAGCTTTCTTTCCCCCAAGAATATATTCTGTTCTTAACCTCTGTTCATTCCTAAAATTCATTCTTCAGTTTTAGAGAACATGAAGTTGGCCTAGTTATATTTCAGGTTGGGAGTTTCATTCCCCTATATTAAAAGTAGAAGGGATTAAATAAAAAATTATGAAAAAAATCTAGTCTTTGGATTAAGAGGGCCCAGGGAGAGTAACGGCAAGACAAGTGAGACAAACCCAGACTGAGATGAAATTTCATTAAACCAGAAATAATAAAACAATTCTGAACCCTGTTAGAGAAGGAAGACAAAAAACAATTTATAAAGAAACAATAATCACTTTAAAGACCAAAGCTCAACAATGCTGGATGACAGAAAATTATAGATGATGTTTTCAGAGTTCTGAGGATAAATACTATAAAATTTACATTAAAAAATAAAATACAGTTAAAATTAATTTGTGGTTTGGTTGTATAACTATGAATTTTAGCACAAGTGTAGATCCATGCACATAACTGTTATCAGAATCAGAATCCAGAATAGTTCCATTACCCCCAAAACTTTTTACTGCTGTCTCCATAGTTCTTTTATCCTCCTACTCCTCATTTAGTAACAACTGATTCTGTCTGTATGGAGCCTACAATCTATAACCCTTTGAAAGTGTCTTACTCAGGGGAGTGTCTTGGGGGGAGCTAGCTACATTGTAGTGATATAGGGGAATGAAACTGCCAACCTGAAAGGTACCTGGGACATGTTCGTGTTCTCTAAAACCAGAGAATGAATTTTAGGAACAAATGGATGTTAGGAGCAAAATTTTTACTGGAGCAAAGAATGCTTCTGTCCAAGAAAGGGGTTGAAGAGGGACCCAAGTGGGTTGTTCCAAGAAGCTGTTTCAGGGATTTTTATAGAGTAAAACCATGTGGTGAGGTGGGTCTAAGGTGGAGAACATGGAAACTCCCTTAGGTGGGCATGAGATAGGAAAAAACTATGGCCAATTAGTAAGATTACAAGCACCATTGCTCAGGTAAAATTGAATAAATCCAGGAGCAAACAGGGAAGTGAGACATGTAGGGAGTGGGCGTGAATATAGAACACGAAATAAGTAACAGCTCTATTCTATTCGGATTAGTGACTCTTCCTGGCTTCCTCAAGGTGATGATCAATCCTGGAAGCTTATCTTTAGTCTTTAGGTCTGGCCTCCAGCAGAAACATTCCTCTCTCACAGTTGTAAGGTATCTTATCTCCCATGCTATCTCCTTGAGGGCCTCACCCTATCTGACTGCCTACAATAATTCTATGTAATTCAGCTGTCTACAACAGTAGTATTTAATTGTCAAATGTTTCATGGTAACACTTTATCTACTCATCTACTGAAGGACACGGATTTTTTTTCCAGGTTTTGGCAATTAAGAATAGAGCTGCTATTAACGTTAATGTACATATTTTTCTGTAAATATAAGTTTTCATCTATTATAAGGTAAATACCCAAGAATGGGATTTGAGTCACATGGTACATATATAGTTATAAGAAAACGCCAAACTCTTTTCTATATGGGCTGTCAAGTTCTAGTATATCTGTATTCTTACCAGCACTTCATATTTTAAGGTTTTAAAGTTTAATTATTTTAATAGGTGGGTAGGCTGGGAAATAGCTCAGTGGCTTAAGCACCTGCCTGGCAAGCACAAAGTTCTGAGTTCAAGCACTGGTACAAAAAAAAAAAGGTGTGTAGTGATATTTGAGATTTAATCTGTATTTCTAATTGCCACATATTTTTATATGCTTATTTACCATGTATGTAAATATGCTGCCAAAGGAAGCACTTATTCACCATCTGTATATATAATTTTTGATAGTGTCTAACTCTTTTATCCATTTTAAGAAATCAAATGACTTGTTTTATCAATGAATTATAAGAATACTTCAAATGTTTTTGGATGTAAGCCCTTTTTAAAAAAATGTTTTTTAGTAGAGGGTCTACATGGTATCACTACACAGATTAGACACATAGTGATCCTATTTTCAGCCTCCCAAGTGCTGGGATTACAGGTGCATGCCACCATGCCTAGTCTCAGTCGCCATCTTGGTGCACCCTGGGGGCGGGGCCAGCATGGCACATTATGTCTTTTTTTTTTTTGCAAGCATTACATCACTTTATTTTTAAAACACAGAATATAATTTAGAATTTTTTTCTCCCCCCTCTACAATTTAGAAAACAGAAAAAAATTACTAGTGATATGGAATTTCACTTAACAATGTAATATGAATTTCACGATATTTGTTTTTTCACATGATGTTGTCTTCCAATGTTATTCATATTACCAGATATATGCTTGTAAAATTAGAATAAAAAAGAAATGTATAAGAAATTAAGAAGAGAAAAAAGTCCAATTGAAAAAAGACAAAACAAATTATCTTTTCCTTTCCACAGACTAGCAGAAATGTACAATACAGTTGTCCAAACCATCCTGCTTACATACCTAAGATATATCTCTTTCATCCACTCCCTCTCCTGTCCTTCTAAACTCAGTAACTCTTTCCTTTTGAAAAAGTTTATTCCCTTTTCCCAGTATCTATTGTACCCTTCAGATCCCATTTTCTCTTCCAGGTTCTCACACTAAGGAGACAATATGATGTTTGCCCATGAGGGTCTGATTTTTTTCACTTATGAGTATGTTCTCTAGTTGCTCAATTAAGAGTATGTTCTCTAGTTGCATCTGTTTATCAACAAAAGACTCCAATTTATCCCATTTTATAGCTAAATACTACTACATTGTGTAAAAATATCACATCTTCTTTATCTATTCTTCAGTTGATGGGCATCTGGGTTGTTGCCAGGATTTAGCTATGGTATGAGGTTTTCAGTTCTTCTGGAAAAATATCCAGGAAGGGAATAGTTTACTTGAATGGGATCTCCAATCCTAGCTTTTGAAAGAATCTCCAGTCATTTCCATAGTGGTTGTACGAGTCTGTACTCCCACCAATAGTGGAGAAGGGTTCCTTTTTCTCCACAGCCTCTCTAGCATTTGTTATTGGCTGACTTCTTGATGTTAACCATTCTTTCTGGGGTGAGATGGAATCTCAGTGTTGTTTTAATGTGCACTTCTCAAATGACCAAAGATGCTGAACATTTTTTATATATATTTACTTGCCATTTGTATTTCTTCTTCTGACAAACATATATTCATCTCAGATGTCCATTTTTGGATTGGGTCTTTGAATTTGGGGGCAGAGCTGATTTTCTTTAATTCCTTGTATGTTCTACATAGAAGGCCTTTGTTGGAGGGACAGTTGGGTATAATTTTTTCCCAGTTTTTGGGTTTTCTTTTTACTCTGTTGGAAATTTGCTTTTTTTTTTTTTTTTTTGCGGAACTGGGGATTAGAACTCAGGCACTTGCGCTTGCCAGGGAAGTGCTTATTCCACTGAGCCATCTCCCTAGCCAGAAGATTTGCTTTGAAGTGAGAAACTTTTTAAAAAGATGAGATCCCAGTTGTTGATTTCTTTGAAGTATTTCCCAGTCAGGTTGGTTTTTGTTCATGAACTCTATGTACCACTATGTCTTTAAGATTCCTACCTACATTTTCCTCCAGAGGATTTAGTGTTTTTTTTTTTTTTTTTTTTTTTTTTCTTTTTGGTGGAACCAGGGATTGAACTCAAGCCCTTGCGCTTGTCAGGCAAACGCTTATTCCACTGAGCCATCTCCCCGGCCCCTGTTTTTGTTTTAATATTTAAATCTTTGATCTATTTTGACTGTAGCTTTGTGTATGGTGATAGGCATGGATCTAGTTTTAGCCTTCAGCATGTAGAAAGCCAGTTTTTCCAGCACCATTTATTAAAGAGGCTATCTTTCTTCCAGGGAGCACGTTTGGCCCCTTTATCAAAGAGAAGTTGGCCGAGTGTTTGCAATTGTGTCTGTATTTTCTAATCTGTTCCACTGATCTTAAGAGCTGTCTCTATGCCAGTACCATGCTTATTTTATCACAGTAGCTTTATAGTACAATTTCAGGTCAAGGATTGTAACACTTTCTGCCTTTCCTCTGTTTCCCAGGATTGCTTTTGATAGTGTCTCTTGCGGTTCCAAATGAATTTGAGAAAAGTTTCCTCTAGCTCTGTGAGGTATACTAATAGTATTTAATGGTATACAGATTGTATTGAATCTGTATCACAATTTTTTTCTTTTTTTGCTCGTACTAGGGATTAAACTCAGGAACTTGTGCTTGCCAGGCAAGCACTTATTCCCCTGAGCTATCTCCTTGCCCCCCAACAATTTTGGGAATATGGCCATTTTCATAATGTTGGTTCTTCCTGCCCAGAAGTATAGAATATTTTTCCATTTTCTCAAATCCTCTTCAATCTCTTCTCAGAGTACCATAATTTTCACTATATATACCTTTTATAACCTTTGTGAGAGTGATGATTAAGTTTTTAACTTTTTTGAATGTTGTTGTGAAAGGCATGGTTTCCCTAATTTCTCTCTGTGTGCCTATCATTTGTGTTAAAAAATGCCACTGATTTTTGGCTGTTGACTTTGTATATCCTACTACATTGCTGAATCTGGTGATGAAATCTACAAGACTCTTTTTGGAGTTTTGGGGGTCCTCTATGTAGAGTATCATGTCATCTACAAATAATGATAGTTTGACTTATTTTCAATCCTTATTGCTTTTATTTCTCTCTCATTTAATTGCCCTGGCTAATGTTTCCAGCACTATATTGAATAGGAGTGGAGACAGTGGATATCCTTGTCCTTTTCCCAATTTTAAAGTGAAGGCCTTCAGTCTTTGCCTATTTAGTATTGGTATTTAGATGTCAGCTGTTGGTTTCTCATAGATAGCTTTTATCAAGATGAGATTTAGGCCATTTATTCTGACTCTTTGTAGGGTTTTTATCACGAATGAGTGTCAGGCTTTGTCAAAAGCTTTTTCTGCATCTATTGAGATGATCATGTGGTTTTTGTTCTTGGTTTTATTGATGTGGTATATTACATTTATGGATTTGTGTATGTTGAACCATTCCTGCATTACTGGAATGAATCCCACTTGGTCATGATATATAATCTTCTTGATGATTTTCTGTGTTCTGTTTGCTAGTATTTATTGAGGATGTTTACATCTATATTCATTAGAGAGGTTAGCTTGTACTTCTCTTTTTTAGTTGGATCTTTCTCTAGTTTTTGAATCAGAGTAATACTTGCCTCCAGGAATGAGTTTGGGACAATTGCTTCCTTTTCAATTTCACTGAAGAGTGAGAAAAGTTGGCATTAAATCTTAGCTAAATTTCTTTTAGAATTCTGCTGTGAATTCATTGGGACGTGAGATTTCTTTGTTGGTAGGGTTTTTTTTTTTTATTATATTTTCAATTTTGTTTCTCATTATTGGTTTAATCAGTTTGTATACCTTCTTGACTCAGATTTGGCATTTCATATGTATCCAGGAAACTGTCCATGTCCTGTGTTTTCCATCCTGTGAGAGTAAAGATTTTGGGAGTAGATATTGATGATCTTTTGAATTTCTCTAGGGTCTGTAGTCATTCTTTATTGCATTGTTTTTTCTTTTTTTTTGATTAGGTTGGCTAGGAGTTTATCAACTTTATTTTTCAAAGAACCAACTCTTTGATTCATTTATTCTTTATATTGTGCTATAAATTTTCCTCTTAAGACAGCTTTCATTGCATCCCACTGGTTTTGGTAGGTTGTATTTGCATTTTCATTTGATTATAAATGTTAATTTCTTTTTTAGTTTCATCTGTGACCCACTGGTTGTTTAGGAGGTTACTTAATTTCTGTGTGTTTATGGTGTTTTGTTTCCCTGATTTGTTCTGGGTGGGCAGTGTCTTGTAGGCTGCCCAGAGTCTGCCAAAGTTCTTAAGTGTTGCTCTGCTCCTGTGCACACTGGGCCCACAAATTGCAGTTCTTCTGCATCCCACAGGCCACTCAGAGTCCTCCTAAGCTCTTAAAAGTTTGAACTGGTGTCAGCAGAGGTTGCATACCTGCACACTGGGGGCTAAGGAAGGTTAGAGTTTACCAGAGTCCACCAAAGTTGTTAAATCTCAGTTAGGTCTTGTCAATAATTTCTTGTCATATGTAACTTATATTTTAAATTTTGTTATCTTTTGTAGAGCAAAATTTTTAAATTTTAATGTCTAATTTATAATTTTTTTCTTTATGATTTGAACCCTCTGCCTTACCCCAAGGTTACAAGTATTTCCTCTTTTGTTTTATTACAGAATTTTGTAGCACTGGGTATGGCAGTGCATGCTTATAATCCCAGCACTTGAGAGCTGAGGTATAAATTCAAGGGCAGTCTGGACTACACAATCGAGTTCAAGGCTACTCTGCACTACACAGTGAGACTGCCCCTAAAACAAAACAAAACAAAACAAAAAAAAAAAAAAACAAAACAAAAACAAGTATCATAAACACTTCTCTTTAGATTTATAATTTTTTCATTCATTTATTTTTTCCATTTATTCTTTTTTTTTCTCCTTTCCCTCATCCCAGGTGTTCCTTCCCTTTGAACAGTTTCTTTCTCTTTCACAGTATCTATTGTACCTTTCAGATTTTACTCACTCTTTCAAGTTCTTATACTAGGGAAAAAATCTTTAAAATACTTATCTTAAAAATCGTCTACTGGACTCT
>NW_004524643.1:2760515-2766064 GCF_000260255.1 Octodon degus
AAAACAAAAACAAGTATCATAAACACTTCTCTTTAGATTTATAATTTTTTCATTCATTTACTTTTTCCATTTATTCTTTTTATATACATTTAGTAAAAGGTCTACAGGATCTCACTACACAGATTGGACTCAAAGTGGTTCAACTTGTTTTTCAGCCTCCTAAGCACTGGGATTACAGGCACGTGCCACCATGCCCAGTCTCAATCACCATCTCAGCACGCCCCAGGGGTAGGGCCAGCATGGCAGGCTGGGGATTGAACCCCAGCTCCTGCACTCTGCCTAAGCAGGCACTTTAGTCCGCTCAGCTATCTGGCCAGTCCTCTTCATTTATTCTTATGTTGAAGTCACACTTTGATTATCATGGCAAAAACATTTTTTATAAATCAGTCTCGAACTTATTTTTCAAAATTGTTTTGGCTCTTCTGTATCTTGTGTATTTCCATTTACAATTTGAAATTTGCTTACTGATTTCTACCAAAAAACCTGCTGGGATTTTGCCTGGAATTATACAGAATACTCATCAATTTAAGGAGAACTGACATTGGAGTAATTTTGAGTTTTTTATTCTGAACATGACATGATGCATTTTTCACTTGTCTGTCTCATTGTTTCAGCAATGTTCTATACTGCTGTACAAAGCTTGTGTGTAATCAGGGTTAGGGAGATGGCTCAGTGGAATAAGTGCTTCTCTGGCAAGTACAAGGGCCTGAGTTCAATCCCTGGTTCCGCAAAAAACAAAAACAAAAACAAACAAACAAACAAAGCTTGTGTGTAAATCTATCTCTAAATATTTCATATTATTGGTGCTACACAGTAAATGGTGTTTCTAAGAACTGTGTTACTGGTATATAGAAATTCAATTGGCCTTACATTTTTTTTTGTTCTGTTTTTGATTTCTACAAGCTTTTATTGTTTGCATGTGTAGATTTTTAAGTATTTTTTTAAAAATGTAAGTTTCCTTATAGATGTTTTTATTTTCAAATCTTATCCATTTAATTTCTTTGTATTGCATTGTTATATTGGTTGCAAACTCCATTAAAGTGCTATAAAAATCATGAAAACAGACCTCATTACTTTATGCTCAAATCTTTCAGGGAAAACAATCAATCCTTTTCCATTAGATATAACTGTATTCTTTGTATATTTCTAAGATTAAGAAAGGTTTTTTTGATTATGAATGGGATGTGAATTTATCATATGCTTTTTAACACCTATAGGGATAATCTTACATTTTTTTTCTTTCTTAGTTTATTAATTTTCAATTGTTAGGCCAAACTCGCAATCCTGAGGTAAGTCCTTGTGGTTTGTGATGTATCTCTTTTTCTTAAAAGTCTAGTAAAATTCACCAGCATAATACTCATTTTTAAATATTCAGTAAACATAGTTTTACTTATTTCATCAGCTTAAGTTAGCTGGGGCAGTAAACCAAACTGATTTTCACTTTATAAGACACATAGTATCAATAAGGGAACTTTTTCAAAATTTTACTGGTACAAAAGAACTGATTTTGGTCACCAAAGGAAAACATTATTAATTCCTGGTAGTTTCTAGAACATGCTAAAAATAGCCTGCTCAAATAGAGGGCTCTTGCTTTCTCTCTGTTAGTTTTATAATTTCCTTTGCTTTCTCTTCTTCTTCTCACTTTTAAAGGAAGGCATTAAAACCCAACTTACAAAATAAGATACCTTGAGACTTTTATGACAAAAATACTCAAATCATACTGAGAAGTTAAACTGCAAACACCTATACCCTGTGGGTTTTTTGTAAGATCTTTATAGTGGCTGTATCTCAGAAACTAATTATGAGCATAATGTCTTAATTAGGACTTCCCAATAAAAGATGGTAATCCTGATAGATGTGACATGGCAGACTAAAGAAAAAAATGATAGTAAGTGATTTTAATAAATAGTGTTCAGTGGAAAAAAAATTAAAGATTCCTACTTCAAAATAAATACAGAATTTAGCCTGCCTTGTTGGTGCACTTTGGGAGGCTAAGGCAGGAGAGTCCTAGCTCAAGCCTTGCCCTGCCAACTTGTGACAGGCCGTGACCTGTCTCAAAAAAAGGGAAAAGGGCAGGGAATGTAGTTTAAATTCTGCAACTGAGAAAGAAAAAAAAAAAAAAAAAAAAAAAGACAAGAGAGATATAGTAAGCATCAGTTCTAGAGGATTAAGTATAAATGATAGTATAAGAGGGCTGGTGAGATGGCTCAGTGGTCTAAAGCACCTACTTAGAACAAGCTAAGCTAAGCAAAAGCACAGAGACCACGGTTCAATCCCCAGGACCACATGCCAGCCAGCCCCGCCCCCTGGTGGGCTGAACTGGCCACACACACACAAAATAAATAAATAAATAAATAAATATTTAAAAAAAATGATAGTATAAGAGCTGACTGAAAAATACAGTATACATGCATTAAAATTTTACTACAGTGAAAGACATGTTAGCTTTAACCTATCTTTAGGGGATGTGGTAAAAATATGGTGATACTGCTGCTGACTGCTACCCAACAGAAAGGCAGGCTTATAAAAAATTTAGTGTGTTCTCATCTACCTTATTCACCGAATCTAGCATTATGAACTTCTTGCTGTTTCCAAGTTAAAATGACTGTGAAAGGTAAATATTCTGAATTAATTCAGGACAGTTAGGCTGCTGTAACAATGCAACTAAATATACTCACATAAAAAGGCTTCCACAACTGCTTCAGCAGGTGTCAAGAATAAAAGGGTAAGTGTGTTTGAAGGGAGGTGAAGTATTTTGAGCGAGATTAATGGCAATGCACATCTTTCTGTTATACATTCTTTTTTTTTTTTTTTTTTAATGCTGCAATAGTTAATTTTATTTGTTCAAGACCTCATACTGCAAGCATTAATCCAAGCCTGGGCTTTAATTCTGGGGACTCCTATCAAATATTAAGGAAGAAGCAAACTGTGACCCATGGATGTGGATGAAGGCTAAAGGTTCAGGATTAGTCACAGGGTAGTTTTTAAATTTCCACAGCCTAGAACACTGTAGTCACAGGTCTTTCAGGTCCTTCTGGATGTCCCACAGGGCATCTGTCTGTTATACATTCTAAAAAATTTGAACATTAACTGTACTTCTGATCACACCGCATGTAAATGACTGTAAATTAAGAGACTAGGATACAAAAAAGCACAACCATAAAAAGATTAATACTGGGAAAAAAACTGCAAAAGAAATGGCAAACTGGGATAGGGGAAAGAGGGAAGGAACAAAGGCAAAAGAAAAATATATGTATCTATACAAGATACTTAAGATAACTCTACAGGTAGCTCATCTCAGTTCCTTGAAAAGAATGTTTTGTACTAATATTCTTTATACAAGAAATCATGTTTGTATCTTTTACTCTGAGTAATTACTAGGAAGACAACAACATACAGTATATCTATTGTAACTGTCCTACTAAACTGGTTTGAAACCCTGTTTAAAAATAAAGATTAATAAATTCAACAATATTAAAACGTAGAAATTGTGAGATTAAAAGTAGTGGAGTAAAGACTTTCAGTAAAATACCACCTCTCCAGGAACTAAAAATGAGACATCTGCAAAACAACAACTTGAACATGGCTAAAATTATATATATAATTTTTTTGTCTGTTTTCTCTTTTTTTCCATAATTTTATTGAGAAACAAATAGCAATGAGACAGTTTCAAATCAAATTCGTAGGACAGTTTCAATAATTAACACATTGCATACATTCTTCCTAGTGGTTAATTGCTGTACAAGATGTGGACATGATATACTATTTACAAACACCATTAGAACAAATCCCTCTATTCATTAAGAGAATGTAACTATATATCTATCTTAACCACTTTGAATACACATATAAAAAATGGACATTCATCTGTATACCCTTTTTTGGGTTAATTTCCATTATTTGAATATTACAGGTGTGTAAACTCAGCAAAATATTCTAAAAGAGTCCACAAATCCACAATAATATTGGGTCTTCCGCTTGACTGGCAATGTCAGAAATTGTTGACCTGAGTCCCCATACAGCTCCACATAACACCATGGCTTTACTTCTTATATTTCGTTTTTATACTTTTCTATTGGATGGTTAAGACCAAGGTAAAGCAGGACCTATGCAACAAGAGTTGTAGCTTTTGGGTCTGATAAGGTCAGTGAAATCCCCTCAGGATTTATCCTGAGATCCTGTACCTCAGATTGTAGAACCTTTGTCAGTGTCAGCCATGTGGATGAGTCATGGCCATTGCTTGGCCAATATGCTCTCTGTGAAAGCCTGAGAGAATGTTTTCTCTCCATGTGACTCTCCTTGGGCACACTCTACATCATCGATCACTTTCCTCTTTGGCCCCATAATCTCCTTGATCAGAAAATTTGGGATTTTACCAAGTTACATGATGTAACAGTACAAGTTCTCATATGTCCTGAGTCTTAATTGACCTTAGAAGGTTAGGGCCAAAATGTTGGCTTTCCTTGTGGCCCTCCTTTTTCTCTAATTTTGGTCTGCAAACTTAGGTTGTTAACCATCCAGAAACAAGCTTATTGTTATTACAATACAATTTAGGCTGTTAAGTTTAACCTCACTATCTGTCTGAATACCAAATACCTTAGGCATAACATGGAACAGGTATTTTTCATCAAGTATTGATATGTTGAACTTTAAGTCCCTACAGAATATGATGAAAAAACATTTAAAAATTAGAATATATTTTTAAAAATAGGCATAAAGAGGGGCCAGGGAGATGGCTCAGTAGGATAAGCGCTTGACTGGCAAACGCAAGGATCTGAGTTCAATCCCCGGTTCCGCAAAAAAAAAAAAGGCATAAAGAATTGTATAGTTATGTTTACACATAAGGCCAAAAATTTAACCATATACAACTGTGAAGCAGGACAGTCCCACAATATTCCTTTTGCTGTCTCTTGCCTTCATTCACCACCCCCTTCTTTTGGAACAATCATCTACCCAAGAGACAGCACAGCAGCAACTAGCATGTCATGACAAGCAGCCCATATTCAGAAGATCAGAATGACAGGCACTCCAAGCATGAAAGTACTATTACAGATTACCACCTTCAGTGCAGTTGCTTAGTTCACAGGTATCAGTATATATAGTTAGTCAGGGAGAGAATCTTTCCAATTAACTGCCAGATTCAAAAATCTTCTGAAGATTCTCAGGATCATTGCCTTGCCCATCTTCTAAATATAACTGTATGGCTTGTCACTGTCATGTTTCCTAGTTCTCCTTTCCCTCTCTTGATTAGTTAGTCCTTGAGATCCTGCTTTCCTTTCACTTGTATTATACTTTTCTATTTGTATTTCTTCTTTTGAGTTCTTGTACTAGGGAAACTATACGATATTTACACCTGTGTGTCTGGTTTATTTCCCTTATATCTTCAAGTGGCATCCACTTCAATATAAAGGCTTTGAGTTTATCATTCTTTTTTAAAAAATTTTATTTATTTATTTATTTATTTATTTAGTGTGTGTGTGTGTGTGTGTGTGTGTGTGTGTGTCCAGCTCAGCCCACCAGGGGGCAGGGCTGGCTGGCATGTGGCGCTG
>NW_004524643.1:2780898-2795200 GCF_000260255.1 Octodon degus
AGGCCTGGGTCGTCTCACTCACTCCCTGGGCCTGCGCTCTGGGTCTGTTCAGGATCCCCCGGCCTGGGTCGTCTCACTCACTCTCTGGGCCTGCGCTCTGGGTCTGTTCAGGATCCCGTGGCCTGGTCGTCTCACTCACCTGCCGGGCCTGCGCTCTGGGTCTATTCAGGATCCTGTGGCCTGCGCTCTGGGTCTGTTCAGGATCCCGCGGCCTGGGTCGTCTCACTCACTTGCAGGGCCTGCGCTCTCGTGATTGAGATTTTAATTTCCTGTATATCTCTTTGACTCTGCTTTATGCGATCTATTTCTTTCCTGTCTTACTCATTCAAGGAAACTCTCATTTTTCTAATCTCTATTTTTTAATCAATGTCTTCTTTAGAATCAGTTATAAATTCTTTTACTGCAGTGTTTTTTTCAGATTGGGTTTCCTCCCTATGTTTCTGTAATTGATGCTTTATTTCAGATGCTATGAGTTCTGAGAATTCTTTTTTTATTTCAGAAAATATTTCCACTCTGATTTCCTCTATAACTTTCTGCTGTTGCTTATTTACTGTTGGTGCTATTAATTCGTACATTTGAGCTGAGACAGTAGAAAAGAATTCCGCTCTGAGCTCGTCTGTGACTTTCTGCTGTTGCTTATTTACTATCTACGCTATTAATTCATACATTTGAGCTGAGCTAGTGTCCTCTGCACTTGTTCTGGGTGTGCTCTGGGTTTCCTCCATATGTTTCTGCATTTGATTCTTTACTGCAGAAGTTATTAATTCAGGGATTTATTTTTTCATTTCCAATTGGATTTCCTCTATACCTTTCTGCAGCTGTTTCTTTATTTCAGAAGCCGTTGATTCATTGCTTTCAGCTGTGTGATTCCCAATTAGTTCTGTGTTAGTGTCCTGTGCACTTGTTATGGGTGGGCTTGGGTTCTGAGATTGCATTTTGCTCCTTCTCGTTGTCATTTTGTAACCTTAGCACCTACTGAAGTTCAGGTGAAGATCTACAATGTTTGGATTTATCCAGCTGTGCCTGGCTAGGGTCTGGCTGCTGTGCTCAGCTCCTTCCTGCTGCTGCCCTTAGGGGTGAACCTGTTGTGCCCCTCTGGCAAGATGTTCTGCTCCTGGACTAGCTGGGTGGTTCTGTAGTCTACACTTTCTGCAGAGATTGCAGCTGCAGGGTTTCACCCCTGGTCTGTATGCCAGGCCTGAGCTGAGTGTGGAGGGGAAAAGGTGGAGCAGGGGGAAGAGGCAGCTCTCCCACATACTCACCGGGTCTGGACTAGGACTGGATCTGGGGGTTCCTGTTAGGCAACAGAAATTCCTACTCGGTGGGCGAGGTGTGGGGGGGGGTACTATGGAGTGATGGGAGCGTCCCAAGAGGGTGAAAGAGGGTGTCACCCAGCCTGAGCCTGGGCTGGGACCAGTAGGTCACGCCAGCACAGGGTAGCCAGAAGGTCCCCCACACACTTATCGGGCCTGGGCTAGAAATGGATCTAGGGCTTCCCGGAACGTGGCAGAAATTCCTCCCGGCGGACGGGGTGGGGGAGGTGCTGCAGAGTGGTGGGGGGCGTCCCAAGGGAGTGGAAGAGGGTCTCACCCATGCTGCGCCTGTGCTGGGACCAGTAGGTTCCGCCAGTGCAGGGCAGCCGGACGCTCTCCCACACACTCACCGGGCCTGGGCTAGGACTGGGCAATATTTGTTAAAATAAAACAAATTTTTATGATTTCTTTTTTAAAATATGTACGAATAACACTCCAGTATTTGGTATGACATCTTAGTACTAATTTCACATAGATTCACTGGTAGTGACAATTAAAATTAATGCTATTATTACGGATCCAAGATGTAGGAGTGATGCTCCCTGATATACAATTTAATTTTCCAGTCTGGTGCCTGTGAAAAACAGATGGATCCTGGAAGATGAAAAGCAGACTACAGAAAATTCATTGAAGTAGTGGCTTCAGCTGTAATCACAGTTAAGTTGTGTTATCTTTGCTAGAGTAGATTATCACTTTCTCAGTATGCTGCATGCAACTATTGAAGAAAAGATTTCTGTTTTTGTCAGAGAACAGGATCAGAAATAATCTGCATTCATATGAAAATACACACTGGTAAACATACACAATTTTGCCTCAGAAGTGTGTTAACTTAATGTGCTTACAATTAAAATTCAGTTTAAAGAAAATGAGACTATCTGAATATCATATAGAAAAATTACACTAATACTGTAAGCATCAGTAACACTGATACAAACCTAAACCCAAGAGTCACCCTTAACTTCCTCTTTACAAAATTACATGGATTTTTACCTCATAAAAAGCATTTAGCATGGGCTGGTGAGATGGCTCAGTGGTCTAAAGAACCTACTTAGAACAAGCTTAGCAAAGCACAGGGACTGCGCTTCAATCCTCCAGCACCACATGCCAGCCAGCCCCGCCCCCTGGTGGGCTGAGCTGGCCACACACACACACACACACATATAAATAAATAAAATTAAAAAAAAAGCATTTAGCAAACTGTTTTGCTCTTCTCTGTACTCACAGGCACCACTGATATGCTAAGTATCATGCTAATCAGCCTAGAAGATTTCTCTATTACGTTGAAAGTCTCATAAGGTGTGCATTCTATAGGGTTGGATGTAAACTTTATGAAGTTTTAGGAGCATGCTGGACATCTCATTTAAAACAAGAGAACAATTTGTTCCATCTTGTATCACCCAGAATGAGACAAGAAGCACAACTTCTGGTAGTAGTCTTTGGTCATGAAGGCAGCATTCTCCATATCTGTAACTAGTGCTCTGGTCACAGTAGATAACACAAAAAATTGAGAGCTTTGAGCCCAAAGACAAGAAGAGAGCAATGTTCTGTTGTTACTTCTTTTCCTTTTCACAGATACTGATCTCAAAAGCACACCTATAAAAACATCTTTTGTATTGCAATATCTCACAATCTTTTTTTCAAGTTGAAGTGACTTCCTAGAAAGAGAAATTCAGGCCAAAACTATCAGTAGCTAGAAAAGATCACTATGACTACAGGAGGGTGTTTGGGATGGGGTGGGGGTGGGGGTCAAGAATGGCTGTAGGAAAATGTTTACAACAGTTTAGGTAGGAATGATGATGCCAGTCAGTATAAAGAAGAGCAAAACAGTTTAAGTTAAATGTTTTTTATGAGATAAAAATCAACATAACTTGGTGTAGAGAAAGTTGTTAAGGATGACACTTGGGTTTTAGTTTGCCTAAATGGATTGACAGTAGTGCCATTTATTGATTTATAGTAGTGCCATTTGGGAACAACAGAAAAGGCTCCTCTCATTTGGGGGTTGAAGCATAGAGGAAGATATCATGAATTTGGTTTGGAACTATTAAAGTTGAATTATCTTTGAGACATGAAATTTTAGGTGGACAGTTGGATATATGGTTGCAGAGCTGGAAGAAAGGTCTTTGCTATAAAAATAAATTTGTGAGTCATCAACATTTAGGTGGTAATCAAAGTAGTGAACGCGGAAGAAAGCATTTCTACAGTGTACAGTGAATAGAGTGAGATGAAAAAAATTATAAATCAATTTCTGGTCCAGAAGGTAAGAAGTTTAAAAGTTTCCATTCATTTGTAACAAGGCCAAATAATTGAAAAATCAACTGTTATATTTGTAAGAGAAGTAACATCACAGGGCAAGTCACCCCCATCCCTGAGTGGAGAGAATTCTAATTTACCAGAGCTGAAAAACTGCAGCAAACTGCAGGAATCAGTGTCAAGGTAGAGAAGCTGAATTATAGTTGAAGAACAGCTGGAGGTTCAGTGTGAAAGAGTCTGAAATACAATTTTGAGTACAGTTATGGCAGTGTGCTGCAGTGGGCTGGCTATTATCCCTGAAAGTTCTCAAAGGTTCAGCATCACTGCTCTAGGGCAACCCATTCACTTGGGCTTCTACACTTCAAAGTTTCACTTCTTGGAGCTCTAACAGGTTTCTATAGTTAAAACCTGGGAAAAATAATCTTGCATTTCTCAAAGAGGTGAAATAGGACCATTTTGAAATATGTCATGCTATTCTATTCGTATCAAAGTCTGCCCTCAGGATAAACTACTTAATCAGAGCCTAACTTATAAGTGTTAGCAGAGCTTAGATGACCTAAAGGAAGGGAAACAGACAATTCTAGCCAGCTGTAGCATTCCTGTTCCTTTTAGGGTTGCCCCACAAAAAAACTGAAAGCAAATTATAACACTAGAACTTTTCCTCTTCCTGGATACCTTACTACCCCATTAAAGAAGGTTTACTTATAACAGTTCCTTTTATCTAGTACTTCATGTCTGGCTATTGAGAAATATAAGACACACTAAAAGGCAAAAGACAGTTTGAAGAGACATGCAAATGTGAGAACCAGGGATGTTGGAAATATCCAACTTTGAATTTAACATAGCTATGATTGATATGCTAAGTGATATAATGGATAAAGTAGACAGCATGAAAGTGCATATGGACAATATAAATAAGGATATCGAAATACTAACAAAACCAAAGAGAAATACTAGAAATAAAAACAGTAACAGAAATTAAGGAAAAAGGATAGCTGTCTCACAAATGGGAGAAGCGGACCACCACATATAAAAGGTGAGTTTACACAAAGAACTTGCACACTTTACAAAAATTAACTCAAACTGGATCACATAGCTAATATAAAATGTACAACTATAAAATTCATAGAAGATAGTATAGGAGAACACCCAGATGAGCTTGGGTTTGGCAATGACTTTTTTTTTTTTTTTTGCAACTAATAAGTTTGGCTTAAATTCAAATTAAAAATTTTTCTGCTTTGTGCAAAACACTGCCAGTAGAATGAAGGACAAGCATGTATTGTGAAAAAATATTCATAAAAGATACATGGACCCAAAATATAGAAAGAACTCTTAAAACTCATTAGTAAGACCAAGTAATCTGATTTTAAAATGGGCCAAAGGCCTTAACAGACAGCTCACTCAAAAAGATGTACATCTATTCTTCAGTATAAATAAACATTTAAAAAGGTGTTCCACATCATATGTAATGACAGAAATGGAAGTTAAAATAATGAGCTTCCTCCCTGGCACCACATGCCATGTGCCGGGGGCCGAGACTGGGTGTGGTGGTGCATGCCTGCAATCCCAGTGTTGGGGAGGCTAAAAACAGAAGGATCACTATAAGTACAAGCTGTGTAGTGAGACCTGTACCAAATACATAAAAAAATGAGGTCCCTTAAATAGCCAAAATTTAGAGCAGTAACGATGGTGAAGAGGATATAGAACAATAGAAACAGTTGTGGTAAGAAAGGCAAAATGATACAGGTGCTTTGGAAGGTAGGCAGTTGCCCACAAAACGGAATCATTTGGCAAGCATGGTTCTTGATATTTACCTAAAGAAGCTAAAAACATATTTCCACAGAAAAACCTGCATGGGGATGTTTACAGTAGCATTATGCATAATTATCAAACCTGGAGGCAACCAAAATGACTTTTGGTAGGTGAATGGACAAGTAGCTTTGATATATATAGACAACAGGATAGATACATTTAGCCATAAAAATAGTTATTTAGCTATAAAAATAGCTATCAGGCCATGAGAAGACAGAAGAAATTTAAATGCACATATTATTAAATGAAAGAAACAAATCTGGAAATGCTGTGTACGATTCCAGTTAATGACATCCTGGGACAGATTGTAAAAAGATCACTGGTTACCAAAGGATAGTGAAAAGGAACCGTAATTGTGGATATATCTATCAAAATCCATAGAATATAATCACCAAAAGTCAAATTTTACCTTGTAAATTCTAAGAAAATTATGTGAAAGTCCTGAACTTATTTGTTAATGAAAACAATCTTATAAATTCTAAGAAAATTATATGAAAATCCTAAACTTACTTTTTAAAATTAATTTTATTGAGAAACAAATAGTAATGAGATAGTTTCAAAACCAATTAGTAGGACAGTTTCAATAATTAATACATTGCATATTGTTGTCTTTGTAGTGGTTATTCATAGTACAAGATGCAGACATGATAACCTATCCAAACACTATTAGTACCAATCTTCTCATTGAATTAGGAGAAAGTGGTTGTATATATATCCTAACTATTTTGTATATACAGATACAAAATGGTCGTTCATTTGTATCCTCTTTTTTTGTTTAGTTTTGTCAGAGATGGGTATTCATTGCCATTTAAATTGTAGGTGCATGAATTCAGCAAACTAATCCAATATATTCCAGTAGTTCATTATAGTAGTGGGTTATCTGTAGGACTGGCAATGTCAGAAGTTGTTGATTTGAGCTTTATATAAAATTGAGCATTGGCCAGAAGACCAAGCTCATCTTGTTTGTCTTCGGCCTTCTGCATCTTCATATCCTCACATTTCCTTGCAAAGGTCACCACCAATGACCTCTCACTTGCCATCCAAATGATTACTTAGACATTTAATCTTTCTATCATTTGTTAAGATTAAATATATGCTTTTTTTCTTTGACTTGATTTAAAAATCTTATGAACTTCCATTTCACTGTAAAATTTCTAGGACATACAGGTAAGTGAAAAGAGAGAGAGAGAAAAAATTTTTTTTTCCGGAACCGGGGATTGAATTCAGGCCCTTGCACTTGCCAGGCAAAAACTTATTTTACTTAACTATTTCCCCAGCCCCAAGAGCAAAATATTTTGTGATGCACCTTGTCATCTTTCTATAACCATGGCACATCTTGGTTCCTATATTTCATTATTTTAAATTACAAATTATATACTGATTCATATAAATAAACATTATTTTTTTATGAAGTCACTTCGCTAAACTAGGTTTCTGTTTATTTATTTACTGGTGGGAGTGGTGCTGGGGATTGAACCCAGAGCTTTGTGCATGAGGCAGGAACTCTACCATTGAGCCACATCTCCAGCCCTAAGCTAAATTTCTTGATGGCCACAACCCCAGTTTTCTCCAGATTTCAGCTTAAACTTGGGCCCCTTTCATCTCAGTTTCCTTCACAGCCTTTTGTTATTCTGTCTGCTTCCTAAGTGTCAGTATCACTCTTTTCTTCATCCATATATCTCCTTTCTTATAGTACCTACACTCTTTGGGCTGATCAAGAGTTTCTATAGTATATACTGCCTCTGAAATCTGTATCTGTAGCCTAGGTTATTGTTATGGTTTGTATCTAGCTGTCCCCCCCCAAAAGCCTCATGTAAATCATGAGGCAGATGCAGCTCAAGGAGCAGTGAGTGGCTTGAGGGGCGGGGCCAGAGTACCAGGGTGGAGCTTGAGGGGCGGGGCCAGAGAGGTACAAATCATTAAACTGACAACCTGCCCAGGCCCCCACGCCAGCAGACTCCTTCAAAGATATGGAGAGGGTCATCCTGGGCACAGTAGTGCCCCAGTCTCTTCTCCAGTGTCTTGAAACCTCCAGCAACTGTGAGCTAAATAAACCTTTCCTTCCCTCACTTTGAGTGTCAGGTATTTGTCCCAGCAATGACAGAAGAGTAACTAAGACAGCTATCCTCCTCAGCTCTGGCTGAACTGACACCTCCAATTTGAAGTCTCGTAAATACCTCTGTACTATAAAAGTATAGCAGCCATATATAATTCTTTAGGCTCAACAATGTATAAGTATTGGTAACATATACTATACCGTGGGCCTTAAATCTCAAGTAGAAACCAATTTTAAAGATACTGCTAAAAAAATTGGCATGATAGCTTAGCAAATTCTCTTTTTTATCTTAATGTTTCAGAGCACCATGTAGGCTTCTTCACTATGCCCTCCCTGAAGTATGCTGTAAAGAACAGGAGCGTAAACAATGAAACTGCAGATCCATTCAAAAGCTCACCAAATTCCTACCACTTTCTCAGAGGAAAACAAGTGCCACTATTAGCTGAAATTCACTTTTTAAAAATATCAGAATTTTGTCTTTTGGTGTATAACTTTTCTAAACAACACACAAACTATAAAATAGGAAGGATTTAGCTAGCTTTGACTGTTCCAGAAAAGTATGGGTCATAGCAACTAGAATGGAACTTGGCATGAAAAAGCACTGGCAAGATTACTGGAAAAGAATCTTTGTAAGAGCAGGATTAGAAATCTGAAAGCACATATAAACACATTCTGGGGCACATTAAAAGGCAGAATGGGAAAAGAGGGAGTTTATTCCAAGTTGGGCAACTTGGAATAGCTTGAGATTTGGACAGGAGTAGGGAGAAGATAGGAGAAAAAAAGGCAAGGGCAGGACACCAGATACAGAGGAGCTACGAGCTTTGGATATAGTTTATAATGGCTCAGCTGGAAGTCCAGACACACAAAGTCACAAAAGCATATCAATGCTTAGCCACAAGTATAAAATGTAATCTGTTAGAGCACACACTTCGAGGGATCTCATCAGTGTGAAGATGATTAACTCTGCCTCTCTTTCAATGATACTTCTTACCATTTTCTCTAAAATGGGAAGGAAGAGATTGCTTAAGAGTTCATTATTATTTTATCTTTGCTGCTAATGTTTTAGTGATGTGTGGGAAAGTATTCCCTCAAATACTAGTTTTAGAAGACTGACTGCAAGCCAAGGATAAGCAAAAGACAACAAAATACACAAACAACAACAAGAAAAAGAGAAGCCCGGTAAAATTCCTCTGGTGCTCCCACTTCCATGGCTGTATCCAGCTAAGGGCCCGGATTTCTGGGGGACTCAGGCAAATCTGCAGCAGCATTAGTGCTGGGTACACAGCTGACCTTGGCTTCCAAATGTGGCTTCTGGGCTCAGTCTCTAGCCAGCAACACTCTGTATGTCCTGTGGTGGCCTGCTGTGGTAGTCTGAGTCTAGATGTCCCCCGAAGACTCACAGTCACGTGGTGGGCTTCTAAATTTATGACTGATTCGCAGGCCAGTGCTGTGATTATGGGGTGAGTGCTACACCCTCCCTCAGGTGGGCAGCTTGAATACAGTAAGGAAGGAAAGAGGCTTGCTCTCTGCCATTCCTCCCTTTCTGCTCTTGCTGTCTTCTGCCATGTGCTCCTCTGCCTTGGTGCCAGCTGAGTATGGACTGAAACCTCTACAAACTCTGAACTAAATAAATCTTTCCTTCCTTAATTTTGGGCATCAGGTATTTTGTCTCAGCAACAAGAGAACAGTAACCAAGACACCCACCCTTGTCTCTTAACCTATTTGTTTCTGCATCACTGTCCCACTTGCTGTGACTCCCTCAGATAAAGAAAGCCTGAAGCAACTTCCACTCCCATGTATAGCTGTCCCCTTTTGGCTCTTGCACAGCTTTGTCTGGTCCACTCTACTGTACTGCTCTCCCTTCTCTGAGCTGGGATCAGGGCAGAAAGAGTGGTGCTGTCCTACTTGCTACCTTTATCACTGCTGCTAAGGCCCCTAACTTTGCTCCTAGGGCTTTCAGTTAGCTGCTGTGATATGGGACACAAAGGAAAACAAAAATAAAACCACTAGTGGCCTATCAGGAAGGGAGCAGCTTCCTGATTACTCATCTTTGTGTGTGCTGGTGAAATTTGCTGCCAGGTTGTAATGTACTCTGTTTGGAGGTGGGCAACATCTCAAATTTATTCTGTGTGGCTTGGGTTTGACATACTGTTGCAGTCTATCACTTATTTGGGCACTTCCCAGAACAGCGGGTCCTGCTCTGTGCACAGGCAGTTTCCACAATCAGCCCTATGGGCTATTAGCTGTTTTATAAGGTCCTATGCCTATGTTTTATACGATATAAAAGCCTCTGGTTTCAGATTGATTTTAGCATTCAGATGTATGTCTTTCCCTTTTTTCCAAGTATGTTTTTGTTTTGCATGTAGGGCAGGGTCTACAGTGTCCTTAGGGTCTCACTGCATAGATTGGACTCCTAGTGATTCTGCTTTTACAGTTTCCCAAGTGCTGGGATTACAGGTGTGCACCACCACCTTCATTCTCAATTGCTGTCTCAGTGTGCCCTGGGGCGGGGCCGCCAAGGCAGGCAGAACCAGGGATCAAACTCCCAGCCCCTGTGTCTGCCTAAGCAGGTGCTTTAATCCGCTGAACTATTTGGCTGGCCCCAACTACGTTTTTTTTAGATGATTTTCTCTGATTAATGCTAACACAGCTCATCTTCCATTCAACAGATATTATATATCTGAAATTATATATTGAAAGGTTTAAAGTACCTTTCCCCCAAATTCTTAAGAGTACATTTTAAGTTTTTCAAAGATTTAAGTTTTTCTGCTTACCATAGTAAGCAGAAAAGTTTTTCAAAGCTCATGTTATTTAATTTATAGTTATAAGGCTTTATTTTTTCCTCCAATACAAAGGGACAGCATGCCTATAAAATGACTTTTTAAAAATTTATTTATTTATTTATTTTATTTTAGGGAAGGATCTACAGGGTGTTCAGGGTCTCACCACTAGATTGGACTTATAGTGATCTGCCTGCGTACAGCCTTCCAAGAGCTGGGATACGGGCAGGCTACCATGCCCAGTCTCATATCAGTGCGCCCCAGGGACAGAGCCAGCACGGCAGGCCCAGGGATGGAAAAAAGCCTACATTTTATCTTGCAGGGATTTACAAGCTAGTGGAAAACACCAGCAGGGCAATGATAACTAATGCAAAAAAGTGTTTCAACATGCCCACTAGAAGTGGAGAAATGTGTTTTGGGAGTACAGAAGAGGGAGGGAGTGATTCTACCATAGTAAGCAGAAAAGTCATTATGAGTGTAAGGCATTTGTGCAGGACTGGAAGATGAATAGGGTATTTGGACTCACTTCTTTTCCTTTCTGTTTCCATATGCCATTAGTTAATGGCTGCTGTTTTACATATGGTTTTAGTTGTATTGTTTAAAAAATATAAAAAAGGTCAAACATGAAAACCAGTCTACATGTATGCATAGATCCAGTCATATACACAATGATCATTATTTTTAGAACTCTGATTATAAAGCACATCAGCTTTACGCACATACTCTACGTTAAAAATGAGATGTACTGATTTGTTTCAAGAAACACATTGTTTTGCCTCAATAAATGTTTCAAAATTACTACAGTTTACATAATTTTTTTCCTTTAAGTCTGAATAAATGCTTATTGTTATGGATTGAACAGTATTATTGTTTAAAGACATTCTGTAGTACATTTAAAAAAGCACAAAACTGAGCATTAATATGAATGATATTTTTATCCCTGTTATGTTATGATCCATTGCTGTAGTCATGAACAAATGAATTCACCTCTGTGGATGTTACTTATTTCCTTCAGAAAAGTTTAGACTCAGTGATCTCTAATGACCTTTATTTCTTACTTGTCTAAACTCTTTTGACATTCCATTTATTATTTCAACTGGCTCAATTAAAATAACTAAGAAAGGGAATGCCTTTTTTTAGGGGGGTGATCTAGGCAGATATCCTTTGCAAATACTCAGGTTACAAGGGTGGAATCCAGAAACCAGTTTGTACCAAGTTTACAGAATGCAATGTCAGGCCTGATATGTGCTCATGACAGACCATATTGGGGAAATGTCCTTAAAATAACATCACTTCATCTATAAAGAGATGGGTCAAAAGGTCATGGCAATAGTATAACAGGTAAAATCTTGACTAAAAAATTGTTGACAAAAAATTAATTTCTTAAATTATAAAACTGGCTCTGAAACATAGAATACTTAACAACAGAACAAATTAAGACCAGAACTAAGATCCACGAAGAAGAGGCTAGGCAATTTAAATCCAGTGGAAGAAATTTTGGCCACAGAAAGATAAATTCTGGGGTGAGACGAAATTCTAAAAAAGGACTAGAATATCTGATGGCCAGGGACATACCAGGTGCTGTTTGTGTAATCTGGAACTGTCAGCAGTTACTTGAGTGAGCAATCTTAATGAAAAGTTATATAATGGGATACATTTTCTTGCCTATAAGACAGATTATAGACCTTGATCATTTTTGCTAAGTTCCTTATGCAATATGGAAATCATGTCATAAATTGCATGAGGAAGAACTTAGAAAGATGAAAAAGGGATTTATTATTATTTTATAGGCAAAGTACCTGTACTAATTTGTTTCACTCTTTAAAAATGTGTCTCTAATTCTTAGTCCCCAAAAATTTTAGTCAAACACTCCAGTGAGATCCTATGTGCATTTTACTCAAGTGTGAAGTGTAAGGTAGATACAAATTTACAAATCTTACATTTTAACTTGGGTTAAGTTTCATTAACTATGAAGCAATTTTTACAAAATCTCTGTAAGGGACTTGACAATTTTTATTTTTTTAAAAATCTTTTTATTTTATGTTTTTTACTGAGTAACCTTTTTTTTTTTTAATGTAGTTAGTACAAGGCTACAGGGTCTCACTACACAGATCAGACTCATAGTGATCCTCCTGTTTTCAGCCTCCCAACACTGGGATTACAGACGAAGGCCACCACACCTAGCTTCAATCATGTCTCAGTGCAACCTGGGGGCAGTCTGCCTAAGCAAGCACTTTAATCCACTGAGCTATCTGGCCAGCCTGGGACTTGATAATTTTATTTGGTCACCACAACAACTCACTGCCCTGAAACCACCACCCTCCCAATCTTTTATCATTAGTTCAAAGGAAAATGAATGAAAGTAAAGTGAAGCAAGACCCTATTTTGGGCTGAGTTCCTAATAAGGAATTTAGAATAATAATATCTGACTGAAATACAGTATAATCTAAGCCATATGTAAAATGTAAAATTGTCTAGTAGCCCTATTTAAAAACTAGTAAAAAGAAATAAATTTAAGTATAATAAAATAGTTTATCTTACCCATGCACATAAAATATGATCATTTCAACTTTAAGTCAATATAAAATCACCTACTTGATATTTCACAATCCTTTTTCAGATAAAGTTCTCAAAATCTGGTGTGTATTTTTACATTAACAGCACAACTCTGCTTGGACTGGTCACATATCAAGCAATCAGTATCAGCTCCACATGTTATAAAAGTAATGCTGCATTAGACTGTAATATCTTTATTCTCTGATTCTTAGACTCTCAAAATTATAGACTGTGATGTTCCCTCTTTTTCTTCCCTCAGCTGTTTTTTCCTTAAGCTATAAGTTGCTATTTTTGGAAAACTGTCTAGGAAGTTTATGACAGGTAAAAATCCAACTGGGGCACTAAGCTTCCTATAGAATAAGTAAGAATGTCAACATCATCATGCTAAGGGAGGAGGTTTGGACCTACATTAATAAAATGATTTCCATAAAATTAGTCATAGTCATAGATAATAGAACGAAGATAACAGTTTTAGCTTCAAAGTATATCAAAGACTGGCAGATTCAGACTCAGATGCCATCTTTTCAGTTTGATCTTGATATTAAACTGAGCTATTTCTGTTGTAAACACTAATCTAGCTTAAATTTTAGTTATAAAAATGTTTTATTCTCTTTTCTTCCTTTTTCACATTTAATGTGATCATTTCTGTGCCGAATTAGCAGAAAGATACTTGGGAAAAATTATGTTGGATTTCCCTGTGATTGTTGGAAGTTTTTATCAAGCTGGGTGCAGTGATGCTTGCCTACAATACCAGCATTTGGGAGACTGAGGCAGGAGGATCACTGCTAGTTTGATGTCAGCTTGGGCTACAAAGTGAGCTCAAAGCCACTCTGAACTATATAGCAAGATCCAGTCTCAAAAAGACACACAAAACGAAAGAAAACAGAACCAATCAAATATGAAATAAGTAAAAGAAAGGAAATAATAAAGTATGCAATAGAAGTCAATACAAAAGAAAAAAAATAAAGAAAAATCAATAAAACAAAAAAATTATTCCTTTTTAGAGAATGTTTAAAATGTTCAATAAAATGGATAAATCTCTAGATAAAGAGGGAAGAAAAATAATTGCTATAAAAATGAGATCTTAGGGCTGGCGAGATAGCTCCGCAGACTAAGTGCTTGCTTAGGTAAGCAGCAGGGTTTGATCCCTGCAAGGCACCGCATGCTGCACTTGCCCCGTCACCAGGCGTGCTGAGCCAGGGATGCAGTCCGGCCGTGGTGGTGCATGCCTGTCATCCCAGTACTAGGGAGGCTGAAAACAGGAGGATCACTACAAGTCTGAGCTGTACAGTGAGACCCCCATGAACAACAACAACAAAAACACCCAAAAATGAGATCTTAAGAGCAAGGCAAGGCTGTCTACTCTCGCTCTTTTTTTTTTTTTTTTTTTTAGGATATCTACTTGTACTACTTGATGCCTGTCTTAAAATTTTAGCTATAAGGAAACATGACAATGTCAAGCCATACAGTTATATGTAAAAGATGAGCAAGGCAATGATCCTGAGAATATTCAGAAGATTCTTTAATCTAGGAGT
>NW_004524643.1:2796430-2797564 GCF_000260255.1 Octodon degus
CAATTAACCACTAAGAAGAATATATGCAGTGTATTATTTGTTGAAACTGTATTTCCGATTTGATTTGAAACTGTCTCATTGCTGTTTATCAATAAAATTTTGAAAAAAATAAAAATAAAATGAAAAAAAATTTTTTTAGCTATAGAAATTAGGCAAGAGAAAAACAAAATGATACTAATAGGAAAGAAAGAAGAAAATTATCCTTGTTTGGAGATGATAGGATCCTCTACTTAGAAGACTCCAAAACTTTATAAAGACTTATGGAGCTGACATATGAATTTAGCAATGTAACAGGATATTGAATCAACATTAAAAAATCAGTAGCTTTCTATATACTAATAATCTACTACCTGAGGAAAAAAATCAAGAGAACAGTTCCATTTACAGTAGCCTAAAATAAGATAAAGTAAAACAAAATGCCTAGAGATCACTCTAATCAAAGAGGATAAAGATCTCTACAATGAAAATTTCAGAACACTAAAGAAATTGAAGAGAACAAACGATGAAAATTCCTCTCATATTCATAACTTGGTAGATTTAATATTGTCAAAATGGCCATCCTGCCAAGAGCAATCTACAAATTCAATGTAATTCTTATCAAAATGTCCTTGAGACTCTTCACAGAAGTAGCAAAAGCAATCCTAGATGGAAATGCAGAAGACCCAGGGCAGCCAAAGCAAAAAGAGAAAGGTCAGAACCCCAGATTATAAGTTGTATTACAAACTACAGTGATAAAAACAGCAGGGTAATAGTAAAAAAACAGTATGGATCAGTGACAAAACTGAGGATGCAGAAGCAACGGCAGGCATGCCTAGCTATCTGATCTTTGACAAAAGGGCCCAAAACATGCTGGAGGTAAGGTAGCCTCTTCAACAAATGGTGCTAAGAAACTGGCTATGCTTGGCCAATGTGTTCTCTGTGAAAGCCTGAGAGAAAGTTTTCTCTCCATGTGACTCTCCTTAGGCACACTGTACATCACTGATCACTTTCCTCTTTGGCCCCATAATCTCCTTGATCAGAAAATTTGGGACACTACCAAGTTACATGACGTTACAGTACAAGTTCTCATATGTCCTGAGTCTTAATTGACCTTGGAAGGCTAGGGCCAAAATGTTGGCTTTCCTTGTGGCCTTC
>NW_004524643.1:2798859-2800217 GCF_000260255.1 Octodon degus
GAAGTAAAGCCATGCTGTTATGTTGAGCTGTAGGGGAC
Source organism: Octodon degus (assembly GCF_000260255.1). NCBI lineage: Eukaryota > Metazoa > Chordata > Mammalia > Rodentia > Octodontidae > Octodon > Octodon degus. The sequence goes on from NW_004524643.1 coordinate 2,798,898, forward strand.
TCAGGTCAACAATTTCTGACATTGCCAGTGAAGCAGAAGACCCAATACTATTATGGATTACTGGACTCTTTTAGAATATTTTGCTGAGTTTACACACCTATAATATTCAAATGACGGAACTTAACGAAAAAAGGGGATACAGATGAATGTCCATTTTTTATATGTGTATTCAAAATGGTTAGGATAGATATATAGTTGCATTCTCTTAATGAATAGTGGGATTTGTTCTAATAGTGTTTGTAAATAGGATATCATGTCCGCATCTTGTACAGCAATTAACCACTAGGAAGAATGTATGCAATGTGTTCATTATTGAAACAGTCCTACCAATTTGGTTTGAAACTGTCTCATTGCTCTTTGTTTTTCAATAAAATTATGGAAAAAAACCCTGGCTATGCACATGCAGAAGACTGAATCTAGAAATGTTATCTCTCCACCACATACTAAAATAAAATAAAAATGGATTAAAGGTCTAAATGTAAAAACAGAAACCCCTAAACTGCTAGAAAATAAAATGGGTAAATGGATAAAGAAGTGGTGGTACTTATCCACAGTAGTGTACTACTGAGCCATAATGAAGGATAACCTTAAGCCATTTAAAGGATCATGGATGCACCTTGGGGCCATAATGTTCAGTGAGACAAGTCAGATACACAGCTTTAATATTTCTTATATTGGAAACTCAAAATGTAAAAAAAGCACAAAATAAAAAATAGACAATAGGAATTTGGGAGATAGAGTTTTTGCAAATAGGAAGGAGATAAAAAAGAATTTATTTAGGTATGTGTACCAACACACAAGGAATGTAATCATAAATATCAATGTTATAAAAATTGCACCCCCCAGAATTACTAAATGATCTTAGAATACTGGGCACATACTTGGAAGACCTGAAAGCCTGGACTTGAAAGAGATCTTTGTCTATTTATTTCTATAGCATTATTTACAATTGTAAAAGGTAAAAGCAATTCAAGACATCCATTGATAGACGAATAATAAATAAAATGTAGTATGGACATAATGTATTTTTTGCCTTAAAAAGTAAGAACATTCTGAATCATGAAATAACACAGATGAACCATGAGGACATTATGCTAAATGAGACAGTCACACACAAATAACTATGATTTAAAAACACATATACATACCAGGTATATTCACATTTCTGCCTGTGTTTTAGTATCTAATATAATATATTAATAATTATGAGTTTGTATCATTTAGTTTTAATTTACCTTTATTTTAAATTTTATTTATTTATTATTTTTATTTATGAGAGAGAGAGAGAGAGAGAGAGAGAGAGAGAGAGAGAGAGAGAGA
>NW_004524643.1:2800717-2837870 GCF_000260255.1 Octodon degus
AATATATTACATATAAAATAATATATTAAACAGACTCATATGAGGGGATTGACAACATAATGGTGATAAAACTAAAAAACATAAGGAAGAGGCCCTGCACTGATCAAAGATAATAATGTACCATGAAGTAGGGAGAAGTAGTATTATTTCTATTAAGCCAAGATGAAAAAAAGATCCTGAGATCATGTAATTCAGAGGTAGGAGAGAACAGAACTAGTCCAACCGGGGCCAGGGAGATGGTTCAGTAGCAAGCACAAGGTCCTGAGTTGGATTAGAACTAGCCTAACAAAAATCTAGTCGAACTTCCTTGACAATACATGAAAATTTTCAGCTTTCCTGAAAATGATTAGAGTGTTTAATGGAAGACTGAATTTCTACTAAGCACCTACCTTCACAGTTGAAAAGACTCAAATGTTAGTTGTGATCTACCCTTTTCTAGACTTACCAAGTTAGAATTTCTGATAATAGGGCTCTGAAATCAACATTTTAAAAATTTGAGAGAATTTTTGAAAATTATTTCAGAGGGGGGCTGGGGAGATGGCTCAGTAGAATAAGCACTTGCCTGGCAAGCACAAGGGCCTGAGTTCAATCCCCAGCTCTGCCAAAAAAAAAAAAAAAAAAAAGAAAGAAAGAAAGAAAGAAAGAAAGAAAGAAAGAAAGAAAATTATTCCACATAACAGGACATGAATTTTTTAATTTCAGGTAGATACATCTTAGATTCACTTGTGTGTTATTATTTCAATGTTCTCACCCACACTCATGTTAAATTTAATCTGCATGGGGAGGTATTATAAAATAGAAGTTCTATTTGACTTGGTATTTGGAGGTGAGGTTTTCGGGAGGTAATTAAGACTAAGGAGGCCATTAGAGTGGGATTCAATGGGATTATAAAGTGTGTGGCTTTGTAAGAAGAGAGACCAGAACCAGGACGGTCTGTGCTACCTTATGACGGTCAGTGCTGCCTTTAACTTTTCAGAGAGTTCCCTCCTACCAGCAAGAAGCTCATCAGATGTAGCTTTCTGCATCATGAACTATCCAGTCTTCAGACATTTAAGCTAAATAAACACTTGTCTTTATAAATTCCTCAATCTGTGATATTCAGTTATAGTAAGGGAAAATGGACACTGTGGAACTTTAAAAACACGATGCTTAGGGCCAGCTAGATAGCTCAGCAGACAAAGCGCCTGCTTTGGGAAGCACAGGAAGCAGGGTTCAATTCACGGTCCTGTAGGCCCTGCCAGCCCCGCCCCTGGGGTGCACTGAGCCTGTGACTAAGACCAGGTGTGGTTGTGCATGCCTGTAATCCCAGCTCTGGGGAGGCTGAAAAGAGGAGGACAACTACGAGTCTGATCAGCCTCCCCAGTGCTGGAATTATAGGCATGTGCCACCACACCCGGTATTGGGGTTGGCACAGCATGTGGTACAAGGGATCAAACTCAGGCCCTTGCCCTTGCTAGGGAGGCACTTAGACCGCTGAGCTATCTCCCTAGCCCCAGGTTGTGATTTAGATTATAGCCAAGAAAGGAATAAAAATTACTGGTCTGTGTGGGGATGGGAAATCTTTGTAGGGGCTAAATGAAATGCTAACAAGATAATATAAGAGTTATTTACACTGTATTTACTCATCCATTTACTTCATTAAATTTTTACTAAGCGATTACTTTAGGGGGACTATAGATAAGTCAACAGTCAATTTCCTTACATGTGGCTAAATACTACTACATGATCACACTGCACCCAATGAGAGAGGTGCAAGTTAAAGTGGAAGCACACAGAGTAATTTCCAATCTAACTGCTGAGTAAGGTAGGCTTCTAGGAAGAAGTGACATATGAACTAGATAAAAGGGTGAATAGGAATTGGGTGAGTAGAAACACTGAGAGAGTAGGGAATAGAAGGGAGAAAGGAAAGAATTAGTGCTTCCAGCTCAAGTAATTAGATGTTTAATAACTGGGGACTGAGAACAGTGACAGATGAGGCTGTTGTGGTAGGCTGAGGCCAAGATAAGGTCATGCTTTAATCTGAGGGCAAAGAGGAAGGATTTTAAGTTGGTAAATGACAACATCCTTTTTCAATTGTATAAGTTCCACTCTTTTTTTGGTACCGGGGATTTAACTCAGGATGTTATGTTTGCCAGGCAGGTGCTTATAAATTCCACTTTGATGAAGCAAAGAGAACAGAGGAGGATGGGTCAGCATGGAGGTAGGATGACTACTTAAGAAGAAGCTGCTTTATTAAGAAAGGGAAAAATGTTGATGACATATCAAAATGTTGAAATTTAAAGATGGATAAAATCAGATTCATAATCTTAAATGTTGCATGGTTTCTCTTACATGAAAAATCCAAGTACAATTAAGAAGTAAAATACAAGACACATAAAAACAAACAGGGAGCTAGATCTTTTGCAAAAGGGAAAGGGTCCAAGAGATAGAGGAGGAAGGGGGAGGAAATAGGGGGATGAAAAAAAATTAAGATGTATTATGCACATATATCCATTCTCCACAATGAATGTCATACTGAGATAATAACTTACACAATTATATTTTACAAAGGATGAATGTATTTCAGTAACATTCAGAACGTATAATGTATAGGACTCAGTGACTAAATGGATTTGGGGTTAAGATAAAGAGACAGAAGCTATTTCCATATTTTTCCTTATTTATTGGTGTCATTTATTGAACTAGGAAAGTCGGGAAGAAGAGTTTCAAAGTGACAGCTGGAAATAAATGAAGAAGGCAATATGGAAGATGCTGACATCTAAATTCAATTGTAAAATTCCATAATGGCATTCTCATTATGTATTTTGGATGCCGGCATGGCATCCAAAAAGGACCTTTAAACAAAGTTACAGCTCTGGGACATCCAAGTAAAGATAGACAGTAACAAGCAGAGATTACAGATGTGTGTTACCCCATGTGGCTGGGCTATAGCCACTAGAACAGCTAACTTTAATTAATTTATCCTAAATCTGAAACTTAAATTTGTTGATCGCTCAAGTTAATTCTTTGTTAAATAAGTTATGAAAATTTGCAGTATTAGGTGGATTGAATCTAGGGACTTCATACTTATCCACATTCCTAGCCCTTTTTTAAAATTTTCAGATAGGGTCTCAACAAATTGTCATCTTATTATCCTCCTGCCTTAGCCTTCCAATGTGCTAGAAAAGTAGGCATTTAATAATTTTAACAATCACTGTGTTATGTAACTCATGTATTCAAACAATATCTGAATACTCTCTACATGTGAGGTAGGCACTACACCTATGAGGATATACCTGTAAGGATGTTGAATATACAATGATGAGAAACAAAAATTTTCTTCTTCTATAATTTTTTTTTTTTTTTGTACTGGGAATTGAACTTAGTACCTTGTGCTTGCCAGGCAAGCACTGTGCCACTGAGCTACATCCCTAACCCACTTAGTCTTTTCAATAGCAATTTTTACTTGAAGAAATGAAAATAAAGGTCCACAAATGTTCAGAATACAGGTTTCTGATGTAGACTTAAATTTAGCTGTAGAGCACCTATTAATACAGTTTTTGAAGAACAAAGCATCAGTCATCTAAAATAGTAGAGTTTGAAAAGATTTAGCACTCATCTTTTCAACTTTCTAGCTGTGTGACCTGGAAAAATTAATTTCTCTGAGCCTTTTAAAAAATTAATTAATTTGGTATAGGGTTTCACTATGCAACTCAGACTTGTGTAGTGGTCCTCCTGTCTCAGCCTCCCCAGCACAGGGATTACAGGTGTGTGCCACCATGCCCAGTTTTGGTGGCTTGGCTCGGGGCTGGCATGGCATGCAGTATTGCAGATCAAAGCTGGGTCCCTGAGCTATCTCGCTGACCCTCTGAGCCCTTTCTTAAAGGAGAATGCTAATGATGGCTGACCCAAGACAGCCAAAAGAAGGGTGAGGATATCTGATGCAGTCCCTCTTTTATAGGTACTCCAAAAAAAAAAAAAAAAAAAAAAAAGGTATTACAGATGCTGAATGGATGGTTCTTACATGGAGAAGCAGAAAACAGAAGCAGAATTGGGGAATAATGATGTGGGGAACAAGCAGTAACTTTGTTTGAAGGTCCTTTTTGTTTAGGTCATCCTCTACAAGAAGTAAACCAAAGAATTACAAAAGGAAAGAATGTGTTCACAGATAAGGCTTGTTGACTGAGAGGTCTTTTATAATATAGGTTAGCAGAGGTACTCTACCTAGAAACTTCTAATCTCAATATCTTTAATAAAGTCCCTTTCTCTTAAATTGGTCACATTTCTCAGAACATAATCCTCCAATCCCTCACCTTGAGGGCAGACTGCCAGTTTCTGGAGGGGGACCTGGGAAAGGAGGAAAGCCTGCTGGCCTTCTCACTATGTATTTGGCATTCACATAAATTAATTTGCAGGAAGTCAGCACTTCTCTCAACTACACTTATATTTTCTAGGTCTGCCAGAATCTTTCTTGGTATAACCATCTAGACATGGTGAAGCATACTTGTATACCAATGTTCAGCAGTGTAGGCACGAATATGGCAAGTTTGAGGTCACTGCATATAAACACATTTTCTTTATCCATTTATCTGTTGGTGGGGATATGAGCTGTTTCCAAGATTTAGCGATCGTAAATTGCATTGTTACATCACATGTATGCATGTATCATTGTGGTAAGGTGACTTTAACTCTTTTGGGAAGATACCTAAAAGGGCACTGAATAGCTGGGCCAAATGGAACCTCTAGTTTTACTTTTTTAAAAATTGTTTTTAAAACCCAACATGTGATAGACACCTGGGCTACTTCCAGATTTAGGCTATTATGAAAAAAGTTTCTGTGGTTATTTTGGAGAAATTGTTTTGAGGACTTTTTTGTCTTTTTGAAATGGATTTTCACTTTGCAGTTCAGGCTGGCCTTCCAAAATGCTGGGATTACAGATGTATGGCACCACACCTGTCTACATTTTTATTTCTTTTGGATGAGACTCAAGAGTTGAAACAGCTAAATCTTGGATAATCATAAATTTTATAAGAATCTTACTCTTTTTTTTTTTTTTTTTTTTTGGTTCTGGGGGTTGAACTCAGGACCTTTTGCTTGCCAGGCAAGTACTGATGTCTCTGAGCTATCTCCCCAGCCCTAGAATCTTACATTTTTTAAAAAAGTGACTGCACCTTTTTCATGCTCAAAACAAGTGTGAGAATTTCAGTTACTTTACAATTCTGCCAATACTTAGCACTTTTTAGTCATTCTGATACTTATGCATATCTCCTGTTTTTTTTTTCCTCCTGGTTATTTTAATTTGCATTCCCCTGATGATTAATACTGAGTATATTTACTTGTGCTTATTAACCATTCACTTACCACATTTTGTCAATTATCTACGAATAGTGTGTTCATTTTCACTAATTTCTTCAACTGACAAAAATTATATGTATTTGTAATGTACAACATGTTTTGAAATACATACACACTGAGCAATGATTATACTGAGCTGTTTGAATATGCTATACCTTCTTTACATATATATGTGTATATCTCTATATCTATCTATCTATCTATCTCTCTTTTTTTTTTTTTTTTTGCGGAACTGGGAATTGAACTCAGACCCTAGCACTTGCCAGGGAAGCGCTTATTCTACTGAGCCCCTACTTATATTTTATGGTAAGAAAAATTTCTAAAAATTATCATATTTGGCTTTCTTATTTTATTTTTTTTTATTTATTTATTTTTTAAATTTTATTTATTTGTGTGTGTGTGTGTGTGTGTGTGTGTGTGTGTGTGTATGGCCAGCTCAGCCCACCAGGGGGCGGGGCTGGCTGGCATGTGGTGCTGGGGATTGAACCGCGGTCCCTGTGCTTTGCCAAGCTTGTTCTAAGTAGGTGCTTTAGACCACTGAGCCATCTCACCAGCCCCTGGCTTTCTTATTTTAAAGATGATGAAGACTGAACCCAAAGACTCAGAGTTTACGTTAGGCAGGCACTCTACCACTATATACATAGAACTGTTGCTACTCAGTAGCTGAGCAGTACTCTAAAGAATTATACCATAATAAAAGAAATCCATATCCAAATGTAGTAAATATTTAGGTTTTACTTTTTTGTCATTTTAAATTATCATAACAAGTCTCTGGTTCATTACTGTAAGTCTACAATACATAATGAATACATTCATTCTAGGGAACTGGTACATAAACATAGTAATTTTGATCCTTTTTATTTATCCATCCTCTTCCCTCCCTTCCCCATCTCTCAAAAATCTCTCTTTCGGCTTCCTACCATCATATTTTGTTCTTTAAATTACTTTTACTTTGGGTTTCTAAAATAAGAGAAACCATATGATATTTAACCTGTATCTTGTATATTTCACTTCGCATTATAGTTTCATGGTAAATTCATGTTCCTATAAATAACTCAAATTTATCCTTTTCTTCTTTACTACACTGTCTTATACTTTGAAGAAAGAATGTATGTGCAGTTATGGTGACCCATCTCTTGCTTTGCCAGTTCATTTATACAAAGTACAAAGTGTATATTATATTTTTGGTGCTAAACTGAATCACTAGAGACATTAAGAATTTTTGAGGGCTGGGGAGATAGCTTTGTGATCTAAATGTCTGCCTGGCAAGTGCAAGGACCCAGGTTCCATCCCTGGTACTCCATGCCATGCTGGCTCCAAAACTGGGGGTGTTGGCACACACCTATAATCTCAGGACTGGGGAGGCCGAGACAGGAGGATCATTATGAGTTGGAACTGCATAGTGAGGACCCTGTACCAAATGAATGAATGAATGAACAAATTAATTTAAAAATTTTTTAAAAAAAGAATTGTTGAAAATATATATTGTGAAATTTAGAAGACATAGCCTGCTAAAAAATCTAATAGCAGTACCACAAGAATAAAATACATAAAAGATACTAAAGAATGACATAATAAGAACCCACATACTTAGTTTTAAAAACAGAAATCTAGACTATATATAACTCAGAGTTAATTGGTGGGATTCTCATCCTGACTAACTATATATGCTGATACCTGTGAACTAAGCAACTGCACTGAAGATAGCAATGTGTAACACTAGGGTCATGCTTAGAATGCCTGTCATTCTGGTCTTCTAAATATGTACTGCTTGTCATATCATATCAACTACTGCTATACTGTCTCTCAAGTAAATGTTTGTTTAAAAAAGAAAGGGTAATAAATGAAAACAAGAGACAAGAAAAAAATGTCATAGGACTGTCCTGCTAAATGCTGTATATGGTTAGATTTCTAAATTTCTGTGTAAAAATATGTAATTGTTTATTCCTATTTTCTAGAATATTTATTTTTTCTTCACATTCTATAGGGATTTAAAGTTGAACATATCAATATTTGATGGAAAACACCTGTTCCATGCTAAAAGATGTTTGATATTCAGACAGACAGTGAGGTTAAGCTCAACTGCCTCTGTTATAGGATAATATCATTAAGCTTCCCTGCAAGTGGGTTAACAACTCCAGTCTGCAGACCAAAAGTTAGAGAAAAAGAAGGGCTGCAAGGACAGCCAACATTTTGACCCTAGCCTTTCAAGGTCAGTGAGGACTCAGGATATAAGAGAACCTGTACTGTAACATCCTGTAACTCAGCGGTGTCCCAAATTTTCTATCAAGGAGATTATGGGGCCACAGAGGAAAGTGATTGACGATGTAGAGTGTGTGTAAGGAGAGTCACATGGAGAGAAAACTTTCTCTCAGGCTTTCAGAGAGAGCAAATTGGTCAAGCAATGGCCGTGATTCATCCACATGGCTGACACTGACAAAGGATCTACAAACTTTGGTATAGAGTTTCTGAGTAAATCCTGAGGGGATTTGACTGACCTTGTCAAATACAAAAGTTGCATTTCTTGTTAAATAGGTCTTGCTTTATCTTGGTCTTAACCATCCAGCAGAAAAGTATAAAAACGAGGTATAAAAAGTAAAGCCATATTAATAGGCTGAGCTGTAAAAGGCTCAAGTCAACAACTTCTGACATTGCCAGTCCTGAGGATAACCCACTACTATTATGGCTTACTGGAGTATATTGGATTATTTTGCTGAATTCATGCACCTACAATATTTAAATGGCAATGGAATATCCATCTCTGACAAAACTAAACAAAAATGGGGATATAAATGAAGGACCATTTCGTATCTGTATATGTAGAATATACAGGATAGATATACAGCTACTTTCTCTTAATTCAATAAGAAGATTTGCACTAATAGTGTTTGGACAGGTTATCATGTCTGCATCTTGTACTATGACTAACCACTACGAAGACAACAATATGCAATGTACTGATTATTAAAACTGTCCTACTAATCGGTTTGGAAACTGTCTCATTGCTGTTTGTTTCTCAATAAAATTAATTTTAACAAAAAGAATGTGAAATACAAAATATATATATAAAGCTCAGGCTTTAGTCTATCATTTATTGACTTAAACAATGGCTATTCCTTCAGCTACTTATAGGAGCCCCTACAGTGTTAACAGCAGAAGAGAGGTTCTCTGGTGAATCCCCACTAAAGCCAATGGCCAAAAGAAAAGTTGACTAAACAGGCCACTGGATTCTTTTCCACAGCCAGATCTCTGGTTGTGTGGCACATAGAAACTAAGAGGACAACTGAGGGGTGCCGGCTACAGCAACTCTCTGGCACATACCAGAAGGTTCATCAGTGGATGCCGAGTCCTGACAGCCTGACTGGGTAACCAGCAGAAAAATCTCCATTTATCCACTGTCCACACTGCAATTGTCAAAGGAGATGAAAGGTAACCTTTTCAGTGATTATCTGGTATCCTCTGACCCAAGTACCTGAAACAATGCTGTTAAAGCCTTTTTTTAAAGCATTCTTTAAGAGTCAAGATATAGGTCTGGACTTTGCACTAATAAATTAGAAACCCCAGTTTTCTCTAACTCATTGAGTTAACTTTAAAATTCCTTGATTAGATATCTCCCTACTGGGCTGGGGAGATAGCTTGGCAGCGTAAGGACCTGGGTTCTATCTGTGGTACTGCCCACCATGTACAACCCTGTGATGATCCGGCCAGTGAATCTGGGCATGGTGGCACATACCTATAATCCCAGTGCTGGGGAGGTTTAGACAGGAGGATCACTACAAGTCTGAGCTGTGCGGTGAGATCCTGTACCAAATAAATATGTCAACAAAGAATAAGAAAAATATTTCAGTAAGCCATTTTCTTTCATGTGGGCACAGAAAGCTGATAAATGGGCCCTAACATGTGAACTGTGATTGCTAGGTGATGGATATATTTAATCTGTCAGCTTCAGAGGTGTGAAATTCTGTAAATGGGTTTTAAAAAGTGTTGCCTTCTCTTGTTGCTAGAAAACACTGGCTAGGTAATTAGGTACATAACAGGAATGCCTTAAAGAATTTTTGCCCTACGTATCATGGTGGGCTTTTTCTCTGAGCCATTTTTACCTCACTCTATCTCTAGACGTGACCTCTTTTGCAGGCAGACAAACACTTCAATTACCTCCAACTCCCCTTTTGGTATTTGCCTTCACTGTCTTTTAAAGAACTATAAAGCAGTGCTTTAGTACTAAGCAGTGCTTCCTTCTTTAAACATGACTGCTACACCTGAACTCACCTGTTAACTTGTGCTTTTAAAAATACCTGCTGGAGTAAAGTTTGAGTTTCCAATAAATATAAAAAATGTACCAGTTTGAGGCTGGATAGGCTGGCAGAATTGTAACTTCTGGTCTCTCGTCACATGGTATCCACCTGTGCTGGGGATGACTCGAGGGACCATGTAACGGCTTAGAAATCAAACAGAAATTCAAGGAATGCCAGTTCTTTCCTTTTGCATTTTAGAAATGGGAGCCTCAGTGTCAAAATCTTAGTCCTTTGCAATATATTCTTAAGCACTAGAAAATGTTCTACCTTTACATGTTGAAAAAGAGCTGTTTGATATTTTTTTGCACCTGTGGATGGCCTGCCTACCCTGTAGAACCAAGTTGGAATGCAGAGAAAGTAATGATTATGATGCCATTTCACAACTGTAAGGGACTGGAAAAATGGTCAAAACTGCCTTATGTTCAGATTTTCTTTGCACTAAAAAATAATCCTTGTGTTCAGAATATAAATGTAAGCCATGGAAAATCAGACACTACTAGCCCTTATGGTATCTACTATCTTTGAGCCCAAGGCTACTCAGCTGCCCTGACCTTTGGCACCTGAGGGTGAGGTTTCTAAAGCAACATTAATCACCTCACCCTCTGTTACTGGGGTCTGAGGCTTCCTTTAGCTTTCTTGAGTCTTGACAGTGGAACTTTTAGGCTAGCCATAACTGAAACATTCACAGGGTTGTATCCATCCTTAGCTGCTTTTCTTCAAGCTCTTCAAGGACAATATCCCTTATAGGAGTTAAATGGAGAGCTTAGAACTACTCACATTCAGATCTAGGAAAGTTTTCAGACAACACTGATAAGTGCATTCAGGTCTTTAAAGGACTTATTCAGATGTATAAACTATACTGGAAAGATATAATGGTATATTTAAATCAAATATTGCCTTCAAATGAGAGTCCAATTGGTATGGATTTTAATCTGAGTGTTTCTTCTTTAAAATTTATTTATTTAATTTGGAACAGGGTCTCACTACACAGTTTGGACTCCTTGTGATACTCCTGTCTCAGCCTCCCCAGTGCTGGGATTACAGGCTTGTGCCACCATGCCTCATTTTGGCAGGCTCAGCACCAGGGCACAGCCTGTGATACCAGGGATTGAACCTGGATCCTTGCGCTTACCAGGCAGGCACTTAGACTGCTGAGCTAACTCCCCAGCCTAATCTGAGTGTTTCTTAAGTGTCCTGCACATACTGAGATATACTTTTATTTTAAATTTTTTTTTTTTTTTTTTTTTGCAGAACCAGAGAATGAACTCAGGCCCTTGTGCTTGCCAGGGTAGCACTTATTCTTCTGAGCTATCTTTCCCACCCCTGAGATATACTTTTAGAATGGGTTTATTTTTAATTATTTAGTACAGGGTCTACAGGGTTTCACTATACAGATCAGATTGGCAGCGATCCTCCTGTTTTCAGCTTCCCAAGCACTGGCACCACCACGCCTAGTCTCAATGCGCCCTGGGGGTTGGGCCAGCATGGCACACTGGGACTGAACCCCAGTTCCTGCCTCTGCCTAAGCAGGTGCTTTAATCTGCTGAGCTATCTAGCCGGCCCTTTTTTAGAGTGACTGAGTTCTACTGTATGTAATTATCCATAGATCTCACCAATATTTACTGAATTTTCATCATTTTGTCACTAGTCCAAGATGCCAATTTTGCCATAAATTACAAGTCTATATATGTACATTATCTGTTTTGTAGATCATGATTCTATTTGGTAATCTGAGTAATACTATATAAACTTCATACTGTCTTAATTACTATAATCTTGAACAAATTTTTTTATTACCAACAAGGCAAATTCTCATTCTTTGACTGCTATTTTTCTAGCAGTATATTGGCAATTATAATACTTTTGCTCTTCTCCTTGGGAAAGGAATTATACTACCTCTTTAGATTATTTTGGGGAGAACTGATACCTTTATTATCTTCCATTGAGGACATGGTACATGTTCTTATTCATTTAGGCTTTCTTTCACTTACAAATCTTTGTAGCATATCCTGTAATTCTTCTTTTTTAGTATAACACTACTTAATATTCATTTTGTTGATTTATCTGTAGTCTCATGTTTAGTTTTTGAAATCTCAGTAAATATATATATATTTTTTTAAGAAGGGATTTTTGCATCAGTTGTAGAGAAAAGGATACCATGGTCCTACAACAGCTAACAATAAAATCAGATTTAAAAAATCATATTAATTGCTTCACCTAATTTAGGTCTTCATTATTTTGTGATAAGTTTATTTCTCTAAGATCATATGTATTTTTAAAAATATTACCTGCAGAGTACAGTTCATCATCCTTATTATGTAATCAAATTGTTGATGGTCCAATATTGCCCGGTTTTGCTGGACATGTAAACCCAGTTCATCTGTGAGACATTGTCTTGCTGCCTTTCCTTTAAGGGCCCTCAGTGCAGCAGGAAGGGTCTGAGGAGAAGAGTGTTACAAGTGACCAAAATGTACCACTGGGGGAAAAATAAATATGAAATAATCACACTGAATATTCAAATGAATTCTCTAAACTATTTAATATAGTTATTAGTAAAAATTAAATGGCTAGGGAAGAAGTAATTTGCTATTAACACCATTAAGAAATGCATTTGTATTATTTTTATTTGTAAGCCATGCTGAAAACTAAGTAGAAATAGCTTATATGGTAAATTGAAAAAAAAATACAAAACATTAAATTTACTTTTTTCCTTAGCTTGACAAAAACATTACCATGTGAAAGTTGAAAGTGAGATAAATAAAAGAAAGTCTACATGTCAATCATAAGAAAAATAGATCAAAAGGAACAAATGAAGGGAGAGAAGAAAAATCCTATATAGGTAAGGGTAGACACCCTTACCCTTTTATATACCCTTATATAACTAAGAGTAAACACTTGTACATGCTTTACCAGCTCCTGAAACAGATGTTGAGAACTATGATCATATACTAGTAAGGAAAGGTTACATTGCATTCAGTATGTTTCAAAGAAGGTAAGAAAATTTAAGGGGATGTGTATAAATTTAATACCAGTTTTTATAATCCATGACATAACTTAGATTCTTTGCAATAAAAGAAATTATATTTAAATATTAAGTTTCTAAGTAATATGTCAATAGGGTTTAAAGAATAACATTTTAAAGTAGGAGAAAAAAGTATTAACAAACATAATTTGTATATTTCCCTTGTGGCTACAGAATTTGGCTTTGACTAAAGTTTTAAATCTTAGACTGTACTCATTTTAAGTGACTGAACAACGAAAGGACATTTTCTTAGGGTAAGGGAGAAAATTTAGAGAGCTCAGTTGGCAACATCGACAAGTGAGTCTCAAATGGAAATGATTAAATGCTTACTTGGGAAAGACAATATTTATTACCTTTTCAGTCTCCAAAGTTTTGTTTTCAAATATAAATGAGATACAGTTTCTAACAACTTCCAGTCTCTGTGCACTATTGAAAACTGTTGTCACTTTATCCACTATTGAAACTAGTAAAAGAATATAAAGAAAACACAAATAAACTTCTCTGCCAATTACAAAAGCAAGGCAAATATTACTTTAAGACGTTTAATATGACCAATACTCAAAATTTATTTTTCCTTTCTAGATGATACTGAGATATTTTATTTCCCTTTTAATTACATTTTGTAATTTTTATGTATTAGTCAATGAGTAATTTCACTTGATAGTCTAATGATACGCTTAGCTTATACAAATTAATTCACATAATAAAGTAATATTTCATTAAACAAAGGTAAACATCTACTTTTATTTAATTATAAACAAATAGATAATATAAAAGGTTTGGGTATAGGGCCACAACAAAAAAAGCTAATACTCATATGCAGGAAGATTACTGACAGAAAGAGAAATTATTTCTAAGGCATTACTAAGGAAAAATTATATTATCCACCCCACAAATTAAACACTACAAATGTGAATAGAGGAAACTTGAAGGGAAGAAACAGCATTAAAAAAAAAGAAATGATCCGTGTGGCATGTGGTGCATGCCTGTAATCCCAGCACTTGGGAGACAGGAGGATCTCTAGAATACGAGGCCAGCCTGGGCTACAAAGTGAACTCAAGGCCAGTTTGAATTGTATAGGAAATCACGTCTCCAAAAAAGAAAAAAAAGAAAATCATGACCAATGAACTGCTACTGGTTTAGGAAAGTCACATTTTAGTGCATTTTTATTTCTGCAAATTTAGTACCTTTCACCTTTTAACCCGTCAAATGTTTAGTGTCCCATTTTTAGAACACCCATTTCAATGGAACATAATGATATTTTTTCTCTTTAAACTCTGGTTCCTAGAATTTTTGTAGGTAACATGAATATCATGTAAAAATTCAAAATACTGTAATTTTTACATAAATGGGTTGGAAAATTCTACCGTATGATACATGCTACAGTTATCTAAACAAATTTAGCTTGTTAAAATAATATCAGAAGGTTAGAAATGAAAGTAGTAGTTGTAAGGAAAAGTAATACAATTTCACAAAGCACTGTTTCATTTGTATAAATGAGCTAGAAGCAATCATTTTTAAGCCTATCCATACTCCCTAAGACTATTTCTTCATTCACATCTCTTTAATCTCATCAGTACAAAAGTCATGTTCTTAAAAAAATGTTTTAAAAATCACTGCAATAATTATATTCTTACAGAAAGCTGCAAATAGAGTATGAAGAGGATCCATGTATTCATTGCCCATTTCCCCTGTGATGGTATATTACATAAACACAGTGCTTTATCAGACTTTGGAAATCAATGGGCATCATACAATGAACTAGACTATACAACACTTACTTGGATTTTAGCAGTTTTTTAAAAATAATTTCTAATCATGTAACGTTAATTTTCTGCATACCATGATGGTTAAACTGATTATATTACATGGGTTTTCTGTCTGAAATGTCCATTCTAAATTGTGGGCTCTGGTGTTCGGGTCAGTGGCATGTACTGAAATAGGAAGCTATCTGTATTATACTAGAAAAGTTGTTTTTGTTTCAGAAGAATATCACATACTTTTTATTTGAAAGCAATATGATTATATTCATAAACTTTTAATTCCAAAACCGATTTAGCAGAATTTTAAATTTTCTTTAGCTATTAGAAAACACATTTTCTTAGAATGAGTATGTTTACTACCTGAGGATTATAGTTTTCCTTTGGAGGATACAATCTAATTCACATTTTACAATGATAAATGGATCAGTCCTGAGGATGCTATAATACTTGTAAATATAAACCAACTGCAAAATATATCACGAAGAACATGGATAGAACTAATCACAGAAAAAAATATTCAGCATTTTATTGCCTGTGGGAAAAAATCAGCATTCTTATACATTGCTGGAGAAAATGTAAAATGATGTAGCTGCTCTTGAAAAGTTTGACAGTTCCTTGATACATTAAATATAAATTAATTACCATCAATCAGCAATTCTATTCATAGATGTGTACCTAATCAAACAAAAACATATATCCACACAAAACATGAAAAATCAATATTTGCACCAGCATTATTTATAATAGCCAAAAACTTGAACTATGTCAAACATCTGTTATAAATAGATAAATATCCATATTTCTTATTCAGTCATAAGAAATAATGACATACTAATACATGCCTCAATATAAACCATGAAAATATTACACTAATTAAAGAAGCCAGCTGGCTTAATGGTACACACCTACAATCCCAACACTTGGCAGGCCAAGGCAGAGGGGATTGTTTTCAGTATGAGGCCAGGCTGAAGGAAATAGTGAGTTCAAGGTTAGCCTGAACTACATAGTGAGATTCTTGTCTCTTGACTCAAAAAACCAAAGGAAGCTGGGTGTGGTGGCACACGCCTGTAATCTCAAAAAGATAAAACAACAAAAACAAAAACACAAACATCACCCCCAAAAGAAATAAGTTAGTTATAAAACACCACATTATATATAATCATATTCATATAAAATGTCCAGAGTAGGCAAATCTATGGCAACAGAAAGTAGATTACTATGTAAACCTGGGGAAGTGGTTTTGGTAGGAAATAGTTACTGTTAATAGCAGGGGCAGGATTTCTATCAGGCTTATAAAGATGTTCTGAAACTACTGGTAATAGTTCAACAACTCTGGGAATATATTCACTTACATGGAGGAATTTACGGTATGTGAATTATATTTCAACAACAACAAAAAAAGATTTTTATAGTAATAGCAGTTGGTTGTATGATTATCCTTTGTGAGAGACAGTGAATAGAACAGAACTTTTTTTTTTATGCTTGCAAAATGGTATAATATTTCTTTCTTTTTTTTTTTTAGAACTTCTGATTACTGATAATGAATCTAAGTTATATGAGTTTGTTCACTCTGTAAAAATTTGTCAAATTGCATACTTCTATTTGTGTGGTATAGCTTGACAAAAGGTTTACTTCTATTTATTTTATTTTTTTCTTTTCTATATTTTTTATTGAGAAACAAATAGCAACGAGACAGTTTCAAAACTGATTAATAGGACAGTTTCAATAATTAATACATTGTACATTGTTATCTTCTTAGTGGTTATTCATAGTACAAGATGCAAACAGGATATCCTGTCCAAACACTATTAGTACAAATTTTTTCTTCTCATTGAATTAAGCAAAAGTAGCTGTATATCTATCCTAACTATTGTGCATATACAGATACAAAATGGTCCTTCTTTTGTATCCCTTTTCTTTGTTTATTCCTGTCAGAGATGGGTATTCCATTGCCATCTAAATACTATAGATGCATGAATTCAGCAAAACAATCCAACACAGTCCAGCAGTCCACAATAGTAGTGGGTTATTCACAGAAGTTGTTGACGTGAGCCTTTCACAGCTCAGCATATTAATATGGCTTTACTTTATATACCTTGTTTTTACACTTTTCTGCTGGACAGTTAAGACCAAGATAAAGCAAGACCTGTATAGCAAGAAATGTAACTTTTGTATCTGATAAGGTCAGTCAAGTCCCCTCAGGGTTTACTTTTAAAATAGACAGACAAATACATACCAACAGGTGGACCTGCTGGCACAACACACTTCTTCTCCATCCGTGTAGCAGGAGGTGCATTCTGATTCTTGGCAAGATTTTCCTGTATTAATTCCTGAACCAGAGCTTCATTAATCTTAGGGAAAGGAACAATGTGAACTCGCAAGTGTGATCCTTCTGTTGGGCGTGGAACTTTCTGAAATGCCATATGAGGGTTTGGATTTTCCTACAGTATCAGACATAGGTAATGTTATTCAAAAGTTAAAGTAAATGACAAAGAGGCAGTAATGACAAAGAAATTCGTTGGGGTACATACTAAAATCAGACAGAAAAGTGTTTATATATACATTTGTAAACATGCCAACATTAGAGTACCAGGATCCTACCTCTTTAATGATTTAAGAGCTATCACTAGGATAGTTGGTCACTCATATTCTTTTCCCATAAACATTTTTTCACCTGGCCTGTATGTCTTTTTGCTATATCTATGTATATTTTTCACTTTTCTAATTTTTTTTTAAATTAAAAAATTCAAAATAGTTAAAAAAAGGATTAGAATTGAAACAAAATTTCATTAAACAAAGTAATAGAAATTCAACAATGGTTGCTGTATACATGATATTATCTTTAAATTAGTTGTTTAGGTTACCAGATAAAAACCTGAAAAATTGATCAAAACCAAAACAAAACAATGACAACCAAAGAGTTAGAAGAAATTAAAAAGAAAGAAAAAAAGAATTTTAAGCATTAAGACCCGCAGAAACTGGCAGCACAATTATTTAAATTATACTGCATATATACATAAGTATATCCTTTTGCCTTCTTTCCTTTGTCCTTTTCCTTATCCCAGTTTTCCTCCCTGTTGAACAAATTCTTAACCTTTCACAGTATCTATTGTACCTTTCTAATTTGATTTACTCTTTCAGGTTCTTATACTAGCATGACGATATGATATCTGCACATGCTGGTCTGATTTATTTCACTTACCAATATAGTCTCTTATTGCATTCATTTATCTACAAAAGCCTCAAATTTATCTTTTTTATAGCTGAATATTACCCCATTGTGTTAAAATACCAAGTTTTTAATCCATTCCTCAGTTGATAGGCATTTAAGTTGTTTTCAAGATTTAGTTATGACAAATTGTGCTACTATAAATATGGGTACACATGTATCACTGTGGTATGATTATTCCACTTCTTTTGGAAAAATACCTAGGCATGGAATAGCTGGCTTGAATGGGACCTCAAATCCTAGCTTTCTGAGGAATCTCTCCACATTTCCACAATGGTTGTACCAGGGTGTACTTCCACCAATAGTGGAAAAGGGTTCCTCTTTCCCAACAGCCTTTCCACCATTTGTTATTGGTTGACTTCTTGATGATAGCCATTGTTTCTGGTGTAAGATGGTATCTCAGCATTGTTTTAATTTGCCTCTGTTCAATGACCAATGATGCTGAACACTTTTTATATATTTATTTGAAATTTGTATCTCTTTATTTGTGAAGTGTATATTCATCTCAGAGGCCCACTTTTGGATTGAGTCTTCGAATTTGGGAGGCCTGATTTTTTAAAACATTCTTTATATATTCTAGATAGAAAGCCTTTGTCCCAGGGATAGTTAGCTATAATTTTTCCCACTTTATGCGTTTTTTAGTGATTTCTTTTGATGTGCAGAAATTGTTCAAAAAGATGAGATTCCAATTGTTGATTCTTTAGAGAACTTCTCATACAGCTTGATTTTTGCTCATAAACTCTCTACCTATTCTTATGTCATTAAGATTTCTACCTACTTTCTCCTCCAGAAGATTTAGTGTTTCAGCAAGAGACAGGAAAAGGAATATTGTGGGACTGTCCTGTTTCAAGGTTGTATATGGTGAGATTTTTGGACTTATGTGCAAACATGAGAAGTATAGAATTATTTATTCTATTTTTAAAATATAATCTAATTCTTAAATGTTTTTTTATCATATTATGTAGGGACTTAAAGTTCAACATATCAATACTTGATGAAAAATACCTGTTCCTTATTATGCCTAAGATGTTTGAAATGCAGTGAGATAGTGAGGTTAAGCTTGATAGCCTAAATCGTTTGATAATAACAATAAGCTTGTCTTCTGAATGGTTAACAACCTAAGTTTGCAGACCAAAATTAGAGAAAAAGGAGGGCTACAAGGAAAGCCAACATTTTGGCCCTAACCTTCTAAGGTCAATTAAGACTCAGGACATATGAGAACTTGTACTGTAACCTCATGTACCTAGAAAGTGTCCCAAATTTTCTGATCAAGAAGATTATGGGGCCAAAGAGGAAAGTGATCGATGACGTAGAGTGTGCCTAAGGAGAGTCACATGGGGAGAAGACACTCTCTCAGGCTTTCACAGAGAGCACATTGGCCAAGCAATGGCCGTGACTCATCCACATGGCTGCAATGACAAAGGTTCTACAATCTGAGGTACAAGATCTCAGGATAAATCCTGAGGACATTTCACTGACCTTCTCAGACCAAAAAGCTACAACTCTTGTTGCACAGGTCCTGCTTTACCTTGGTCTTAACCATCCAGTAGAAAAGTATGAAGACGAAATATAGGAAGTAAAGCCATGTTGTTATGCTAAATTTATCTTTATTGACTCAGGTCAATAATTTCTGACATTGCCAGTTAAACAGAAGACCCAATGCTATTATGGGCTACTGGACTCTTTTAGAATATTTTGCTGAGTTTACACACCTATAATATTCAATAATGGAACTTAGAAAAAATGGGGTATACCGATGAATGTCCATTTTGTATCTGTGTATTCAAAGTGGTTAGGATAGATATATAGTTGCATTCTCTTAATGAATAGAATGATTTGTTCTAACGGTGTTTGTAAATAGGATCTCAAGTCCGCATCTTGTACAGCAATTAACCACTAGGAAGAATATATGCAGTGTGTTATTTGTTGAAACTGTACTTCCGATTTGATTTGAAACTGTCTCATTGCTATTTGTTTATCAATAAAATTAAAAAAAACCAAAGTGAATGGAGAAAAAAAAAAGATTTAGTGTTTCAGTTTTAATATTTAAATCTTTGATCCATTTTGACTGTAGTTTTAAAAAATTAATTAATTAATTAATTAGGTACATGGACTTGTTATGTAGCTTGAACTCATAGTGATCCTCTGATCTCAGCCTCAACAGCACTGGAATAATAGGTGTGAATCGCGATGCCAAGTTTCTGTGGCTAGACAGCATGATCAGGACTGTGAGGTTGACATGGAATGAGGTACTGGGATCAAACCTGGGTCCTTGTGTTTTCCAGGCAGATGCTTGGACCACCGAGCTATCTCCCTACCAACTTGACTTTAGTTTTGTACATGGTGATAGGTATGGGCCTATTTTTAGTCTTTGGCCTGTGGAAAGCCAGTTTTTCCAGCACCACTTATTAAAGAAGCTATCTTTCTTCCAGTGAATATATTTGACTCTTTTGTCAAAGATAAGGTGGCTGAGTATGTTTGTAGGTGTGCCTGCATCTTCTGTTCTGTATTACTGATCCTCAGTTTTTTGTTTTTTGTTTTTTTTTGCTTTGTAATATATTTCAAGTCAGGGATTGGGATCTCTCCTACCTTACCTTTGTTGAACACGATTATTTTTGGTATTCTAGGCCTCCTTTTTTGGTTCCAGATGAACTTTAGGACTGTTTGCTAGTATTCTATTAAGGATTTTTGTATCTATGCTCATTAGGGAGATTGGCCTGTAGTTTCCTTTTTTCGTTGGGTCCATCTTTCGTTGTGGTATCAGACTGCTTTTTCCAGATCTGTGAGGTATACTAATGGTATTTTAATTGGGATTGCATTGAATCTGTATCAAAGTTTGGGATTATGGTCATTTTCACAATGTTGGTTCATCCTATCCAGGAGCAAGGAGTATCTTTCCATTTTCTGAAATCCTCTTTGAACTCTTTTTTCAGAGTACTATTTAATAGTCAGTGTATAGATTTTTTACTTCCTTTGTGAGATTGATTCCTAAATATTTATTTATCTTTTAGATGTTATTGTAAAAGGTATGGTTTCCATAATTTCTCTCTTGGTGCGTTTGTTGTCTGTGCACAGAAATGCTATTGGTTTTTGAGCGTTGACTTCGTATTCTGCTAATATGTAGTGACCTTCTTTACTACATGCTTGGCTTGAAGTTGACATTGCCAGAAACCAGTATAGCTGCTTTTTTTTTTTTTTTTTTGGATTCCTGTCTTATGGAGTATTGCTTTCCATTCTTTGATGTTCAGTCTATTAATTTTGAGTTAAATGTTTTTCATGTATGCAGCATATTGTTGGATTTTGTTTCTTGATCCACTCTGCCAGTGTGCT
This sequence comes from Octodon degus, assembly GCF_000260255.1. Taxonomy (NCBI): domain Eukaryota; kingdom Metazoa; phylum Chordata; class Mammalia; order Rodentia; family Octodontidae; genus Octodon; species Octodon degus. The sequence goes on from NW_004524643.1 coordinate 2,821,691, forward strand.
TTTGTTGACTGATGAACTGAGGCCATTTACATTGATGGCTGTAACTGATATGTGTTGGCTTATCTTTGTCATGTTGTTTTCCTACTGTAGGATCCCTACTTTTTTTCCTCTGTTTAATTACTTGCTCTGCTTGCTGATTCTCTTCTGTTTTTGTTCTTGAAAGTTGTGGTCCTCTTGGTCACTTTCTAAAATATGTGTCCGTCTTTGTAGGGTTGGTTTGGTCATCATCAATATCTTCCACGTTCTTTGTCATGGAAGTATCTTATCTCTCCATTAAATCTGATAGCTAGTTTTGCAGGGTCCATCAATCTGGGCAGGAAGCTTTCTTTTAAGACCTGGAATATCTCACTGCAAGCCCTTCTTGATTTGATTGTCTGTGCTAAGAAATCTGCTGTGATTTTGATAGGCTTTCCATTATAGGTGATGTTTGTTTTCTCTAAGAGCTTTTCTTTTCTTTTTACTGGGAAAAAAAAAGTATATATTTAGAATTAGCCAGCTGGACTCATTTAGATGATCTTTGTAGGGTTGGTTTCGTTGTCATCAATTTCTTCTGATGCATTTGTTGGCACCATCCAATGAATCATAATTGGGAGCCAGTCGAACATATGCCTTCTTCTCTCCATCAGGCCTGATTAGTGTATTGACCTTGGCAACATCAATGTCATAGAGCTTCTTAACAGATTGTTTGATTTGGTGCTTATTGGCTCTGACATCCACAATGAACACGAGTATGTTGTCCTCGGTATTTTTCATGGCTGATTCTGTGGTCAAGGGGAACTTGATGATGGTATAGTGGTCAAGCTTGTTTCTCATGGGGGCGCTCTTCCGAGGGTATTTGGGCTGCCTCCGGAGCCGCAGTGTCTTGGGACAGTGGAAGGCGGGCGACATTTGCATCTTCTTTTTGTGGCTGTTGATGCCTTTCAGCACAGCCTTCTTGGCCTTCGAAGCTTTTGCTTTGGCTTCAGCTTTGGGAGGGGAAAGGGCTTCCTTTTTCATCTTTGGCACCATCTTGATAAAAAGAGTCTCTCTCTAACAGCTTCTAATAATCTGTTATTTTGTTTATTTTCTGGGATCTTGATTATTATGTGTCTGAGTGAAGATTTATTTTCATTATGGCTAGCTGGAGTTCTATATACCTCATTTAACAGTGTATTTTAGATTCTTTTCCCATGTTTAGAAAATTTTCTGCTGCTACTTCTGCACACAGTCTTTTTATGTCATTTGCGTTAACTTCAGCTGTTTCATTGATACCTATTAGTCTCATATTATTTATCTTTGCATTGTCTTGCAGCTGTTGTATTACTTCCTGGTTCCTTATTATTTTGAAGAGATCTTTCCTTTCATGTTCACTAGCTGTATTGCTATCTTCAAGGTCTGAAATTCTACATTCAGGTTGATTCAAGTGGTTTTGTCAGTTTCCAAGGGAATTGTTAATGTCCTACATATCTGTTTGAATCTGTTTCATGCACTCTAGTTTTGTGTTGCACTGTTCATTGTTTCAATCACTTTCCTATTTCCCTATATTTTTTAAATTTATGTCTTCTTTAGATGTATTGAGGAATCATTTCATGGCTATTTTTGAGGACCAGATTAAAATTCATACAAGCCCTAAGAGGGAGAACATTGGGAGCTTCAAAAATGACAAAAGGAAGGGAAAAAAGGCAACCTAAAATCTCTATCCAACCCAAAAGAAGTCCAGCAGACATTTCCTTTTGTATCTGAGAGCTTATTTCTGATCGGATTTCTCCACAGCCTGATGAAGTTGTTCCTTTACTTCAGTTGCTATCATCTCAGAAATTTCAGGTGTGTGACTACTAAGTTCTTCTTTGACCTGTCTGTTGGACTTCTTTTGGGTTGGATAGAGATTTTAGATTGCCTTTTTTCCCTTCCTTTTGTCATTTTTGAAGCTCTCAATGTTCTCCCTGACTCTTAGGGCTTGCATGAATTTTAATCTGGTCCTCAAAAGTAGGATTCTATTTCAAATACTATAGGTAAGAGAGGAATACATTTCTTCTACAGTTTATTTTTCCTAGGGAAAGCTTCTTTACAATCATTCTTGGACCAATTCTAACATTTATCATCTTTTGCAACCAGAAAGTTTCTTATTCCCACCGAAGCTATCATTTCTGGGACAGATTAAACTCAGTGCCACCACATACATTCTCCTGACAGTTAAAAATGCCCAATGGTCATCAATTATTATAAATGCTCCCTACAGGTTTTTTTTTCTTCATTATGTAGCTTGAAAAATGAGAGCTAGGGTAGGACATATGAGATAGTTAAAATATCTCAGCAATGTGACAGAAATAAGACTGCTTTAAGTATCTCTAATATATATACTGAGGTTTATCTTACAAAGTTTCTGAGGTGAAATCAAATTTTAAAGAATTGTTCTTGCCAAAGCAGCCCTTATACATCATTTCTGTTTTCACCATAGTACTAGCGAAGATAGGCAAAAATAAATTCTTATGTCAACTCTAATTAGACACTTGTTCTAAAGCACACACTAAAAAAATTGTTCTAAAATTCCAAAGTCAGTAGTATAGCAAGACACAAAGTTAATACACTAAAAGATCAATAGCATTTCTATAAATCAATAACAAATTCACTAAGAGAGAAATTAGGGAAATAATACCTTTCATAATAGCATTAAGAAAAACAAAATATCCAGGAATCATCTAACCAAAGATGGGAAAGATCTGTACAATGAAAACTATTGTATTCTGAAAAAGGTGACTAAAGAGGGTATCAGACAATGTAAAGATATTTAGAAGTGAGGTGTGGGTGGATGATACTAATGCTGATGATGATTTTGACATTGGCTGTGCAAGCCAAGGTTCTTATGATGGTGAATTGGAGCAAGAGTCCACTGATACAGACACAGGGACTGCAGATCTTCTTGATTCAGATGACAAAGAAAACATCAATTAGAGTACATATTTGACTAGCCAAAATGTAAAATGGCCAAACAACCAAATAGAATAATCCAATGTTACAACTAGGTCTGAAAATATAGTGAGGATGTTGGCAGAAGTGAAATGTACTGGACAGAATGCCAGCACTGTCATTCAATGTTAGAAAATGTAACAGATGGAATGTGACAAAATACTATAAAATATATGAAGGCCAAACTGAAAGCATTCAAAGACCAACTGTACTTAGCAGGGATTTATGGTAATCACAGGAATGTAAAAGACATATGGAAAGGGGATGGGTCAAAATAAACGAGGTCTGAAAAGAAAATTTTTTTCCTTTTAAGTGCGAAGACTTACTATGCTCTCAATTTAGGCATTTATCCTGGAACTCATCCGTTATATGTCCTTATTTGAACAGCAATAAATGGAACGATATTGTGAACAGATTTGTTGTTCCCATCTCTCAAACTTGCTGGAATGTGACATCAGACAATTGGTTTACTAGTTTCCTACTGATGTTACATTTGTTAGCAGAACACAAATTGACCAGCACAGTAACTACACAGGAACAAAACAGAAATTCCAAGTAAAATGTTGCAATTTCCAGACAGGATTGTTTAGAATATCTTTGGGGGCCAGGGAGATAGCTCAGTAGAATAAGCACTTGCCTGGCAAGTGCAAGGGCCTGAGTTCAATCCCCAGTTCCGTAAAACAAAAAGAAGAAAATCTTTGGATTTCAGAAAGACATAACATTGGCCTTCTATATGGTAAAGAAAAACAAACTGGTACTGTTGATGTCAACATTTCACCATGATGGGGAAACGTTGATAGGGAAACCTCAATAAAATAGAAGCCTGAGACAGAAACTTTCTACAATAAAACAAAAGGTGGAGTCAATGTTGTTGATGAGTTATGCAGCAACTATGATGTCACATGAAACACTAAGAATTGGTCAATGGCTGTGTTTTACTTGATTCTAAACATGTATGGCATAAACAGTTTGACAGTTTACAAAGAAAGTAACAAGTACAAAATACTATGAAGAAATTTCCTTAAAGAGGATTGGGACTGGAACTCATTTACAGCAGAGGAAAAACAAAATGTTTCTTTCCCAAGGAACTACACAAAAAATTGTGAAGCACTCTGTTGAACAGGCACAGCATCACAAAGACCTTCTATGACAAAGGATAACAAAACAAAACAAAACCAAATGTCAAGTGTGCCCTACAAAAAACTACTGGAAAACAAAATATATGTCCAATGTTAGCCATACTTGTGTACAGAACAAGCAAATGTCATGTGTGAAGACTGCCTTGTGTGTGACAGTTGAAGCAAAGATTTCTGTGGTAGAATTTTTGTGTTCACACTGCAGTTCACACTTTATTTTTGATGTTAGCTTTTAGGTTTTGTAAGCTAGTAAACAGCTGATGTGAAAATGTTGATGTCTATTCTAAGCACTCATTACATATCTGATATTTTATTTTAATTTTAATTTATTTTTTGCGGAACCAGGGATTGAACTCAGGTCCTTGAGCTTGCCAGGCAAGCGCTTATTCCACTGAGCCATCTCCCTGGCCCCTGATATTTTATTTTATTGATATCTTATATAAGTGTACATAGTACAATATAATAGGAAGCTCCTCACAAGACAGGAAGAAAATGCCTGCCTGACAAGGACAAGGTCCTGAGTTTGATTCCCAGTACAAAAAACAAAAACCACCCAGGAAGAAAAGGTGACAAGGGCTGGTGAGATATCTCAGTGGACTAAGCACTGCTTAGGCAAGTGCAGGGGCTGGGGTTTGATCCCTGGCATTGCATGCCACGCCGACCCTGCCCCTGGGCATGGGCCACTGAGACTGGGAGTGGTGGCACACACCTGTAATCCCAGTGCTGGGGAGGCTGAAAACAGGAGGATCACTAGGAGTCTGAGCTGCATAGTGAGACCCTGTACCAAATTCATAAGAATAAAGGAAGGTGACAAGATTATCACATAAGAAAGCTAAACACGTGCTCTCAGTGTGACATGGGAATATGTAACAATCGTGTGAAAGTTGCCTTGAATGTGACAATTGAAGCCAATCTTATTTTTATTATAGAATTTTATTGGTATTTTCATTGTAGTTCATATAGGAATTTATTTCTTATGTTATCTATTCAGTTTCATAATCAGGTACACAGCTGAGGTGAAAATATTGTCTAGTCTAAATGCACAGTACATATTAAGAATACTTTATTCTCAATACTTTATTTTATTGATATTTTATGTTCCCATTAACTACACATGAACCTCCTGACAAAACAGCAAAACTCCTGAGTTGTCAAGTATGTTCTACAAAAATGCCAGGAAAGCAAAATACATGTGCAGTTAGTGTAAATGATGTGTGCATGTGGCACTTGCTGTTGTCATGTGAGCAGACTGTCTTAGGTGTGATAACTAAAGATTTTTTTTTGGTAAAGTACTATTAGTATTTTCATGGTAGTTTATATAAGAATTTATTTGTGTTGTTTCTTTTTAGACTTTGCACACCAAAACAGAGCTCATCTCTTATATCCCTGCTAAGTGTGCATAGTATAATATAGTAGGAAGCTCCTGACAAGACAGGAAGAAAATTTTGAAATGGTGAAAGAAAATGTTGAAACCTTTGATGTCTTTTGCATTATTAAAAATTCAATACTTTATTTTTATGGTTTTTCCTGTTAGGTATTCATTAATAAAAATCATAAGATGAAAATTAATAATTCATCAACATAAATATTATAAAGAATATTTCTGAATCTTTATGACAAAATAGGTGTCATGCTCCATGGGCTAGGTTCAAATCTCAGCTTGGCTCATTACTAGCTGTGTGAACTGGTACAACGTCAATTCCCTCATCACTTTGTGCTTTAGTTCCTTTACCTGTGCTGAAACTGATCACACAGTGTCTATGTCATAAAAATCTGTGAAGATCGTGGCATGCTGTTATAGGAAAGCCTTATAAGATAAGCACATACATATACACACCTTTCCAGAATAAATCTAAACTTTTCAAAAGTCTATATACATTTTGAAAAATATTTATTCACTGCATATTCTTTGGTATAGCATCATGCTTATTGAACTAAAACCTTATTTTTTTCTTCTCCTTTTTATTTTTTAAAATTCATTTTTATTTATTTATTGTATTTTAGTGAAGGGTCTACAGGGTGTTCAGGGTCTCACTACTAGATTGAACTCATAGTGATCCGTCTGTTTACAGCTTCTCAAGAGCTGGGATTACAGGCATGCGACACCACACCCAGTTCTCAATTACCCTCTCAGGGCAACCTGGGGGCGGGGCCAGCACAGCAGGCTTGGGGACCCCCCCCCCCCACCCGCCCCTGTGACTGCTTGCAGGCACTTTAATCCATTGAGCTATTTGGCTGGCCCTAAAATTTATTTTAAAGAGAATAGTTGTTGGGGGCTGGGGAGATGGCTCAGTAGAATAAGTGCTTAACTGGCAAGTGCAAAGGCCTGAGTTCAATCCCTGGTTCCGCCAAAAAAACAACAAAAAGAGAGTAATTGTTGAACTAAAAACATTCCTTTCCCCCAGGTTTTGGGGAAGACAATACTAAATACTTATATTTTAATAATAATAATAATAATAGTAAACTACTAGCACAACTAATACTACTATTGTTACTAGTAGTAGCATCCAGTAAGGGCTTAAATATAAGTAACTCATTATATAAAACTCACTAGTATTATTTATTAATTTTCCCATAAGCAATTAGAGATACTGTAAACCTAGCTGGGAATGATGGTACATGCTTATAATCCCAGCACTTATGAAGTTGAGGTTGGAGGATTGCTATGAGTTCAAGGCCAGTCTGGGTTGCACAGTGAGTTCAAGGCCAGACTGAACTACACAGTGAGACCTTGGCTCAAAAAAACAACATGAAAGAAAAACAAATTAAAAAATATTGTAAACCCAACATAGATATAATTCAGATTAACAAAAGCACTGTTTGACTAAAAGTATGTTAAAAGTTTAGTATATCTGCAGTTATTGAGAAATTCTACACCAAAATGTAGATCATGAGTTAAATTTACCAAGTTATAATAATTTCAATTTTGTTTAGAAGATTCAAAAAAAGACTCATGTTCTCGGATCCACTATTTGGTTTCCTGGTTGCTGTGTCTGTGCATTGCTGCCCTCTAACGGGCAGCAGAACAAACGTAAAAGCCCACACTTTTAGCCTTCAACCTAAGTTGGTTACAGGACTTTTGTGAAGACAGCAGTAACAAGGAAAGATTTGGTGAGGGTCATCATAATCCACAAACTCTTTTGAAAAAAAAAAAAAATCTCCTCTTACTTTACTCCAAATGAGTTTGGAGTGGTCACTTTTAAGTTACTGAGCTCATTGAAAACTACAGCTCAGTTTTGTTGTTGAATTTCACAAGCAAATCTGTTATTTTTCAACTGTACAGATCAACAGTCAAATTTTCAAGTCTGCTTCCAGCAAAATGCAAATTCAAAGTAGTAACCAATGATTCAGACAATCAAAGAAAGTGGACATGGCAATAGTTTTGCCTAAGACCACAAAAATGAACTATGCAAGAAGTCTGGCAAAATGTCTTACCTTAAATAATGAATTTTGAATTTGGATAATGATTTTCAATTGTGATTTCAAAGTATAGTAGAGTAATGGGATGTTCAATGATTTTGTCAGAAAAATGATACACGCCCCCTAGTACAGAAACATGGATTTTTCTCTTTGTTCTTCCCCTTTGGGAGGCTAACAGAGAACATGCTATTGGCTTATAGAAGGCAAGGCTGAGAATGCACTTCAAATAAAAGCAAAGCAAAGCAAAACAAATCAAAAAACAGGGGTCAGGGAGATGGCTTAGTAAGATAAGCGCTTGACTGGCAAACGCAGGGATCTGAGTTCAATCTCTGGTTCTGCCAAAAAAAAAAAAAAAAAAAAAAAAAAAAAAAAAAAGTTCAAATCCTACTGGAAATGTAAAGTAAGCAATAGCCAGAGTAAAAAAAAAAAAAAAATTTCCTACACATCAGTCTTAGGTGTGGCCAAACAATGTGGTTATTAAATTTCTCAGAATAATTCAGGTGTTTAAAGTTATTTAATATGCACAAACTAAACCTAGCATTACATAAGGTAGTAAATTACACAAATCTTTTAAAATACAGTGGAAGATAATACAGTTCCTACAGTAAACCATCCAATATTATCAAAATAGCATTTTATTTGGCAGTATATACAATATCTTTTTTTAAAATTATTTTTTATTGGATACAGGATCTCACTATGCAGTTCAGACTTGTAGTGATCCTCCTGTCTCACCCTTCAGTGCTAGGATTACAGGCATGCACCACCAGACTTGGTTTTAGGGCTGGCACAGTGTGCTGGGGTTCTGGGGCTGGCATGGCATGTGGTACTGGGGATCAAACTTGAGTCCCTGCCCTTTCCAGGCAGGCACTTATGCCACTAAGCTATCTCCCCAGCCCAGTATATACAATATTGATGGAATGAAATATCCTCAGTTATCTAAATTCACAAGTCTTTAAATGATCACCCACAGACCAAGAATTGATGTTAATTGAGCTCAATTAACATCTCATGCTGAACACAAATTTTGTGGAAGACTTTCATATTTCATTTACTAACTTTTTTTTCTTTTTTGTATTTTATGGAAGGGTCTACAGGGTGTTCAGGGTCTCACTACTAGATCAGACTTGTAGTAGTCTGGCGTGTTTACAGCCTCCCAAGAACTGGGATTACAGGTGTGCGCCACCATGCCCAGTCTCTATTCTGTTTTTTTGTTGCTAACTTTTTCTATCCAGGTTTTATTTCTCAATCTCTACACTACTAACATTTATTTATTTATTTAATGTATTTAGTATAGGGTCTACAGGGTCTCACTACACAGATCAGACTCATAGTGATCCTCCTGTTTTCAGTCTTCCAAGCACTGGGATTACAGGCCTGCACCACCAGCCTAGTCTCAGTCACCATCTCAGTGTGCCCCAGGGGCAGGGCCACATAGCATACCAGGGATCAAACTCTGGTCTCTGCGCCTGCCTAAGCAGGCACTTTAGTCTATTGAGCTATCTGGCCAGCCCTCATTATGGAGATTTAGGTTCAATAATTATTTGTCTAGCTTAGGGCTGAAATGTTTTACATATTGTATAATGTTTAGAAAGCATTCTTGGTCTCTATTCACTAGATGAAAGTAGCATATTCTCTTCATTGATCACAAATAAAAATGTGCAGAGACACTGCCAAATTTCATGGGGTGAGTAGGGGAGGACTGCCCCTGTTGAGAACCATTACCCTAATTAATGACTCCAGATGATTTCCTATTGTAAGACAAGTACTTTTGTGACTAGTACCAAGGCAGCATAGAGTGGAATTAAGAGACCTATATTCCCATTCACCTGCTGAAATAAATATAAATTTAAACCACTACAAGTTACACCTATTTGATTCAAATAAAACAAGTGACAATTCCAAAGGCAGGTGAAGATGGGAGCAAATGGAACTCTCAAAATATGGTGGGAAAGCAAAAATGTTGGACACTTGGAAAAACTATTCTCCGTTTCTCATAAAATGTTGTGTTAGCACATGTCAGTATTTTACTCCTAAGAATTTATCTAAGGCAAATGAAAACTTAAATTCCCTCAAAAGCCTAGGCAAATGTTTAGAACAGTTTCATGTATAATTGCCAAAATTATTTTTTGCCATCAAATAAATAAAACTTTGATACATTCATACAGTGGAATACTACTCATTAAGAAAAAGAGATTAACAGTGACTATGGAGCAATGTGAAATACATTACATTTCAGTGAATGAAGCCAAACTAAAACATCAACATGATGATATAAAGAAGCAAAAAGACTTTAGAGACAGAAAACAGGTCAGTGGTTATCATATGTTTGAGATGGTGGGAAGACATGATTATGAAGGGGCCTTAAGCAATTTTTGGAGTGATGGAAAGTGCCCATGTACTTATTATGGTGCTTATGGTTGGACAACATTATGGATTTATCAAGACCAAGACCCAGAGAACTATACATTAAAAAGGTAAATGTTACTGTAGGTAAGTTAAATTACAACAATACTGACTTATAAGTAAACAAACAAATCAGGATGGAGGACTTTGTACTAGAGACTTTGACTTCATCATAATAATCTTTTTTTTTTTTTTGAATCGGGGATTGAACTCAGGTCCTTGTGCTAGCCAGGCAAGTGCTTATTCTACTGAGCTATTTCCCCGGTTCATCATCATAATAATCTAATAAGTTGTTTACATTTATATTTTAACTTTCTAAGACTACAGATAATCAAAATAATTTGCTTCCTTTCTATAATGAAAAAAACCCCTTTATTAGTGGTTGGTAAAGAGTACAAAAACCCTCACTATAGATAAAATTCACTAGACAGTGAAATTAACTTTCTACAAAGATGTAAAGGATATAGATCTTATAAAATGTGGGAGGTTCTTCCTGTGTTTGAGCTTTGGGAATTTAATTCCCAAAAGATTACAGACTTTAATATCTATTTGGCTTAATGCTTGGCAATAAAATATTCATAAGGCATAATCACAAACATTTATAAGAAAATTTAAGTCCTCTAACTTCTTTCTCTAACTTTAAATAAAACTGTTAAATTACATGGGCTAGCAAATATTTATATACTACTGGGGATACAAAATAAATTTAAAAGATTACACTATGTAAAACCATACGATGTATGTCCAAGAGATTTCTTAATGCCCTGGAATGAAGGTTTTATAAAAAAATTTGTCTAGGTTTACTTTAATAATCTTATTTTTGTGTAGTTAAGTGTTCCTTTTTAAGTATACGTTGAGAATCATAGGGACAGGGAAGGTAAGTAGTTAAGAGTGCTCTAATGCAGATACTAGACATTTTGAAAGTTAAAGTGGGCAGCTCTGAGCATTATAGACGGAGCAAGGAGAGAAAATGCGTGTAGATATTATCATGGTATAGACTCTGCTGATGCTTACATAATTTGTCTTTAGTGGATTTTGTCCTTTTTTTCTTTGCTTTACTTTTCCATTGCACCAAAGTCACCAAATGCTTTCCTTAATTATTCAGAAAACTCCAAAAAGCAAGAAAAGCAGATGAGAAACTAAGGTAGCAAGCCTCCAGGATCTCCCTTCTCCCTCCAAGCAGATGCATACAGGCTTAGGCAAAAGGCCACAGCTCTAAGTCCATCTCACCATGGCAAGAACAAACAGCTCTGCAGAAGGCGCCAGTACTTGAAGAAACTTGTACCACATGGACTGCCCCCTCAGAGCATCCAGCAGTTGATTACAGAAGATTCTCACAAGGATAACACCTCAGAGACTTCAACTCACCCTGCTGCAACAGTTCAGGGAACTCATATTTCTCATATTGCTCAGCAGGTATCATCTATATCAGAAAGTGAAGAGTTCAGGTCTCATCTGATAGCACAGGCTTCTCAAAGAAAGCTCATGGAATCCTAGCATGGTGCCCATCTTAAAGAAAAATTTTGAAAGACTTATCTTCTGAAGATACACAGGGCAGAAAAGGAGACAGAAAACCTTGTAGTACCTGCTGTCACTTCTAAGTCTGTCCCAATGCCCATCTACCAGCCTAGCGGTGGATGGTATATTGCCATTGCCCCAAATAGAGCTTTACAGTTGGCCAGTCCAGGAACAGATGGAATACAGGGACTCCAGATATTAACCAAGACCAGTTCTGGCAGTACTCTGTGAGTTACAATTCTCCAGTATATACAGACCTCTGAGGGACAGCAAATATTTGTGCCCAGGAACCAGGCTGTTGTATAAACTGCACCAGTAGATATGCAAACATACCAGATCCATACCACTGCTACAGCTACTTCACTACCAGACGTGATAGTGTCTCTGGTGGCTCTTACATCTCAGACAACTAAGACAGATGACTCCCAACTGAAGAGAGAAATAAGGTTGATGAAAAATAGAGAAACTGATCAAGAATGTTCTAGAAAGAAGAATATGTGAAATGCCTGGAAAATCAAAATGAAACTCTGAGTTAAAAAAAAGCTTAAGTCAGGTCTATTTTCTCTTGCTCAAATTCTTGAAACTTCACCAAAAAGGAACATAAAGGAATGGTGAGAAGAAATTGGGACATTAAGGTGTTTTTTATTTAAAGGGAAGTGAAAGAGAGAAGCTAGCTATACATACCAAACTTGAGAGCAATACAATATTCACAAATGATTTGAATGGAATCAGCAGGTCTCTACTCTAATCCAGTACAAAGGAAACAGTCAAAATGACATGGTTGGTTCCTTTGCTTAACAAAAGGGAATTTCAGATATGTGATTTAAACAAAAACATGACTAGTTTAAAACCATACTGATTATTTTCTTGCATACACAATAGCCCTTCATGTGTCCTTAACTGCATGATCCAAGAAAGTAACTTCTCCACTGATCTAATTTGGATCTCAAATGTCCCATAAAAGGCTTGCTCACCAGTCTGCATCACAGGGAATAGGTGCCGGAACCTTTTGAAGGTGGGATCTATTGGGTGAGAGTGAGATTGTTGTGGGAAGAGGATATTGAAGAGGATATTCGGATCCTGGCTCTTCTTTTTTCTCTGCTTCCCAGTCACCATAAAGTGAACAGGCATCTCTTGCAATCATTTATGATGTAATAAGCTGCCATTCAAACAACAGGGCCAAGAGAGCAGGGACTGAACACTCTGAAATTATAATCCAAATCATATCAATCTCTTCTAGAAATTTCTGATGTCAGGCATTTGTAAGAATGGAAGAAAAGTACTAGCCGCAGTACCATGTTCTGGTTTTTAACTCTGAAAAGTAGTCACATTTTCATGAATGTTGGGACCATCATGAACTTCAGAATTCACTGGAGGAAATCTGAGAAAGACTAGTAAGAATCCACTGAGACAGTCTCAGCTTCTCACTCATCATGTATCTATCTATATCCTCTTCTGAAAGATATTAGGAGAATCATACACCTAGAAAATGCCTTGCACTACTGTCACAGGTCCTTGGAAAGTACATACTAAATGAATGAATTAATTATACTAAATAGAATGAAACTAGATTGTAAAAGACATACAACAAGGGCTTACGAACTGTAAAACCTATTGAAAGGGTCTTATGTAATAGACTTTTATACAGCAATACAAAACCTCATTATAGTTGCTTTAAAAATCTCATTTGTGAATGACATTTTGAGTTTCACATTTACCTTTTAGAATGCATAATTACTAGATATTCATTTTATTGTAATTTTTAGTTTAGTATTGGCTTAGTATAAGCTATACAATCTTTAAAGTGGCATTGCATACACTGGGCACTCATGTAATAGAGACAATCCTACGCTGGAAAACCGACTCCAGCAACTTATTACATTTTGAAGTTCTGGAATAATTTTATAATGAACTAAGAATAGAGGAATAGAGGAATAAGTACATTTAATAGATATGATTAACTAATTCCCATTTAAGATTTTGTTCTTTCTGGAAATCCTTCAATAACTTATTCCTACTTTTCAAGGAAAAATAATCTTTTTTTTTGAGACAGGATCTCACTCTGCAGTTTAGGCAGGGTTTGAACTCATTTTGTAGCCCAGGCTGGCCTCAAACTTGCAGTGATAGTGATCTTCCTGCTTCCACCTCCCAAGTTCTGGGATTACAGATGTGTGCCACCATGTGAAAAAGAAAAAAAAAGCAACAACAACATTTCTAATCTTCACTTTCCTTATACATTCAATACCAGCCCTATTCATGTCAAGGGTCATTTTCAAGATAAAGTGGGAAAGTATTAAAGCAGTTTATAACATGTAATGGAAACATCATTATTTTTTAAATTGAAGATAATTAACTGACAGATTAGGAATCAGACGAAAATTCTTGAATTTAACATCTGACCTCGATCATGTAATACGGTTATATGAATCTGAGCCAATTATCACAGATAAAGGTAGATAATGACACCAACCTCACATTGTTCTTAAGAGATTATGTGTGTAAATTGCGGTATTTGATGCCATGCCTGTATGCTGTGCTGACCACTTAGTATTTTTATTATTATAACAGACCAACAGAAATTTCTCATGAGACTATGCTTCATATTGGTCCTACACAACCACTAAAAATAACAAAGACTAACACAATCACTGTGTCATGCTGGAGTTGAACATATTGGTTAATGCTGAGATACTTCTGACTTCCAATTTTATGTTTTAAAAAATGAGACCCAAATGAAAATCACAGTGTGAGCAAAGGATATGTGGAAAAGCTGGTACTAAAATATGTTCATAACACAAGGACTGAAAGAAAAGTTATTTTGAAAAATGAAGGGCTGGAGAGATAGCTCAGTGGCTTAAATGCCTGCCTGGCAAGCACAAGGTTCTGAGTTTGATTTCTATTACAAAAAACAAACAAACAAACACACACACACAAAAATGTTTAGATCTTAAAAGACATAGGGGTAGGTAGAGTTCATGAACAAAAACCATCTGCATGGGAAATACTTCAGAGAATCAACAATTGGGATCTCAACTCTTTAAAAAGTTTCTGCACTTCAAAAGAAATCACCAACAGAGTAAAAAGAAACCCCACAAACTGGGAAAAAAAATTATAGCCAACTGCCCCACTGACAAAGGTCTCATCTAGAAAGTATAAGGAATTTTAAAAAATCTCCTGGGCTGGGGAGATAGCTTGGCAGTCTAAATGCCTACCACACAAGCACAAGGACCTGGGTATGAACATGGGTACTGCATGCTCTGCTGGCCCTAGAATCCCAGGTGCACTGTGCCGGCCCTGAAGCCAGGTATGGTGGCAAACTCCTGTAATCCCAGTGCTTGGGATGCTGAGACAGGAGGATCACTATGAATCTAAGATCTGTAGCAAGACCCTGAACCAAATAAATAAAAATTTAAAAAAGTCAAGCCCCCAAATTCAAAGACCCAATCCAAAAATGGGCATCTGAGATGAATACACACTTTTCAGATGAAGATATAAAAAATGGAAAATATACAAAAAATGTTCAACATCATTGGTCATTTGAAAAATGCAAACTAAAACACTGAGATTCCACCTCACTCCAGAAAGAACAGCTATCATCAAGAAGTCAACCAATAACATGCTGGAAGTGATGTGAGTAAAAAAGAACCCTTCTCCACTGTTGGTGGGAGTGCAGCCTGGTACAACTGTTATGGAAATCAGTGTGAAGATTTCTCAAAAAGCTAGGATTGGAGGTGCCATTCAGCCCAGCTGCTCCCCTCCTGGGTATTTTTCCAGAAAAACTGAAAGCATCATACCACAGTGACTTATGTGTACTCATGTTTACAGCAGTGGAATTTGTCATAGCTAAATCTGGGAAGCAACCCGAATGCTCACCAACAAAGGAATGGATAAAGAAGAGTTATTTTTACAAAATGGGAATATTATTCAGCTATAAAAAGGATACATTTGAGACTTTTATTGGTAAATGGATGCAACTAGGGACCATACTCTTAAGTGAAATAAATCAGACCTGCATGTGCAACCATCATATTGTCTCCTTGAAAGAGTAAATAAAATCTGAAGAGTATAATAGATACTGTGAAAAGGGAATGATCCTATCAAAAGGAAAGAATTACTGAGCTGAGGAGAAAGACAGGAGAGGGAGTGGGAGAAAGATGTAAGCAGGACAGTTTGTATAATTGTACTGTGGATTTCTGGTGGTCTGTGGAAAGGAGCAGTTAATGTTTTATTTATTTATTTTTTTTTGGTCTTTAATTTTTTTTCCTCTCTTCTTAATGTCTGTCTGTCTTTCTTTTCCTTCCTTCCTTCCTTCCTTCCTTCCTTCCTTCCTTCCTTCCTTCTTTCTGTATTGGTACAGGGTCTCACTATACAGCTTGGACTCATAGTGATCCTCCTGCTTTCAGCCTCCCCAGTGCTGGGATTATAGGCATGTGCCACCACACCCAGTCTTCTCTCTTCTCAATGTCTTATAACTTTTTTTCTTTCTTTTTTTTATTTTACATGCATATATCTGGTAATGTGAAAAAATAATTTGAAGACAAAACTATGGAATACAAAAAAACTGTCACATTCATATTTTGTTTAGTGAAATTCTGTATCATTTGTAATTTTTTCTGTTTTAATACTATTCTGTATTCTCTAAAAATAAAAAGTTAAAAAATGAGACCTATATTAATATACAATATCAGTTATATTATTTGTAATTTATAATCCTAAGCAAGGGCTGGGGAGATGGCTCAGTAGAATAAGCATGT
>NW_004524643.1:2837970-2863571 GCF_000260255.1 Octodon degus
ATATACTTAGGCAAAAAGATTATCATGAGAAAGATGAAAATTTTATTTTCTCAAATGAAACACCTGATTACCACTTTTAAAACTAATATATGTTTAAACAAATACACTTACATTTTTGAATAGTTGCTCAGCAAGTTCTCTGATGTGCTTTATCATCTTCAATGGGTTATTTTCTTCAACTTTAATTCTTTCTACTTCAAAAGCTACCAACTTGGAAAAAGAATCAAATGGCAAAATATCAACTCCAAAGTATGCTGAATTAAAAAAAATTATGATCATTTCATACACTTTGTAAATCAAAAACCATCTAAAATACAATAGTATTTTAAAACAAAATATTTCATATTTTTATTTGGTTTCCCCTCTATTTTAGGTTAAAAAGGTCGATTGAATCCTTACATTTTTGCTGGTTTCTCTTTGATGATGGCAGCCCTATTTCTGGAACTCAAGCAACTTCCACAGGCCTCACTCTGAGAATTTTCTTACTCAGAGAAACTCAAAAAGTCTCTAAACACTTTTTTTAACTTACAAACCATGAACCAAATGCTCATGTCAGGTTGCTCAGACTCCAGTCTGTTGACACTGTTACTTAAACTGAGACAAGTTACTTAAACTGCTGGGCTTCAGTTTCCTTACATCTAAAATAAGACAGAATGACAAAACAACCTTTAGGTTCCTCCCCCTCCCTCCCTCCTTCCCTCCCTCCCTCCCTCCCTCCCTCCCTCCTCATCCATGCATATATATCTATCTCCTATTGATTACTGATTACTGATTACTGGGAGAACCACATGAGCTTGTAAATGTAGGATACAGGAAATGTGCTCACAGAAAAAATTGGAGGGTAAATAGAGGGAAATAAAAAAGAATAGGAGCAATGAATATTCTTCTTTTTAGAAACTGATATATTCATTGGAACAAAGCACCATATAAAACCATCCATGGTTTCCCTATTTCAGGCCAGGATTTAGAAAGACTGCCATACAAAGGCAAACTTTGGCTTCATTCTTACATGCCTATTTGATGAGTGTGTGAGGACAAAAAAAGTACAATACAAACTGCCTCTTAACAACCCACAAGGTCCCATGTGGTAGGCTGCCCTAAATAAGATTCCCTTTCCTGGGATCAAATGCTATTTTCCTACAAAAGCATAGTTCCATATAAAAAAAAAAAACTAGAGTAAAATCAGGAATTACTTATGTCTGATGCCTTAAGTCATCATGTATATAGAACACAGAACTAGATAAACACCAAGGGAAGAGCCCCTCACAATCTTAGTGCCTTTACTTTATCATTGTTTCTAATCTAGAGGAGACTATATATATTCTCCCTATAAAGTTAGAGACACAAAATGAAGCTTAATGCAGTCAGCTCTCAAAGTTAACTTCTTTTAGAAGCTTTGAAGGAGGTTGCAATAAAATCTGAGTATGGTGAACAGAGGATCATGGTTGAGTGAAGGTATAAGCAAAATACTCCATGGCAAGGGAATAACATACAAAAATAAAAGCAGAAGAAAACACGTTTTCTGCAAATAAACAATCTGATTGTTTAGCTGTTATGAAGATGCCAGAAGGAATGAATGAGGAAAAACTGAACAGAAAAGAAAAAAGAAACATAAACTAATATTACTAAGAATAAAATATCAGAGACTAACACACTGTAAGAACTGTAAAAGACCTTGAAGAGCATTTAACCTCTAAAGACAATTATGTTCAATCAGTCCAGAATCCAAAAGCTGATGTTAGTATAATCAATGTACAATCACATCAAAATTGATCAACATGGAATCAATGTTCAATAACCATAGAAAGAACTGTGCTTCTCAGGATTAATTGCTCCCAAATCTTCATCCCAAACTAAAGCAGTCCTGTCGAATCTATGTCATGTGTGTTGTAGCAGGCTATTTGTTTCACTGAAAACTAAAAGGTTTGCCATCACTGAACTAAAGCACTTTATACAGGTCTTATAACTAAAACACATCGTTCTTCTATAATTCTTACTTATCATTAAAAATAATAAAAGATCATTCTCATCTGAAGCAAAGAGACTCTTTATCTTCATGAAATAAAATCACCAGTACCAAAATATGATCACTAATATACTCTCAATAACTTAGTATTGTTTTTTATTGACTTCAAGGAACTCTTAGATTTACTGGTTCCAACACAATGCTCATTTCAGAAACAAATAATAGTCACTGTTTTATGTTCCAAAATGCACTGATGTAAACATAAATGACAAATACAAAGGTGTTTTTAACAACAGAAAAGGAAAAATGCATCCTTATTGTGAGTCATAGCAGCCTTATAGCTCCCTTTTTAGGGCCAATTCCATTAATAATAGAAACTAAATCTGTCTTCTACATATTTCATATCTCCTAAGGGAGGTATGCAAATGTTGATTACTGGTTAGTAAGAATGTCATGAAGTTAACCTTTAGTTCCAAGACACTGATGAACTACATATAACTGCAATTTGAAGTCACAGCTATGCATCAAAATTAGATCCTTTCCTCCTCACAGAATAATAAAGGAATTGCTGCATTATTGTTTTAAAAATGAGTTCAACTTACATAGTCTGTCATATTTTTAAAAAATATTTTAATCAGCTATTTAAAATTCATTGCTTAAAAATTTTATATGCTTCAAAGACATCCTACAAGGTTATGTGATTAGCATAAAACTAAATATTTGGATATCTAATTTATAAAATTTTAGGTAAATATTAAAAATACTACCTCTCTACTTTTAACTACTACTCTAATGATACCTATACATAATGCATTTATTTTATAGCAACTATACCTCATCAAAGAGATCACAGGTTCTATAGGGAGGACCTCTTTCTGAAACAAAACCTGCAAATGCCATTCCATTGAGTACTTTAGTGAGGAAATCATTCTCAATCAAACCACGCTGCCCCAAGAAAGCTGTCTGTAAAGAAAGAAAATGTAAAATGATAATTTATTATTTATAATTTGATAATGAGTGCATGGTCAAAACAAAAATATAATAGATGCCTGCATAAATGCTTTTATGTACAGTTGCTTGTTATAAAGTACATTTATCTCAAAACTTTTTTCTGATATCTTGAAATAGTACATCTATTGGAAATAAAACTGAACCTGTCTATATAGCAGGAAAAAAATCATTAACATTCAACTTCAAAGGAAACTTTAAAATTTTACTAAAATTAAAATACTTCAAAGGGATTTGATTTGAAACTGTCTCATTGCTGTTTATCAATAAAATTTTGAAAAAATAAATAAATAAATACTTCAAAGGAAAGTACTTTCAGTTCTATAATATTATTAAAAACTGTCATTGGTTATGGTGGTGCCTGCCTCTAATTCCAGCTACTTGGGAGGTGGAAGCAGGAGTCTCAAAAGTTTGAGAGAAGCCTGGGTAACTTAACGAGAGCCTTTCTCAAAATATAATAACAAAAAAAATGAGCCGAGGGTGTTCCTGGTGATAGAATACCCCATACCAATACCACAAAACAATTCCCACTACTATAAATAACAACACAAAATACATCCTCATCACACAACAATTAAAGTTGAGATATATGGCTAGAAAAAGACAAAGCAGTGGTTTTATTACATTAGACTTGACTTTTTGGATAGATAAAATAGAGAACAGTGGGGCCGGGGAGATGGCTCATTAGGATAAGTGCTTGACTGGCAAACGCAAAGATCTGAGTTCAATCCCCGGTTCTGCCAAAAAAAAAAAAAAAAAAAAGAGAACAGTATCTTACTTTGTGAAAATGTATTACTGGCTCTGCATGAATTCTTATAAGTTGTAGGCATGATCTATAGCCTTGGAAAAGTTGTGCAAACAATCTAAGGAACACTGCTCGGACTTCTTTATCCTGAAAATATAAGAAAAAAACACATCTGATAATCTGATTTCTTAGAAATGAAATATCAAGTCAAAAAGATAGGGAAAGGGGCTGGAGAGATGGCTCAGTGGTCTAAAGCACCTACCTGAAACAAGCTTGGCAAAGCACAGGGACCACGGTTCAATCCCCCAGCACCACATGCCAGCCAGCCCGGCCCCCTGGTGGGCTGAGCTGGCCACACACACATAAAATAAATAAATGTAATAAATAAAAATAAATAAATAATTTTAAAAAAAAAAGATAGGGAAAAAAGCTGGAAAGACTGTTTCTGCTTATTAAAATTTTGTCTCATTAGTAGTAACAAGTGGTGGGCTTCTAGTCCATTTCACTGTTGATATGTTAGGCTGCAAACAGTGCTTCATGCTCAACCAAACAAAATTTGCTTCTAGTACATCCAATTTTCTTCTGTGGAACAAATAAGTAACATAGTTTTTTTTCTTTTATACTGTTTCAAAAGGGCACATATCCCACGTCCTTTGATTTTTAATCCACCAAAGGAATTACATTAACAATATAAAAGAGAAAAACCTTCAAAAAGATCTTAAAAGCTTATAAAATTCTTCCAAAGTTTATCTGACTAATAAAAATCTGTTCTTATTTAATAAGGTATGATTTAAAAAATTTGTTTTGACAATCAAGGTTTTAATAGAATCACAGTTTCAAAACTGTAAGGAAAGTTACAGATTTAGTCAATCCCTTATTGATAAGGAAATGAAGGTCAAGAATACTTAAATTAGTTGTCAAAGATGTTTAGCTCTTTGAGTCTCAGCAGCCATACATTTATAAGAAATGCACTGGGAAAAGTTAAAAAGTGGTTCCTGTTATACATTCATACTTTTTGTGAATTCTTTTTGTCTACTATTCAAACTTGTTTCTCTCCAATGATCAACATTCATTGTTTCCATTTTTGTAAGATTCTTCCTTTAAACTCCTTGCCTGGCAAGTCCTTGACACTTGGCACTTTTCTAGGCTCTAGACTTTTGTTTGGTACCTACTCTTGCCTCCCCAGGCCACATTCATAGCTCTCCACTCTTCTGGCCAGGACACTAACCTGTGGTGCCTCCTTGAGTAAGATACATAGAGAGTCAAGGACAGTTCTAAATTCGACTTGGGGGGACTTTTTACTATGCTGTCCATCTAACTATGACTTCACTCAGCTTCTCTAATAATCCTACAAATAAAACCACTGCTCTTTTAAAGAATCAAGTTTAGTTGTTAAAATTCTTACCAACATTTTTGAGTGGGATAAAGCTGTTCGTGGAGGAGGAAAAGCATGATCTGCTACTTCCAAATCAGGGTGTAGAATCTGAAGCAAAGATGTTTAATGTAAGATATCCTAATATCAGTAAAACCCATATTTAATGTTTGGGGCATTACACTAATAGGTTAGTACATAAAATAAATCATAATTTCCTCTATGAAATAAGTTAGGTGAGATAGTGTCGTATACACTACTGTGGAAAGATCTCTAAGACAAAATGTTTAGTGAAAAAACATGTCATAGAAAAAGTAAAACTAGGCCCCAAATACACACACAGGCACTGATATTCCTGGGAATGGAAAGCTCTCCCAAAATACATGTTAAATGGTAAAACAGCAGTGATCGTTGGGAAGGGAATGGTCTGGGGGCAGACTTACATGTCTGTGCAGTTTATTATTTTAAAGAACAGATATGAGTGTTTATTTTTATGTTTCTTAGTATAATTAAAAAAATTAAGATGTGAGGACAGAATGAACATGCTTTTTAACTGTGCAGTCCAGAAGGGGAAAAGTATAGTGCAAAGTTGTAAATGCTGTAAATATATAACATATAAAATATGAGTTTTGATAATTCCCTGATAATTATTAAAATCCCTATTAAGTGATCACATGGATGATTTAATCACTATAAGCTTTCTAGAAACAAAATTTTTTCAATCACTCAGAGACTATGTTCTCAGCTATTCCTATAACCATGTCATCTATACAATTATATGGTTAATATTTTTCTTTATTTTATTTTATTTTTTTATATTTTAGGGAAGGGTCTACAGGGTGTTCAGCGTCCCACTACTAGATCGGACTCTAGTAGTCCACCTGTTTACAGTCTCCTACGAGCTGGGATCACAGGCGCGCGCCATCACACCCAGTCTCAATTGCTGTCTCAGCACAGCTCGGGTGCAGGGCCAGCATGGCAGGCCCAGGGATCAAACCCCGGGGCCCCTGCGCCTGCTCGTAGGTACTTTAATTTGTTGAGCTATTTGGCCAGCTCATATATTTTCCTTCCTTCCTTTTTTTTTTTTTGAGCAGAATATATTTATCGGGGGAAAGAAAGCTCCTGTCCAAGAGGGGTACAGGAAGGGCAACCGAGTGGGCTGTCCCCCATAATTGTCTTTAAGTTAACTCAGCTTTTGAAACCTCATATTTTTAGATGGTATCATCTTTGAAATCACAAGTTTATGCACTAGGAAAACAGTCACATATTCACCTCTGTATAAATCACTTATCTTTTAGATAAAAATCAGGAAACAGGTTTAGAGATGGGATGTTATTTGATTAATACGTCAAGCATTAGAATGTAGAATCCTGCTCTAGTATTTTTCCCCCTCAATTACAATATAAAATGTTGCATTTTATATTTAGATGTCCCCCAAAGTCTCATGTGGTACTGGGTGGGACTTTTTATACGTGGCTGGATCTAGAGTGTGTGATGCTAGCATAGAGAGTGTGATGCTGGGATAAAGGATGTATGATTACTGAATTAATCCACTGACTGGTTTGGCATGGTTCTGGGTACGGATAATGGGAAGGACTACCTGGGTGCTAGTGCTACCTGACCTCAGGGTGTGTAGCTTGGATAGAATATAAGGACATAAAAGGGACTGCTGCTGCAGCTTCTGATGCTGAGCTACTTCAGTTTCGCTTTCTTCTGCCTGCCCATGCCACGCTGTGCCATGCCATGGACTGTTTCTGTTCTGTAATCCTCCTCTGTGATCCACTTGCCTTGGAGCCAGCCAGCTCTGGACTGAAACCTCCACACACTGTGAGTCAAAATAAACCTCTTCCCTCCTTTAACTTTGGATGTTGGATATTTTGCCTCAGCAATGAGACACAATATTACTTGTATTCTAGGTTACAAATATATTAGGAAAAGTCAGTTTTTTCTAAATGCTCCTTTTAATAGATTACTACTGTACTAACATAAAGACTAATATAAAACTGAAAGTATTCTGAGAATAAAACCCATCCTGGCAGTTGTAGACTTCTCAGCTTCTATTTAAGGAAAACAATTCCCAAATAAAACATTTTTGAATAGCCCTGACTAAATTATTATTAAGAAGAATATGAAGGCTTTAATTCTAACTTTTTCATTATTTTTCAGACAGGATCTCATTATGTAGTTCAGGCTGGCCTTGAACTTATTATGTAGCCCACACTGGCCTTGAACTTGTGGCGATCCTCCTGCCTCAGCCTCCTAAGTACTGGGATTACAGGCATTTACCACCACGCCCAGCTTATTTCTACAAACCACATTTAAAAAAGAATGCAGAGGGCTGGCCAAAGAGCTCCCCAGATTAAAGTGCCTGCAAGCAGGTGCAGGGGCCAGGGGCTCCATCCCTGGGCCTGCCATGCCAGCCCCAGCCCCGGGGCCCACTGAGACAGAGACGGAGACTGGGTATGGTGATGGGTGCCTGTAATCCCAGCACTTGGGAGGCTGTAAACAGGAGAATCACTATGAGTTTGATCTAGTAGTGAGATCCTGAACACCCTGTAGACCCTTCCCTAAAATACAGAAAAAAAAAATGCAAAATTTCTAAGGCTTGATTTTCTGATGATGGATAACTGAGCATAGAAGGGGCTGTCAGTGAAATAATGTTTTAAAAAATGAATTAAGGTAACATAACCAAAATAAATTTGTTTTGAGCTGAAAAACTCAGGCCACAATTTTTAGAACATGCTTGCATAAAATACTGGTATTTAATATTACAGAGGTCAAATCTTCCTGTACTAACCTGAAAACATTGACAAGACAATATCACACTGTTTACCAGTGCAAGATGGACATTACAGAACAAAATCAGGGCCTT
Organism: Octodon degus; assembly: GCF_000260255.1. Taxonomy (NCBI): domain Eukaryota; kingdom Metazoa; phylum Chordata; class Mammalia; order Rodentia; family Octodontidae; genus Octodon; species Octodon degus. Next base: position 2,845,934 of record NW_004524643.1, read on the forward strand.
TTTCAAGGAATCAGAATTTTGAAGGAAAAGGCCTATTTTATGTTTACAGATATATTTCCAATACCTAGCACAGGATGCGGTTTATAGCAGCTACTAAATAAATATGTTGAATGAAGGAATAAGTGGAGAACAAATGTTCAGTTAGGATTCCAAGTATACCCTTTAAATAATTACCCAGAAAATAATTTTATTTTCAATACTATATGTTTTAAACATATAATGCTCTTTTAAAATTAATTACACTAATAATTTTTAATTCCAATTGTGAGTTTTAGATCTGAATCAAGAAAATAAATAATTCTTCATACCAAAGAAAGAGCTGCTTGAGTCTGATGTAGAAGTGGTTCTGGGAGGGAAGAGAGGTGAATGCATTCAGGAATTTTAATAGTGCCTCCATCCAAATCTGCTATGATTACATCTAACTGAAAGAGATGTTAAAAATTAACCAGTTATTAATAGAATACATTTCTTAAGAAAATTAAATTGGCCTGATTAATCCAAAATGAAAAGAATCAATTGTGGAATCTCTAGTCTTCAGGTTTTCGCTTCCCAGTTAGCTACCATTTTATGTTCCAGTTTCCTTTGAAATTAGGTGTTTCCCACGACTACATTTCTGCCTGTGGGAGAGAACGTCTGCACTGCCAGCAGCTCAGGACAGAGGATGCTGTAAGGTTCTCTCGTGTCCTTTTCCTTTTTCCCTGGGCTGGAACTATAAACTGGCAACTGGCATCAGTTTAGCCTTAAACATTCAGATGGTGACAATCCCTGAGGGGATTCTGAGAGAATAACAAGAATGAAGCATCAACCGTAAATGACTTCATGGAGGAGCATAGGCTGATGTGAGGGAATATTTCTATAGACTGCTGTATAACTGTTACATAAAATTCCATTTTTTCTAAGCCATTATATTTTAGGTGCTTAGTATAGCAATCTAGCCACATCTTATATAAACTAATATTTATTACAATAGTTAAGTGAAAAAATTAGTATATAAAAGAGTACTACTTAGGTGCACAGAAAACCTAATTTTTAACCTTTTTACAATAACAAAAATATGAAAATAACAAAAATATGAAAGAAATTAGCAAGATTAAATTGTTATACTGATAATGTGATTATACTTCATTCTCATTTATTTATTCATTAAAAATTTTAAGAAATTCTTATTTGGCAACACTTGCTTTGTCCTGTTCCGAGTAACTATTTACATTTAATGGTAATAAAATTATATCCAAACATATAAGTGTGTTTCTATTTAGTATTAATTAGAAGGCTGTACTGAATATATTTGACTTGTGCATATTTTTATATGTAATGCCAAAGTTAATCAGAAACTAGATATCAACACTTAAAGTTAGGAAGAATATTATATACAGTTAAGATCCTAATCATAATTATGTTTAATAATCTTCTGTTATAATCTGCTGTTTAAATGACATCTCTGATTTGATTACAACTGTAATTACTGTGTATGTATCATTAAAGCGTAATTCTTTGGTAGCAGCTGAAAAACTAAAACAGAAATAGAATTACAGAGTCTTTTTGGATAAAAATGTCATATGACCTAATCTTTTCAGTGCACAAGTTTTCTTGTACTGCTTGAAAATTATCATGTAATCTGATCTTACAGTCCACTTACAATGTTTGTGAGTACACTCCTCCATTCACATTAGAAAACACAAATGGGTAGGTAGTTCTACTAGTTGGAAACATTTATGTTGAACAGAAATGTGTTTCTATGCCCATTATACCCACAGATTCTATTTCAGCCTTTTTCTCAAGACATCTACTTAAATATTATACCTTTAGCTATCAAGTAATATTCAATTATTTCCTGAAAAAAATTCATTATGGCATTATAGCACAGTTTTTAAACTCTTGACAATCCTGGATGTCCCTCTCTTAAGTGCTTTATTTTGTTCAAGTACCTCTCAAAATATGAAACCCAGAACCAAACACATTATTCTTGAAATGTCTTTTTCTTCTCTAATATTTTATTCATATGGAATGAAGAAAAAAAAAATTTGGTGGGGGCTCATATCCAACTTGTAATCTATCTCCTTCAGATTTTTTTGCTTTCTTATTAGCCATTCAGTATTAGGACAGATCCTACTTCCAAATATGAATAAATTAAGCACTGATAAATACAAATAAAATTTTAATTCATGGTTTATTTATTTACCTTATTACATCATATACAAGAATAAAGAATACAGAAAGGTAAGCTTAACACTAACATGATGGACATTCAAAAAATATTAATGAATTTATTTCTAAAATCTCCCATATTTGTTATAAAGCAAAATTAATATATTTAGACTTTCCAATGATGTTTTCCTTCCAGTCAATCTTTTCAATTATAAATGCAACAGATCTGAAAATGGTAATAGTTGAAATACTATAGCAGTACTTAAGGAAAAACAAGAAACTTCTAGACTCAGTAACTAGAAATTTTAAAGATGAATACTTACAAGTTCATGGACATCAGTTTTAAAGACAGAATGTACTCCAATAATGAAAGGTGTAGGGGAACTCAGAACTTCTAGCAGCTGAGCAGGAAGAATGGGAATGTAAGGATAGCTGGAAATAATAAAAAATGTATTATATATATATATATATATATATATATTTGTTTTTCCACAATAAACATACATACTTTCATTTTCATGCTGTATGTATTTTAGATTATGTTTATAAATTATCAATATTTTATGCTTAATATTCAAATTTTGAAAGAAGCAATTAAAAATTTCTTCATGTTCAAGACACAATCAAATACAACAAGACACAAAAGAAATGGAAACCAGGTAAGGTTCCTTTCTCTCCTTTCCCTAAGTAGTATCTCTGAGAGTTTTAATAGTTTGAGAGCATTTCTCCTGTAACAGAAACTTGAAATCAGGGATTAACACTGACGAGGCATTTCTCAAGACTAAGCAATGATTTTTCTATATGTCATAATTATTAAAATACCATTTTTTCTTTTTCTTTTTTTGAGATAGTGTCTTGCTACATAGTTCAAGCTGGCCTTGAATTTACAGTGATCCTCCTGCTTCTCAGATTTCTGAGTGCTGGGATTACAGAGGTGACCCACCATGCCATAGTAATTGCACTCAATAGGAATGGCAAAAATAAAGTCAATATTCAATTTTATCTGAAAGATACATTTTAAAACTTTTTAATAAGAAATAATAAGAGGTAACTTAAAATTTTAAGTTTATATGAAGCTCAGTTTCCTATATTTTGTTTCTCAAATTGATTAAGCAGTATGTCAGATGAAAATATTCTACTTATTACTATCAGGTATCAATTTGTTTTTCACTGTCACATGAAAAAAAATAAATTAAAGAGAAAGGAAAAAATTATAAGGAAGCCCCAGGTATTTAATTCAGTTTTGACAATTACTAATGCATAACTACATATACATGTAGTTATATATATGTAGTATATATATATATATGTATATATATATATATTATGATATGTATATCTACCCTTACTGTATTTTAGGTACCAGGAATCAAACTCTAGACCTCGTGCTGGCCACTGAGCTACAACCCCAGCTCTATTATATTATTTTAAAGAACCTCAGCTATTATATAATTTATACATAAATACTTTAGTAGAGACCTAAAAAAGTCTTTTTTATTAATAGATCAATAATATCCCTATAACTCCTAAAAATAATCCTTTAATATAAAAAGCAAAAATACTTCATTGCTAACCATATTCAGAGAGAATTAAATGTTGCTGACAATACTATCCAGATTAAATTATTTTCACTAAATTAATCAACATTTCATAATGAACAATTTGGAAAAGTTCCAAATCTAACCAACATTTTTAATTAGAATTACAGCTCTCATAATGGCATAACTTTATAAGCTATGCCTATGTGGTTCAAGATCACTGTATCAGGACACTTTGACTTATCAATAAGTAATGTATAATTTGAGAATAAATAAATTATTAACAATCTCACCTATATTTAAGAGGAAACATTAAAGATTCCAAGGCTCTACAGGCATCACTAAGTCTCTGGAAACTCGCAGAATGGAAGAGAACCTTATTTTCTGTGAGGACTGCACAAAAGAGGCTGAGGACATTCTGAATTCCTGAAATCACAAGAGCAAAGGTGGATCACATGTAATTTAATTGTATTTGTATAGCCAACAATCATAAACTTACAATGACATGTAAAGAAAAAGCCAGTATTTAGGGGAAATGTTCAGCTAAATTATAATTATCCATAATCTATGGACATCTATTTCTCCAGATTTTCAGTTTTGCCTTCATTCTTCAAATTAGTGTAACACACACTGAACATATTTGTTGTTTAGAAATACAATTACTTTCTTTTCAAGTCTCTATGCAAGTTCTCATGCTCTTCTTTCTTCCCTTTTAAGTCTATTTGTCTGATGTTCATAACGATGTTTCTGAGAATTATGAACTACACAGACAACAATAGTCCTAAGAGATTATAATGAAGGCTACACTGTAGCTGTGCTAATTTTGTTGTACAATGACTTACATAGTTGTGATGATGCTGTCATATACAAACCTACTAGGCTGCCAGTTGAACAAAAATATAGCACACAGGGGCTGGGGAAATGGCTCAGTAGAGTAAGCACTTCCCTGGTAAGCTCGAGGGCCTGAGTTCAATTCCCGGTTCCACCAAAAAAATAAAATTAAATTAAAATTAAAAAAAGACAGCAAACACAATTGTGTGCAGTATATAATATTTGAGAATAATTGCTATACAATGGGTTTGTATATTTATACTATACTTAGTATTTTTTTTGACAAACTTTTTATTTAGTATTCTGTAGTTGTTTAACACACACTTAAGTGGTCTTTCTGGGGGAGGGGAAAGAGGAGGTTCTTGCAGATTTCCAAGGAAATGTCAAAAAGGCAAATTATGGCCAGCATTATCCATTTGCTTTTGGGTTTACTGGGTGAACAGCACTTTCCTTACATAGGTCTTTTCATACTGAGGCCTTTTCATACTGAGAACATGGTGATTTCAGTTGGAAGACACCCTGAAATCCTAAGAGTAGCATACCCTGACCACCCTTTAATAACTAGCTTGTCTGTACAGGTAAAATGGCTCATCCCTCAATGGAGATCAGTGTCCATCTAGATGGCTAGATGTGTGTGGAAGAACTCAGAATTGTTTGCCTTATTTACTGGGGAAAAAAAATCAGGTAGGAAGTGGCTGTTAGGGACACTTCCTTGGAAAATTACAACACTAGTACAAGTCAAACCGTACATACTTAAAAATTTGCATATTGAGAGCAAGTCATAAAATCAAATGAAATTAGACATGTTTACTTTTCTTTCCTCACAAGAACATAAAAATTATGTAGGGGAACTTAACAGGAAATTTTAAAAAGGTAACAAAATTTTCATTTTAGTAGTCCTTGGATAGTCAGGACAGAACAGTTTCCACTTTTTTTGTTTCTTTGAATGGAGATTTTGGCCCAAAGATTTGTTTGTTTCTAGTATCTGCTTCTACGTCCCCCTCTATCAATATGCCCTCCTCCATGGCCACCACTTGTTGGTGCTATGACTTGAACTGCTCTAGGAATCATGTGGAGGCTATCCCCTTTCCATAGGAGGGGGAAGTCCTCATTCTTGTCTGCCAACCCGATCATGTACACTTGAGTAAAGACCACTTTGGCCACTTGAGTAACTGTCTCAACTTCTACCATATCCATCTCGTGAGCTGCTGTAGTCATCATAGTGACCGCTTCCACCATAAGATAGCAGGGGTCCTTGTGTAGGTGGAGCACTATGAGTTACCATAACTGTCATATCAATCTCTGTAGGAACATCCACTCAGATGATCTGAGTCATCACGATCCTGACCATATCCATCTCTATCACTATAGCCTCTTGATGGATAGTCATCAGGTGAACTGGAATGACCATAATCATGGTAAGTATAATCTGTTGGTGGTGGGGCATAATCTCTTGTATCATGAGAACTTGGGTAACCTCTGCTTGAATAGTTGTCTTTAGTTGAATATACATCATCTCTTAGAGACAAGTAAACATCTTTGCGAGAAGACGGGATTCCCTATGAGGTGGGTCTCTGTAACTATCTCTTCCACGTGATACTGGGGCTCTTCCTCCCATTCCACTGCTGCTTCAAACTGGTCCTGATGAGCTGATCTTTTTGGAGTAGGACCCCCCCACTTTGGTGGTGGTCCCCTTTTCACTGGAAGGGGTCCTCTGGAAGAACTCATGTTAAAATTCATGGAATAGCCATCATCATGCATGTGCCCCCCATGTGAGGGAGGTCTCCTAGTTTCTTTACTTCCTCCTCTAATAACTCTGGGAGGGCCTCTGCTTCTGGGAGGTGGAGGTGGTCCTCATCTACCACTTTCAAATGATGGTTTGGTGGCTTGTTCCACTTTGATGGCTTTTCCATCTAAGGACTGTCCATTCATGTCCTTGGCTGCATCCTTAGCATCTGCTGGACTTGCAAAGGTAACAAAAACAAATCCTTTTTTTTTTTTTTTTTTTTTTGTGGAACCAGGGATTGAACTCAGGCCCTTGAGCTTGCCAGGCAAGCACTTATTCTACTGAGCCCTCTCCCCATTCCCAAAATCTTCTTAATTTATTGGTTTCTCAGTCTTTCAACAAGAGTACTTCCACTATCCATACATACTTTCTAAACACTGTTTCAAGGGCTTTCTCATTTGTTTTCTATATTAAGCCCACCAATAAAGAGCTTTCCTCGGTGATCTGCTTCAACCATTTTTCCCCTGGTAAGTCAGAAGGGTGGCAATGGTCTCAAGCTTCCACGAGCTTGTTGACAAGGGCTGACCACACAGCCCAGCACAAATGACAGCTACCAGTTGCTGGCATACAACTGAAAGGCTGCTGGCACTACTGCACAACCTATACTTATTATTTTAGAATCTACTGATACATATGTGCATGAAAGATTCATTTATGGCAAGAATATATGTGATTTTCATGCATCACATGAAAATTACATCATGTTAGGTTGATCTGAATAATGTTATTTGATCAAAGGTACTAACGTGAGGCTTCTTATTGTATTTATAGCAACATTGGTTTATTGTATTTTCCTTTAAAAAAAAAAAAAAAACCCTTCTAAGGCAAAAGACAAGTTGTTGCATCTGGTTCTTCATACAACCAAAAAAGAGGCTCTCAAAAAAGAGGCCCTAGTAGACCTACTTGGATTTTGAGACAACATGAACCTTACTTAGGTGTTTTATTGTGGCCCATCTGTCAAAGCTAGTTTTGAGTTGAGACAAGAATAAGAGAAGGCTAGGGCTAGTGTGACTGAGGCTAGGCGTGGTGGTGAGCACCTGTAATCCCAGTGCTTGGGAGGTTGAAAACAGGAGAATTACTACAAGTCTCATCTATGTAGTGAGACCCTGTAGACTCTGTATACCCTGTCCTAAATACATATAAAAAAGACATATACGAGAATAACATTAAATTCAGTACAATACTTATCTCTGAGAATGTAAGCATACATAAGTTAATTCACATTTATGATGCTATTTTTATTAAGCTAACTCATGAGTGTATGGATTTTTCAACATTTCTTTGGAATAATTTACAGAGAAGTAACAAGCATATGAATAGTTTACAGAGCTGGTTATGGTGGCACATGTCTATAATCCCAGTACACAGGAGGCTGAGGCAAAACTGTTACAAGTTCAAGGCCAGCCTATGCTATACAGTGAGTTCAAGGCCAGCCTGAACTATGGTGTCTCAAAAAACAAAACAAAAGCAATCTTCCTTATGAGCCTTATTACACTACTTGGATTCATTTTGGTATCAGGTATCTCATTTTTTTTTTTTTAATGTATTTGGTACAGGGTCTCAATATGCAGCTCCAGCTCACAGAGATCCTGTTTTCAGCCTCCCAGCACGCAGTCTCAGTGTCCAGCTCAGCTGGCTTGCCTGGGGGTAGGCTAAGTGGCATGATAGAACCTGGTCCCTGTGCTTGCCTAAGCAGGCACTTAGTCTGCTGAGCTATCTTGCCAGCTCTTCCATTTAGTTTTCATATATTATTAGTGCTGTTCAATACAAAGCATTTCCACAGCTTTTAAAAAAATTATTATTGAAATGATATTCACATAACACTGAATTAACCACTTTAAGGTGAACAATTGTGATGCTTAATACATGCACAATGTTGTAAAATGACTACTTCTATCTAGTTCCAAAACATTTTCATCACTGCAGAAATCCAATAAGCAATTGCTTTCCATCCCTTAAACTCTGTTCCTAATACTTGCCCCATCTGTATTCATTCTACATAGATATACCTGTTTTGGAAATTTCATATAAATGGAATCCAACAATTTGTGACTTCTGTCTATGGTGGCTTACTATATTTTTTCAAAGTTCATTTCATTATTCTAGTAACATTTACAGTACAGTATTTGACTCCTTTTTCTGACTGAAAGGTATTCTTTTTTTTTTTTGGTCTGAATGCCTTTAGGGCAGGTTTGGCTGGCTTGAGTTGTGGGGATGGAACCACAGCAACCTGAGCCTGACTGCTTTGTTGAAGCAGCCACTTAAAGAAATGAGCTAAGGGGCAGGCCCCCTTTGACTGAAAAGTATTCTACTGTGTGAGTATATACTATACTTCTTGATATATATAGTGTATACACAGAGTGTGCCAAAATAAATATACATACTTCAGGAAAAAAAATCTGTATGATGTGTGTCTTACTTTTTACTCGTTGCTGGGACAAATACTCAATACTCAGAATGAAGGAGGGAAAATTTAGCTCACAGTTATTGGAGGTTTCAGTGCACACTCAGCTGGCTCCAAGGCAGAGCAGCACATGACAGAGAGCAACCTTTCATGGCGGCAGCAAAGAGCAAGAGCGCAAAAGGAGTAGCAGCAGCTCAAGCAGCTAGCTTCTCTTCCCTCCTGACATTGTAATGCAAATTACCTGCCCCAGGGCAAGTGCAGCGTCCACACCCACAATAATCAATCACAAACTCCAGAAGCTGCCCTGCTACAGACTGCATGAGGCTTTGGGGGGACAACTACACACAAACCGTAACAATGTGTTTTCAACAGATGGTATCATCTGCGTAGGGTGCATCCTATAGGATGCCATGTATCATAGAAAAGCCATTCCGGCTGGCCCTTAAAAGAAAGAATTGAAAGTGCAGCTATCTCAATGACTAAGGTTACCCAAACAGCAGTTTGCCATATGGAAGCCAATGGCCTCTTGTAATTGTAGGGTAAATTCTTTTGATCGTGATGTCACCATAAATTTACTGTACAAGCTTTTCTTTTCCTAATGTATACATTTTTGGCAAACTCTATGTATTGTATCACATGCACACACATACATGTGCTGTACTTTGTGTATAAATACAAGCATACTGCTACTGTAATTGTTCTTTTAAAAAATGAACTCATAATCTTATTGTTGCTGCTTTGAAACAGTTTCTCACTAGGTAGTCTAGGCTACTCTGGAACTTACTATGTAGTCTTTAACTCTTGATCCTCCTGCTTTATCTTCCCAAGTGCTAGAATTACAGGTGTGAACTACCACACATGTTTGAGTACCTGTTTTCAATTTGGGTATACCAAGGAGTGGCAAGGTTAAATGGTAATTCTATATTTAACTTCGATTCACTGTTTTCTATAGCAGCCAAATTATTTTCTTGCCAGAAAAGTGTGATAGTTTCAATTTCCTCACATTATCAATAACACAACTGCTTTTTTTCTTGTTAACAATATTTACAGTGTCTGCCTGGCAAGTATGAGGCTCTGTGATCAATTTCTGGTACTAAAAAATAAAATAAAGTAAAACCCACAATAAGGTATGTACGATATTTCCAGGCAGGTGCTGTGCCACTGAGCTACATCCCTGGTGGTATTGTGGGTTTTACACTGTGTGTGTGTGCGCGCGCGCATGTGCAAAGGGTCCCACTACAGCTCAAACTCAGAGTGATCCTATTTTCTGCCTCCCTAGTGCTGTGATTACAGGCATGTGCCACCACAGTGGGACTCCATCACCAGCTCAGCATGCCTGGGGGCGGGGCTGGCATGGCATGTGGTGCCAGAGATCAAACCCTGGCCCCGGTGCTTGCCTAAGCAAGTGCTTAGTCTACTGAGCTATTTCACTGGCCTTAAGTTTTTTTTTTTTTTTTTTTTTTTTCCTGCAGTGCTGGGGATTAAACACTAGAGCCTAATACTTTTACTGTACCATTGAGCTCCTTCCCAACCCCTTCACTGCAGCTGCCACTGTCATCACTGTGAAGTGATACAGGAAAGGGGCAGGCCCATCTAAGCCTGTGCTATTATAGCACTTGGACTCTGAACCTCCAAAACTGTGAGCTAAACACATCTTTACTTATTTTATAAGTTAGTTGTTTCAATAATTTCATTTTACTAATGCAAAAGTGACTTATACACTATGCTTATAAGCTACTCTGATTTGTTTTTGCCCTTTTCAGTGTGATTATACTATTCATGTGAGAGACATGGAGTTTGCTTCCATATGCTTTTCCTTTTTAAGATAGTCTTACTTTTTTTCTTTTCTTATCCATTGTATTTATCTAATCTTGTTTCCTGAATATGTAAGACATTAACAAATTTCAGAAGTCAAAACTATACATGAAGTTATACCTAGAGATATGTTATTCCTTCCTGAACTAACAATAGTATTTTTCAATGCCAATTCTTATTTCATATATAATCTACTATCATTATGTAAAACATTCTGGATGCCAGTGGATGTGTACAGATTGGGACTCTTGTATTAGCAATTTTTTTGAGCTGAACTGTTTACAAAAAAGTTATAAATATATATATATATATATATATATTTTTTTTTTTTTTTTTCCTCATTTTATGCATTTGGTACAGGGTCTTACTATACAGCTTGGACTCGTAGTGATCTTCCTGTTTTCAGCCTCCCCAGTGCTGGGATTATAGGCCTGTACCACCATACCTGGACTTGGTCACCTGCTCAGCAAGCCCTGGGGGTGGGGTTGGCATGGCATGTGGGACTGGGGATCGAACCCTGGACCCTGCACTTACCAAAGCAGGAAGTTAGTCTGAGGAGCTATCTTGCCAACCCTTGTATTTTTAAAAAGTCTGTGAATGTGTCAAGTTTTATGGTTGCTATAATCAACAAGGGTAAAAAAAAAAAAAAAGACATAACAGTACATAGCAAAAATGTAGAAATAAATAAATCTACTATAGTAATAATTACATTAAATTTGACTGTTCTATACACACCATTGAAAAGAGATTGCCAAATTAGTTTATCACAATATCATATTTGTAGCATTATTAGCATCAGATATATTGTGAAGAAGGTAAGGATACAGTCATAAAGCCTTCTTTCCTAATTAGACTGTTGCCACTTAGATTTTCATTGCTATCATAAAACACCTGAGGACAAAAATTTAAATGAGGAAAAGATTTTTGGCTTCCTTATGGCTTATGGTTTCAGAGAGTTCAGTTCATGGTTAGCTGGCTCTATTGCTTTTAGGATGGGGATGAGGCTGAAATCATGGTAGAAGGGTGTGGTGGAAGAAAGCTGCTTACTTCATGGTAACCAAAAAGGATGGGAAGGAAGAATGGAGAAAAAGAGGAAAAAGAAGAGTGGAGGAAGGGGGAGGAGGAAGATGAGGAGGAGGGAAAGACAGAGGGTGAAAGCATAAAGTGGGGAGAGAGGGGCCAGGAAGAACATAAGCTTTTCAAAACCTCCCATTTGGGTCCTTTTCCTAATAATACCATTACACTATGAACTCAGCAGTACACTAATCTATTTGATCCAATCATTTCTTAAAAGCTCATAAGCTCAAAAACCTTTATTTAGCACATGGGGGACATCTTATATCCAAACCATAACATCAGCTTACACTACCAAACGGAAAGAATGTGATATACTTACTAAGAGAGGATAGCACATGTTTTGTAACTTTGAAATAAGTTAGGGACAACATTCTAATGTAAGGTTAAATTTTACATTATTCCCAAACGTACTAGCGTTAGAAACAATTTTCCCATGCTTAGTCAGTAGTACTTAAATTTCATGTTCTTAAAAGTCACATGCTTTTTTACATAACTTTAAATTTTAAGAACTTATACTAATGACTTTTATTTTTAAATAGCTATGTTTGTTGCTGTGTCCAGTTACAGTTATTTAGAAATTCAATTTCTTTGACTTTTTAAAGTCATAACAGCTTTCTATGTAACCTTGAATTATTTCCGTGTCTTCTGTCAACTATAACAATTATAGAGGAATATGAATAATATTTCAGTGATAATTACTACTGATTTCACTACAATAGTACACACACATCCTGTTGATTACTCAAAGAGTAAAGCATTTTGAAAAACTGCTTCCTGATCTCAATTTTATGGAAGGGTTAATGTTCTACTAAAATTTATTGCCTCAAACATTAACATGTATTTGCTTCCTGTTTTGAAAGGGAAAAAAACCCCTCACCTTTTCTCCAGAATTCTCCCTTTTATTGGATAATATGTTATATGACTAGAACATTGTCTCAGCTTTAATATGGGTAAACTGAGGAATGGGCCATGCTATGAAGACATGATATATTTTGGAAAGCCTTACACAATTTATTATAGTCCTTCCTATTTTATCCAGGGTGGAGAAAACAGTATAGTATCAGTCATGACTTAGAAAGTCATGAAAAGGGATATTTCTCCTTCATTAAACCAGTATGTATTCATTATGTACTATGTTTTAGGTAATGGAATACAGGACTGAACAAAGATAATCTCTCTCTCTACCTTCACAGATGAAAGTTTTACATATAATTTCATAATTATCACTGAGAGGCAATGATTGGTGTTAATAAATTTAGCATGCTATTTCCACATATGTTAGATACAGAAAATCTCCTAAGTTAAAAAAAAAAAAAGTTAAGTTTCGATGAGTTCAGTAACTGAAAAGGGCATATTTTAGGGGTTATAAACATGGGCTTAAATATAACATGAATTAAATATATTTTATGCTCATAGAAATAGAGCTTTGCAATGTGGGAATCTCTAAATATAAGAAGTCAATTACCAAATATACATGACCACAAGATTTAAAATCTAAAATTGTGTATATTCCAAATAGGAATTCATAAAAGGCCACCTGAATCAAAACTATATAAATATAAAGTACATTTCCTTTCTTCTTGAACCTAGTAATTGGTTTTCTTTCTGGATCGAGGATAATCACAATAAATCAGTCCAGATTTCCAGTTTGTGCTTGTTCTGATTAACCAGGTTTTTAACTAACTTTAATTATAAACACAAGAATCAGGAGGCAAAAGATCCTTGAGATTTAAGTAACAAACATTGGAAAAGGATAAATATTATGCAAGAAACAAAAGAAAGGGCACTGTCTAGCAAAAATAAATATTTTAATTAAAACTTCTTCCCTTCTTTTACCATTTCCTTCCTTCTTGCACTATTAAATGACTACTTAACTATGAGATATATACATATCAGATATATACATATCATTCTAGAGATTGGTAAAAAGAAATTTGAGATCAGTTCTTAACAACAGTTCAGTAAAGGTTGCAGATTTCCAAAAAATAAAGCACAATAAAATACAGGTACATACAATGTCATATGACGCAAAGAAAAGAGGGCTATTTATCCTGCCACCATTAGAAGCTGCATTTTATAAAAATATGAAGCTGCATTTTATGAAATACTTTAGAGATGACTCTAAAGTATCTGTATTAATCACCTTTCCTGTCACTGGGACACAATATCCAACAGCTACAACTTAAAGCAGAACATTTTAATTTGGCTCCTGGTTCCAGAGGATACAGGCCATGACTGCCTGGCCCCAAGGCAGAAACATAATGGCAGAAGAGCATGGCAGGACAAAGCTGCTTAGTTCATGGTAGTCAGAAAGCAGAGCCAGAATAGCGCACCTGAGAGGAAAGGACCCAGGACAAACCTACATGACTAGACAGAAGTCTGCTTTACTAATCTTCTAGGTAGCTCTCAAGACAATCATGTTGACAATCCAGTTTAACTGCTCCAGGGATAAAGGAGCCAACTGAAATGTTGGACAAAATAACTTAATACCAAAGAAGAACACTTTATTATGGCTATCTTGCCTCAGATCATTTGTCTTCAACAAAGGATAATTCAACACAAAGATCTATTTAATGGTATCATTTAAGCATAAAATGGCAATGGGAAGGACAGTTTTAAACCAGGATCCTTCTGAGCGATCCTCAAATTATATTATGTAGTGACTATATACTTCATGTATGACTTTACTAACCATATTATACTAGTCAACAAGAACTCACTCAATAACTGTTTTCAGTATTTACAAAATGCCCCTTTTATAGGATTAGCACAAATATTTAATCTTTAACTTTGAAATGAAAATTAAGATTTTTTAAAAAAAATTTCATGCTAGAGAACAACTTTAGGGCCTCATAGATTCTAACAAGTGCTCTACCACTGAGCTATATCCACGAACTAGCAAACAGCTTCTTAATGTCATTCTGACTTCCTCCTACAGCTGTTGGCACAGGGGTAACCAAATATCTTACTGTTCCATTCACAGCTTCTCATGACTGCTTGTACCAGTACATATATATCTTTTTCTTCTAGAATGCACTTCTAATTTTCTAGCTATCAAAAGTTTTCTTATACTAACTGTATTAAACTGATTATTTTACACACACACACACACACACACACACACACACATTTTTTTTTTTTTGCGGTACTGGGGCTTGAACTCAGGCCCTTGCCCTTGCCAGGCAAGAGCTTATTCTACTGAGCTATCTCCCCGGGCCCTCCTTATAGTGGAGAGGTATGTTTTGAAAACGTACCTATATCTTCACTAGGCTAAGAGTACCTCTGGGAAAAGAATTCAGATTTTTTTCATCTTAGTATTTCTGGTGACTAGCACAGCATCTGGCACATAATAATAACTTTGTAAAAATTTGATCAAAAATATACTTTTATCATCAGAAGATGAGCAGATGAAGTCTTTATTGTGGACTTATACTATTTACTATAAGAAATTAAGCTGAATAATCTTGATCTCTGAAGTAGACTAAACATGGTAAGCACTTTCTTCAAAAAAGTGCACCAGAATGAACTAGTGAAAAGATTTAATCTGTTTGAAATTTCCAAAGAACATAGGTGATATTCACACTGTCAAAAGTAATCACAGATAGTAAAAATTATATTTATTATTTTCTCCTTTTCTATCTAGGACACAATATACATTCAGAGTAATAGTATAAATTTTTCTATTGTCAAATTCTCAATCTATCTTTTTAAAACCATATAGTGTTGAAAAAGAAAAGGAATATTTAATCTTTTCCTGTTCTAAGTAAGAATGACACTAATGCCACCATGAACAGGCTGAGGGAACTGAATAGTCAGAAACATGATTGAAGGCAAGATATTTTGTCCACTTAATAAAAAAACAACCAAAAAAAAAAAAAATCAAACCAAAACAGGAAATTACTGGGAGTGAGGTTCCAATGGCATTAGTCCATGTAACTATTTCAGGCAAATCTAAACTTTTAAACAGTGAAAAAAAAATCATCCTAATTTTTAGAAAGTAGAACATAGGAAATGGTATCATTTATTATATTAGATCTCTCACAGGAAAACTAATCAAGGCTACAAAAGACTCTTACAGTGTTATCTGCTTCCACTCTATGCTTTATAAAATTGACGACCACCATCCCGCCCCCAACCCATGTAGTGAACTCTAACAATAGACTTAATACTGGGCAGTTTCAGCAACAGTCTAACCAAAATGACTTCTGGCAAACGAATACTTCTAGACAGGATTATTACCACCACATGCTTTCAAAAATACAACTCTGTGCAGAGCAATAAATCTTTCTTTCTGCTTTCCTTCTTTACTTTCTTTCTATTCTTCCTAAACAGCAAATTTAGAATATAAAAGCTGGGGAAAATTAAGCTCACAATACTTGAGTAAAACAACGGAATCTGATCTTCACATCTTGTATCATATTGTACACCAAAAATCTTTTTTTAAAAAAATGTATTTGATACAGAGTCTCACTATGCAGATTGGATAGTGATCCTCTTGTTTTCAGCCTCCCCATGGCTGAGATTACAGGAGTGTGCCACCATGCCTGGACTCTGTGGCCCATTCAGCACACCAGGGAACGGGGCTGTTGCAGCATGTGCTGCAGGGCGTTGAACCCTGGTCCCTATGCTTGCCTAAGCAGGCACTTAGTCTGCTATTTTGCCAGCCCTGAAAATCTTATAGGAAGATATAATTACTGTTTCTTCAAGATGAGTATACTCATTTGTTTATTCAATAGCCACTGATGGCTTCTGTGCCTGAGGCACTATGACAGACATACAGAACGTAGAATAACACAGTAGTTTTTGAATCTGACAGTCTCCCTAAGGAAATGTCATTACAAATACCCCTCCTCCCCCCAAAAAGAAAGAAAAAGAACAACAAAGGATAGAATTTATGCACCACCTCTATTACAAGTGAAACCAATATACATCAATCCTGGAATGCCTATTTCAAGATAATTTTATTATATGAGACAGATAAAATCCCTGATTTTCTCAAACCATTGCATTTGCAAGTTTTGTTTTAATTAAAAAAAGCTAGGTACACAGGTAAAAATTAAATAGTTTTATAAATTAATCTTTTTTTTTCTTGACAGGTGTTTTTAATAGGCTCTTCATTCCAAAATCATTATAGAAGATGAAAGGACAAAAACATGATTACTGAATTAGAATTCAGACATTTGTTCTTGAGCGGGCCCAAACAACCTGTTTCTTGCAACCAGCCATAACACCATGGTTATTCTGATGATGTCATCATAGGGTATTATGACCTAGGTCCTGTCAGCTGGCAAGGAAAGTTTTTTTAAATTTATTTATTTTTATTGAGAAATAAATATAAATGAGACAGTTTCACAGCTAATTAATAGGACAGTTTTGATAATCAATACACTGTACATTGTTATCTTCTTAGTGGTTATCCATAGTACAAGAAGCAGACAGGATATTCTGTCCAAACACTGTTGGTACACCTCTTTCTTCTCATTGAATTAAGGGAAAGTAGCCGTAAATGTATCCTAACTATTTTGTATATATAAATACAAAATGATCTTTCCTTTGTATCCTTTTTTTTTTTGTCCTGTCAGAGGTGAATATTCTACTAGCATTTAAATGCTATAGGTGTTTGAATTCAACTAAACAATCTAACACTGTCTAGCAGTCTATAATATTAGTGGGTTATCCTCAGAAGTTATTGACCTGAGCCTTTTACAGCTCACCGTATTAATATGGACTTACTTTATATACCTCGTTTTTATACTTTTCTGCTGGATAATTAAGACCAAGATATAGCAAGACCTATATAACAAGAAATGTAACTTTTGTATCTGAGAAGGTCAGCCAAGTACTCTCAGGATTTATCCTGTAGCCCTGTACCGCCCTTTATACATCCTTTTGTCAGTGTCAGACATGAGGATGAGTCACAGCCACTGCTTGACCAATCTGCTCTCTGTGAAAGCTTGAGAAAATGTTTTTTCTCTCCATGTGACTCTCCCCAGGCTCACTTTACATCATTGAACACATTCCTCTGTGGCTCCATAATCT
>NW_004524643.1:2863817-2868443 GCF_000260255.1 Octodon degus
GGGTCTGGTAAGGCATGTGGAGCTGGGGATTGAACCACAGTAACCTGCACCTGACTGCGTTTGCATAAGCAGGCACTTAAACAACTGAGCTAACCAGCAGGCCCCCCATAAGTTAATCTTTTTTAACAAATCTTTTTATAGTAAAATAAAATACAGATACATGGCACACCCCTGAAATCCCAGTACTTGGGAAGCTGAGACAGAAAGATTGCCACACATTCGAGACCAGCCTGGGCTATATAGTTCAAGGGCAGCCTGAACTATAACAGCAAGACCCTGTCTCAAAAAAACAAAAAAAGAGCCAGGGATATATAGCTCAGTGCCTGCCTGGAAAGTGCAAGGTCCTGAGTTCAATCATATCTATCTATCTATCTATCTATCTATCTATCTATCTATCTATCTATCTATCTATCTATCTCAGAGAAAACCACACAAGTCAAATGTAGGACTTGAGCAATTATGTTACAAACACCACCTACACCAACAAACCATGTCCCCAATCATTCTTTACTAACAAAACTGTCCTGACTTTGCTATTAACCACTTTAATGAATTTCAGCATCCACATGTACAGTCCCATAGAACTACAGATACTATGGTTCAATCTCATGCTACTAAAACCTGTTATATCTTTTAAATCTCTTTCAATTATAGATGCTTCCTCTAATGTCCTTTCTTTATAATTCATATACTTATTAAAGGACCTGGGACATTTGAATAAGTTTCTAAAAGTTGAGATTTTGATCATATTTTCTTGGTATAATTTAGCAAGCTCTATCTTCAGCTTTTTTATCTTGAGACTGATAAAATTACAGGTATTGTGTGGCAAGTCTAGCACCCATTATTTTATTTTTTTCTTGTGATACTTAGAGATCACAGCTGTTGGTGCTTAGATCTTCAGCTGTTCAGGCTTGAAAATCTTTTCCATTTATTAATGAGAATACTTCTAAAAATTCCCCTCAACTACTACATGTATTAGGTGGCCATGATTCTTTTTCCTTTACTAATAAGTTTTCGAGACAACTGGCACGCTGTCATATTCTTTTATGGTCTAATACTATGAACTCAATCTTAACCTATTTTCTGGATTTCAAACAACTGTAATTATAATTTTAAAAACTCAAGTCCTATCATCTTAGATCATGCCTTTTTAAGATGACACCTGGGTTATTTTGACAAAGCCCTAATAGTTTCTTTACTAAAATACGATTCATATGGTATAAAATTTACTGTTTAAAGTATACAATTCAATGATATTTAGTATACTCAATAGGGCATGAAACCCTTATTAGAATCAACCCAGAACTATCTCATTACCCATGACAAATCCTGTACCCATAAGCTGTCACTTCCAATTTTCCCCCAGCTCACCCCTGGTAACCAGTCTATTTTCTGTCTGCATATATTTGTCTATTATGAGCATTTCATATAAAAAGAATCACACAATAAGTGACCTTCTCTGCCTACATTCTTCCATTTAACATGTTTTCAAGATTTATCCACATTAAAGTATGTGAAATATAGTACTCTTTTTTATAGCTGAATAATTTTAAATTATATGGATATAAACATATAACACAATTTCTTTATCTATTCCTGATTGCCACTTGAGTTGTTTTCATTTTTGTTTATTATGTCTTTTTTTTTGAATTGTATTTTGTTGTTACAGGGTTTCACAATGCAGCTCGGACTTATGGTGATCCTGTTTTCAGCCTCTCCAGCGCTGGGATTACAGGCCTATGCCACCACGCCTGATCTCTGGCCAGCTCAACTCACCCTGGGAATGGGGCTGGCCAGGCATATGATGCCTAGGATAGAACTATTGTCCTCCTGTTTTGCTTGAGCTTGCCTAAGCAGGTGCTTTAGTCTGCTGAGCTATCTCGTTGGCCCCCATTGCCTATTCTGTTTTAGTGCTTCTGTGAACATTCTTGTACAAGTTGAGTATTTTTTAAAATTTTCTTTTAGAATAGGATATGCTTTTATAGGTATATATACTTAAAAAACTATCACCACTATTAAAATTCTGAACACAAATTATCCAAAAGATTCAAGTTCCTTTTATCTGTGTCTTTTCATCTACAAGGCAACCAGTGACCTGTTTCTGTCAGCATACAGACTGCATTTTTTTGGGTTTGCACATTCGTTATTTATATATTTATTTTAAATTTTAATACAGATAGATATTAATAAAGATAATAAAAATATTTTTACTTCTAAGAAAAAACAAAAATTTTTATAACAAAGTAATTATAGAGAATAACAATGGTTACTAAACTGTACATGATCTTAAAATGAGTTACTGTAGTAAATCAATTAAGCATAGACATTTTTGCTCTGTTAAGGCTGGTGTCATGAATGGTTCTTAGGGTTAGTATCTGGCTCATACTTGATGCCACTGGAGTCAC
The DNA here is from genome assembly GCF_000260255.1 of Octodon degus. Taxonomy (NCBI): domain Eukaryota; kingdom Metazoa; phylum Chordata; class Mammalia; order Rodentia; family Octodontidae; genus Octodon; species Octodon degus. Next base: position 2,866,223 of record NW_004524643.1, read on the forward strand.
GGACTTAACTGTTTCATTACCACTGCTGATATTCTTCTAGACATTTCTGCTGTGTGGCTTATGATATCTGCTCCCTCAATATCCTATGCATGATCAGTTTGGGGGAGTTAGGAGGCATTTTTTTGTCTTGTTTTCTCATTTTACTTTTTTTTTTTTTTTTTTTTTTTTGGTGGTAACAGGGATTGAACTCAGGACCCTGCACTTGCCAGGCAAGCACTTACTCTACTGAGCTATTCCCCGGTCTCCTCATATTACTATTCTTTAAATTATTTTCTGTGCTAGGATTTGCAGCTTTTAGGGCCTAGTACCCCATTCTGCAAGAATAAAACTTGCTACTTTTTATCACTTTTAGACAATCCAAATATTGGCATACAGATAAAACCAACTGACACCACCAATTATGTCACTTTGGCTATAGTAGTTATCTTCTCCAAGTCTGTTTCCCAAGGCTATCTCTTACCCAGTTTCTGTGGCAAGGTAACATTTCAGTCCTGGAACAAAACGGTCTTCTTGGGTGTTGGTCTCTTCCAGTATGAGATCAGTCTTTCGTCTGTCATCTCTGTTGCCCTATACTGCACAGTGCATGAAGTGCCAGTGATTGGGGGAGGGGGACTCACTTTCTCCTCACCTTCAAGGTGTACAAGGTGTCAGGGGTAGAGATTGGGTAATGCCTTTCTCCTCTTCTGCTCAGCCTGCAAGGCACTGGTGTTAACAGTGGAGTTGTGGTGAGGACTTGTTCCTCACCACAGGGGCACATGAGTGCAGGTATCTGAAGCAAAGACACCTCCCACATGGCCTGTGAGGCAACAGTGTGGGGCCTGAGCCTCTCTCCTCACCTGTGGTCCCACCTAGACTATAGTTTTAGAACTCAATAAAATTAAATCATATAGTATATATTCTCTCTTGCCTGGTGGTTTTTCTTTAACATAATCATTTTCATTTTAATCTATACTGTATGCACCAATGCAATTCATTCCCTTGTATCATTTATTCCACTGTATAAACCATAGGTTTTGTTTTATCCATTTCCAGTTAATAATTACCATTGATAAACACTGTATGTTTCTAATTTTTGTGTAATGAATATGGGTATTTATGTAAAAAATATACTATTATTTTCCTTGGGTAAATGCCTAGGAGGGGAATGGTTGGGTTTCATGGTTTGCTTAAACCATATTTCAATATACCATTCTATTTCATATTCCTATTAAAGAAGAATAATGGTTCTAATTCCTCAAAATGTTCTCCAATATACAAGCTGCCCTCTGAAATACCACAACACTATCTCTTTCTCCTTATCCTGAAGAATATCCTCAAACTGTGTGCTTTTTTTTGTTGTTTGTTTTGTTTGAGACATGGTCTCGATATATAGCCCAGGTTGGCCTTGAGCTCATGGGGAATCTTCTGTTTCAGCCTACCAAATGCTGGCATCATGAGTGCTGGGATCATGGGGGTGCACCACCATGCCCAGTTTGTATGCCTTTTTACAACTGCATTAAACCTTGTAGGCCACAGCAACTGTCTCCCTAATCTACTTTTTTGCTCTCAGTAATCCTCAGATATTCAACCCAGGACAGTTCACTGTCATGCTCCCAATGAAATGACACAAAAATAAATCCCTCAGGCAACCTCCTACTCCACAGCCAGAATGTGTGATGCAAACTCCACTCAGATCTCCTCCCTGTATTCCCAAGTTGGAAGAGACATTTAATAGTTTTATATTTTTTAATTTATATCATGTAATATAAATTTTTAAAAAATTTAATAGACTTTAACACGAGGACACTGAAAATGAGAGAAAAGGCATACCCAACTGCTGGAACAGGAGAGCCACACTAGTGCCTGTGACAGGAAGACTATCATGTAAAGGAGTCTGAATCAGCTGTCTATCTCCCGCACCCAAGGAAAACAGCTTCTGAAAAATGGGAGAAATGTACACATATGAAGTGATTGCAGACATTTTCTTAAAATAAAACTTTTGAAGTTCAATTTTACCAGCACCACATGCCATGCCAGCCCTGCCCCCAGGGTGCACTGAGCCAGCCACAAAGACCGGGCGTGACAGCACAGTCCTATAATCCCAGCGCTGGAGAGGTTGAAAATAGGAGGATCACTATGAGTCCTAGCCATGTAATGAGACTGTACCAAATACATTAACAAAAAAAGGAGAAGGAGAAGGAGAAGGAGAAGGAGAAGGAGAGGAGGAGGAGGAGGAGGAGGA
>NW_004524643.1:2868543-2873559 GCF_000260255.1 Octodon degus
GGAGGAGGAGGAGGAGGAGGAGGAGGAAGAGGAAGTAGTCATTCAATTTTAGAGCAAATGACCACAAAAGTCAATTAACAAACTTAAAGGTCAATAACTTACAATGCAAAACATTCAAGTAGCTTGTATACAACCAAAAATGGTAGAAAAATATTCAGCAACTTAAAGTTGAAAATTCAGATGAAACACACAAAAAAAATCACATTCACAGTTGACTGAAAAAATAATAAAAGTTAAATTTAGTAACTCTAGGATAGGTCCATGTGACAATTCCGCTTCTTTGAAATTTAGATCCAACTTTGACCAAATCCACACTTAATCTTTTTGCCCTAGTATCACAGATGAGGAATAGAAGAGGAAAAAAAAAAGATGGTAGTAACTTACAAGGAAAGACTATGAAAGTGGACAGTTAAAAAGCTAAAGGGCAAGGAAAATGTATGCCAATTTTAATATATGGAATATATCTACCAGACTGACGACAATGTGATCTTTAGGTCCCTTTTCCTCAACATTAGATAAAAATTAAAAAAACCAATTGATTTTATGGTTTAAAGGGAAAGGGCTTTGTTTTTGATGTTGGAGATTAAGACTTAGAGCCTTGTGGATGTTAAAGCATACATTCTACCAATAAATTTTACTCCAGATCCCAAGTCCATTCCTTTTAAAGTATGGTTGCTCTAGAAATAATAAATATAGCAGCTAAGATTCTTAGTTTTCTATTTCAGAGGCAAATGTAAGAATCTTAAGACCTACAAAATAAGGGCCAAATAGCTCAGCGCCTGCAAGCAGGCGCAGAGGTCAGGGGTTCAATCCCCAGCCTGTCATGCTGGCCCTGCCCCCGGGGCATGCTGAGATGGTAATTGAGATGGGGTTTTGGTGGTGCATGCCTGTAATCCCAGCTCTTGGGAGGCTGTAAACAGGTGGATCACTACGAGTCTGATCTAGTAGTGAGACCCTGAATATGCTATATATCCGCCCCCCCAAAAAAGACCTACAAATAAAGGAATCTATTGAGAAATGGTCATAATGTCACACACATAAAAAACTGTGTTGAATTTTCTTACTGTCTTAAAATTTTTGTCAAATTTTAAGTTAATAAAAATGAGGTATAACTATAGGAGTAAAAAAACTAGTATATTGAAAAGTTCAGTCTAAAAAAGTGTATGTTCAGAAAATACAGAGTTTAAGTTACATAAAATATGACTTCTAATTATGCTATATGAAAGGGAAATCCTGTGTTAAAATTAACTTCACAACCTAAGAAAAGAATGGAATCTTAGGTGTCTAGAACATAAACAACAGGAATAATGCTTAACTAGAATCCTCTTTAAAACAAAAAATATTTCAAGAATTCTTTTTTTCCCTTTCTCATCAATTTAATATAGAGAAAGAGTAGTTATTCCCCCTATGTGACCCGCTAGTCTGTTTACCTGAGACCCTCCAGCTGCTGGGACAAGGCAGGCACAAAGGTTTGCAATGAGGCTTTCCAAGGAGACATTCAAACTATCCACATACACAGTATAGATCAGACCTAGGCAAGCCTGAAAAGAGAAGGTGTATACATTTATTTTATGGAAAAATTACTAAAAATAAATTGACATGACATCTGTTTCTGGAAAATTTCTCTTTGAAAAAACTAAAGTATACTCTACAGTGGACATGGAATAAATGTTAAGTAGCAAATATTATTAAGTTTATTAAATTTTCCTTGAGAACCAGGACTTCTTAATGAGCTTGAGATGAGTTTACAGAAAGCAGAAAGGCTTAATTTGTAAAACAGCTGCCTGCGCTCAGAAAAGTACTCTAACCAACATGCAGAGCTAAAACTAGTTCTGCTCTACTATTTTGCCCTATTATTTCAACTTACTTTGCAAAACTCTAAATCTCAAGACTTAAAAATATTAGACATTTGATCTTATTTTATGGTTGTTATAAATTTACTCAGTGGAAAATTTATCCAGTGTGAATTATAACGCAAGGTAGCAAAACAGGGAAGGTAATAAGATTAATAGAAGGGACATGGTAAACAAGATGAAATTTGATTTTCATGATTCTTTCAGGCTATTGAAACTTGTGACTCTGAAATAGTAGTAATTGTTGAAAAGCTATCCCATCACTAAATTTTTTTTTTTTTTTGTGTGTGAGATAGTGACAGGTTTAATGTTATCCCCATTTTAGTGACATCAGGACATTGTTATCACTAAATCTAGACACTTTTTTTTCCTAGACTATATTATCTCACTTTATGGAAGTTTTTTATAAGTTACTAATAATTATCTTAAATTTGAAAATTCCCAGTGTCTAAAAAAGAAAGAAATCTGGAAATAAACAATATTTTAAGAAATGTTGCCAACAGTATGACCAGGATTGTCTGAAATCTTAAGTAATCCAAAATTTACTTCAATCTACTGCTCATAGTTGAATATACAAGGTTGTACTTACTAATGCATTTAATTTAATTATTTCCTTAGTGTTTACAGCTTTTGGATTTAATTAATGTGGGACTGACATAAGGATAAACACTACATCTTTTTTTTAATTAGTTTTATTGAGAAACAAATAGCAATGAGTCTCAAAACTGATTAGTAGGACAGTTTCAATAACTGATACATTGCATATTGTTGTCTTCTTAGTGGTTATTCATAGTACAAGATGCAGACATGATATCTTGTCTAAACATTATTAGTAGAAATCTTTCTTCTCATTGAATTACGAGAAAGTAGCTGTGTATCTATCCTAACTATTCTGTATATACAGATACAAAATGGTCCTAGATTTGTATCACCTTTTTTTGTTTAGTTTTGTTAGAGATGGTTTTTCCATTGACAAATAGAATGTAGGTGTATGAATGCAGAAAAAAAAAAATCTAACATAGGCCAGTAGTCCATAATAGTAGTGGGTTATCCATAGGACTGGCAATGTCAGAAGTTGTTGACTTGAGCCTTTTACACCTCAGCATATTAATATGGCTTTATTTTTTATACCTCATTTTTATACTTTTCTGCTGGATGGTTAAGACCAAGATAGAGCAAGACTTATATAACAAGAAATGTAACTTTTGTATCTGACAAGGTCAGTCAAATCCCCTCAGGATTTACCCTGAAACCTTGTACCATGGTTTGTAGATCTTTTTTTTTTTTGATGGTTTTTATTTATTTCATTTTTTCCATAATTTTATTGAGCAATAAGTAGCAATGAGACTGTTTCAAATCAAACTGGCAGGACAGTTCTAATAATTAACATACTGCACACTGCCTTCCTAGTGGTTGTTTGTTGTACAAGATGCAGGAATGATATCCTATTTACAAACACCATTAGAAAAAATCCCTCTATTCCTTGAATTAAGAGAATGTAGCTATATATCTATCCTAACCATTTTGAATATACAGATACAAAATGGGCACTACATCTTTATAGGTATAAAAAGTCACATTAACTTATTCAGGTATTCCTTTCACCCAAAATGAATTTATTCTTCTGTTCATGCTAATTTTATCTATCAGTCACTAAACCAATTTAATGATATTTTCAATACAAGAGACCTATCATGGTTCATTCGAAATAGATTTACACAGTAATTTAATAATGATCACTTGAGTTCTTACTCTAAAAACTTCTGGATAATCTAATCTGGATACCAACACCAGGCTTTTGGGAGCAAATACTTCTGCAGGTTGAATTAAACCAGACACTTCCTCTTCACCTTCAATCTCTTCTTTCTTTGTTCCCTAGAGAAAGCAACACTGAAATCAATAGAATTTCTTACATTCATAATTCACAAAAGAAATACATATCATAGGCCTTCCAGATACATTAACAAAAATCCAAAACTGATCAAAGTATAATTTGCAAAGCTTAGATGAAGAAATTACGAAGCAAAGAATACTTGTTTCATTTTTTAAAAGGGCTTTAAGCTCCTAATAAATGTACCCCAACTTTAAGCATTTCCTTCCCTCCCTGCCTCTATCTCTTCCTCCTTTCTTTCTGCCCCTCCCTTCTGAAAGAGTCTTGGTTATGTTGCCCATGCTGGTCTTGAACTCTTGGGCTCAAGTGATTTTCTGCCTCTGCTACCCCAGTAGCTGAAATTATATGTGCCACTGTGCCTGGTTTTAAGATTTAAGACATGTTAAAATTGTTTTAAATAGTGACCATAACAATTAAACATGACACATAAATGTAAAGTCAGTTTTCAACAGATAAAAATCTGTTTTAGAAATGAGGTAATAAATTTCATTTCTATTTTTCTGTTTGGTTCAATCTGTCAGATGAGAATTCTAAGACTTGTAAAATGCTCAGTGCTCTTAGAAGGAAACCATAATCAGTTCTAAATTGCTTTTCTTATAAGCAACAATGTTGGTATTTTGAGAAGGGAGAATATTTTCATATACAGCAGGAAGATTCAGGATGCACTTAATGAACTGAAATGTATGATTATAAATGGCAAAAATGATAACTCTTAGGAAAAACTTAATAACATAAAGAAAAGAAAAAAGAAACAAAACAAAAGAAAAAGTCTTAAAAAATACCTGTTTCCACAACTTAAATGCTGGTTAATAAACCTAAAAAGCCAAGAGTAGTGGTACATGGCTGCAATGAGATATTCTCTCATTTACGAATCAAGTATTTTGTGTGAAACGACTGTTGGACAAGACTATTATACACTATGAGAGTTTCAAGGGAGAAAAGGGATGAAAAGTTAAAAGGAAAAAAAGCATTCAGATTTATTTCTAGATATTCTAAGATTATAGGACAATTTCCTAACTAGAATCTCCTTGTCTTTCGTTTACATGATCAAAGGTCTTCCTCCCTGAGTATTTTTTCCCTAATATTGTCTTTCACATACTTTCTAGCTTAGTTTACCAATATATCAAGCTTGCTTGTAGTAAATTCTTCTGCTAGGGGGCCTGGCCCTAGCTCAGTCCTTTAAGTGGCTGCTTCCACAAAGCTGTCAGCCTCGGGTTGCTGGAGTTCGAACCTCACAACTCTCCAGCTGGCCAAACATGCCCTGAAGGCATT
>NW_004524643.1:2876269-2878650 GCF_000260255.1 Octodon degus
CATTGTAGCAGGACAGTCCTGTGACATTTTTTTTTTCTTGTCTCTTGTTTTCATTTATTACCTTTTCTTTTTTAAATAAACATTTACTTAATAGACAGTATGGCAGTACTGGGTATGTCATGACAAGCAGTACATATTTAGAAGACCAGAATGAAAGGCATTCCAAGCATGATCCTACTATTACACATTGCTATCTTCAGTGCAGTTGCTTAGTGCACAGTTATCAGCATATATAGTCAGGGTGAGAATCCTACCAATTAACTGCTACTTTTGAAAACCTGCTGAAGATTCTCAGGATCACTGCCTTACCCATCTTGTACATATAAATGTATGGCTTTGCCCTTGTCATGTTTCCTAGCCCTCCCTTCGTTGTCTAAAAACCAAGTTCTTGCCTTCCTTTTAATTGTGTTACACCTTTCTATTTTTATTTCTTCTTTTGAGTTCTTACATTAGGGTGACTATGATATTTACACACATGGGTCTGGTTTATTTCACTTATGAGTATATCTTCAAGTGGCATCCATTTAAATATGAAGGCTTCCAGTTTATCATTCTTTTTTTTTTTTTTCTTTCAGAATCGGGGATTGAACTCAGTCCCTTGCGCTTGCTAGGGAAGCGCATATTCCACTGAGCCATCTCCCCAGCTGAGTTTATCATTTTTTATAGCTGAATAATACTCCATTGTATAAAAATACCACATATTTTTCATCCATTCCTCAAGTATGGGGCATCTTGTTTCCAAGATTTAGCTATCACAAATTGTGCTGCTATAAACACAGGTACACATATATTACTATGATATGACATTTTCACTTACTCTGGGAAAATTCATGTTCATGGTTTAAGTAAGATCTCCAGTCTTAGTTTTTTAAGGAGTCTCTACACTGATTTCCATCATGGTTGCACCAGTCTACATTCCCACCAGCAGTGGAGAAAGGTTCCTTTTTCCCCATAGCCTCTCCAACATTTGTTGTTGGTTGATTTCTTTATGATAACCATTTTTTCTGGTGTGAGATGGTATCTCAGGATTGTTTTAATTTGCATTTCATGGATGACTAATGATGTGGAACATTTTTTCATATATTTATTCGCTTCTTTAATTTCATCCTCTGAGAAGTGTGTGTTCATCTCAGATGCCCATTTCTGGATTGGGTTTTTAAATTTTGGGGCCCTAATGTTTTTTAGTTCTTTATAAATTCTTGAGAGCAGACCTTTGTCTGAGTGCTTACTAGTCAAGATTTTTTTGAAATTTGTGGGTTGTCTTTTCACTTTGTTGGTGATTTCTTTTGACATGCGAAAACTTCTCAATAAGAGGAGGTCCCAGTTGTTAATTTTTTCAAGTATTACCCATGCGATCTGATTTTTGTTCATGAACCCTTTGCCTACCCCTATGTCTTCAAGAGTTCCTCCTATTTTCTCTTCCAGGAGATTTAGTGTTTCTGTTTTAATGTTAAGATCTCTAATCCATTTTGACTTTAGTTTAGTGCATGGTGATACACCTGGGTTAAATTTTAGTTTTTGGCACATAGAGAGTCAGTTTTTCCAGCACCATTTGTTAAAGAGGCTATCTTTCTTCCAGTGAGCATGTTTGGCACCTTTAAGATAAGGTGGCTGAGTGTATTCATAGGGGCTTCTTTGCCTTCTAATCTATTCCATTGATCCTCAGGTCTATTTTGTTGCCAGTTCCATGCTGATTTTATCATAGTAGCCTTGTAGTATAATTTCAAGTCAGGAATTGTAATGCCTCCTGCCTTGTCTTTGTTGCCCAGGATTGCCTTTGCTATTCTAGGTCTTTTCTGGTTCCAAATAAATTTTAGGAATGATTTCTCTAGGTCTGTGAGTATGTTGGTGGTAGTTTGATAGAGATTGCATTAAATCTGCAATTTTGGGAGTATGGCCATCTTCACAATGTTGGTTCTTCCTTTCCAGGATCAGGAAATATCTTTCCATTTTCTGAAATCATCTATGATCTCTTTTTTCAGAGTACTGTAATTTTCCTTGAAAAGACCTTTGACTTCTTTAGTTAGATTAATACCAAGGTATTTCATTTTCCACAATGCTATTGTGAAAGATACTGTTTCTCTAATTTCCCTCCCAGTGTGTTTGTTATCTATGTAGAGGAATGCTATTGACTTTTGGGTATTGACTTTGTATCCTACTATGCTACTGAATTTGCATATCAATTCTAGTAGTTTCTTGGTGGTTTTTTGGGTCTTCCAAGTAGAGTATCATGTCATCTGCAAATAAAGATAGTTTAACTTTTTCTTTACCTATTCTTATTCCTTTTATATCTCTCTCTTGTCTAATGGCTGTAGCTAATGATTCCAGAACTATATTGAATAGGAGTGGTGATAGGGGACATCCTTGTCTTGTACCAGATC
>NW_004524643.1:2879080-2881671 GCF_000260255.1 Octodon degus
TAATACTTGCCTCCAGGAATGATTTTGGGATGATTGCTTCCTTTTCAATTTCATTGAAGAGTTTGAGGAGTATAGGGATTATAGCTTCTGTAAATTTCTTGTAGAATTCAGCTGTGAATCCATCCGGACCTGGACTTTTCTTTGTTGGTAGGTTTTTAATTACATTTCGTATTTCATTGGCTGTTATTGGGTTATTGAGAGTTGTTGTATCTTCTTGATTCATTTCGTAATTTGTAACTTTCTAGGAATCTGTCCATTTCATCTGTGTCTTCAATTCTGTGAAAGTAAAGATTCTCAAAGTAGCTATTGATAATCTTCTAAATTTCCACTGGGTCTGTGGTAATTACACCCTTTACATTCCTTATCGCTTGTATTTGAATTTTTTCCCCTCTTTTTGATAAGGTTAGCTAGGTTTATCGATTTTGTTTAATCTTTCAAAGAACCAGCTTTCTGATTAATTTATTCTTTGAACTATTTTCTTCGTTTCGATTGAATTAATTTCTGCTCTAATCTTTATGATTTCTTCTCATCTTTGGGCTTTGCATTTGGTTTGCTCTTCCTTTTCTACGTGTTGGAGGTGCAGCATAAGGGTGTTTATTTGTTCCCGTTGTATTTTCCTAATGTGTGAGTTCACAGCTATAAATTTCACTCTGCAAACTACTTTCATTGCATCCCTTAAAGTCTGATAAGCTGTGCCTGACTTTTCATTATATTGTAGATATTGTTCAATTTCTTGTTTAATTTCATCTGTGACACATTGGTTGCTGAATAGGGTGTTGTTTAATTTCCATGTATTTAGGGTGTTTTTTGGTTTCTCTTGTCATTTACTTCCAGTTTTACTGTACTGTGGTCAGACAATATGCATGAGAGAATTTCTGTTTTCTTGCATATATTTAAGTATGACCTGTGGACTAGTATGTAGTCTGTTCTACAAAATTACCCATGTGCAGCTGAAAAAAATGTGTATTCAGCTATGGTTGGGTGGAACACTCTGTATATGTCCACTAAGTCCGTTTGTTCCAAACTCTGGTTCAGTTCTGCTATTTCTTTGCTAATTCTTTGTCTGCTTCACCTATCTTTTTGGGATAAGGGGTGTTAAGGTCTCCTGTTAAAGACTGTGGTTTGTTTTGTTTTGTTTTTTAGGACTGTGGTATTGAATATTAGATTTTTCATGTCCATCAAAGTTTGTCTTATATAGTTGGGTGCTCCCATGTTTGGTGTGTACATATTTATGAGTGTTACCGCTTCCTCTTAAATTTTTCCCCTAACCAGTACATAATGACCTTCTTTATTTCGTTTGATCATTCTTGGTTTGAACTTGAGACTGTCTGAGAACAGGATTGCTACCCCCACTTTTTTCTGAGGTGCTGGGGCGTGTAGTATTGTTTTCAATCCTTGGACTTTCAGCCTATGAATTTCTTTATGAGTTAAGTGTGTTTCTTGTAAAGAGCATATTGTTAGATTTTGTTTCCTAATCCATTGTGCCAGACTATTTCTTTTAATTGGTGAATTGAGTTAATTTACATTGATGGTTATAACTGAGATATACTTACTTATGATCAATTTGTTATTTACCTGCTGATGTTTACTCCTTTTTCTCCTGTATTTGTTTGCCATATTTACTGGGTTCCTTCTGTTCTCATTCATGGAGTTCTGATTATTTTGTTCCCTCTCTAGAACTTCTTCTAGTAGTCTTTATAGGGTTGGCTTTGTCATCATGAAATTATCTGTTCTTTGTCATGGAAGTATTTCATTTCTCCATCAAAAATGAAATAGTTTTGCAGGGTATAACAGTCTGGGCCGGAATTTGTTTTCATAGAGGACTTGAAGTATTCTGCTCCATGCTCTTCTTGCCTTTGTGGTTTGTGAAGAGAAGTCTGCCGTAAATCTGATGGGTTTTCCTTTAAATGTAATCTGTTTCTTTTCTCTCGCGGATTTCAGTATATTGTTCTCATGCTGGATTTCTGGGATCTTGACTATTATATAACTAGGTGTGTTTTTAATAGGGTTGAAGTTATTTGGAGATCTGTATGCTTCGATTACCTGAATGTCAGATTGTGTCCTCATATTTGGTAAGTTTTCTGCTATTACTTCTGCCCATATTCTTTTTATATCATCTGTATTGACTCCTTCTTTCTCATTGATGGCTATTAGCCTCACGTTGTTTATCTTTGCATCATCTTGTAGGTGATGAATTAGTTTTTCCTGCATCCTAGTTGTTTTAAGAGATCTTTTCTTACCTTTTCAGTAGCTTCAACAGTGTCCTCAAGATCTGAAACTCTATCTTCACTTTCACACAAAAGGTTCTGCAAGCTTGTGTTTGAGATTTTAAGTTCCTCTATATCTCTTTGACTAGCTTCATGCGATGTATTTCTTTCCTGTATTGCTCATTAAAGAAATCTGTCGTTTTTCTAATCTCCTGTTTTTATCAATGTCTTCTTTTTTTTTTTTAATTTTTTTTCTACAGTTTTATTGATAAACAGATAGCAATGAGACAGTTTCAAATCAAATCAGAAGTACAGTTTCAACAAATAATACACTGCATATATTCTTCTTAGTGGTTAATTGCTGTACAATATGCGGACTTGTGA
>NW_004524643.1:2883876-2885761 GCF_000260255.1 Octodon degus
CGGCAGAGTGGTGGGGGGCGGCCCGAGGGGGTGGGAGAGGGTCCGGCCCACACTGCGCCTGGGCTGGGACTGGTCCCGCCGGCGCAGGGTAGCAGGAAGCCCTCCACACACTCACCGGACCTGGGCTAGGACTGGGTCTGGGGGTTCCCGGAAGTCGGCAGTATCAATGTCTTCTTTAGAAGCAGTTATTCTTTTACTACAGAGATTATTTCTGATTTAATTTCCTCCGTATATTTCCATTTAATTCTTTACTTCAGATGCTATTAATTCAGTGATTTCTTTTTTTATTTCAGAGGTTATTTCTGCTCTGAGTTCCTCTATACCTTTCTGCTATTGTTTCTTTACTTCAAATGCTATTAATTCAGAAATTTCAGCTGTGTGATTCCCAATTTCTTCTGTGCTAGTGTCCTCTGCACTTGTTCTGGGTGAACTTGAGGTCTGAGGTTGCATTTTGCTCCTTCTGTTTGTCATTTTGTATAGCACTGTCCTCTGACCTTTGGTGTCCAGCTTTGGTGCAATTATAACCTTAGCACCTACTGTTATTTGGGTGCAGATCTACGAAGTTTGACTTCATCCAGTTGTGCCTGGCTTGGATCTGGCTACTGTGCTCAGCTCCTTCCTGCTGCAGCCCTTTGAGTGAACCTGTTGTGCCCCTCTGGCAAGATGTTCTGCTCCTGGAGTAGCTGGTTGGTTCTGACCCCTACTCTTTCTGCAGGGACTTCAGCTGCAGAGTTTCACCCCAGGCCTGTATGCCAGGCCTGGGCTAGTTCTGGAGGGTACCAGCGGGCATAGGGGAGTGGTAAGCTCTCTTTTACACTTGCCAGGTCTGGGCTTGGGCTGGATCTGGAAGAGTGGAGGGGTCCCAAGAGCGAGGTGGAAAGACTCACGTGGTGGGCCTAGGCTAGATAGGGGGAGGCAGGGAGTTGTCCCAAGAGCATGGAGGAAGGTCTCACTTATGTGGCGGTCCTGGACTGGATCCAGAGACTCACTAATCTATCTTGAAAATCCTTTTACTGTGACAGAATTCAGAGAACCTATAACCTACCCTGTGGATAAAGTGCACTGAGATCCCCATCTCCTCTTTGTGGGAACTGCTGGAAGACAGGTAGTAAAGGTGTTGCACAAGTGCCACAGCAGGCTCTTTGTATCACTGAAAGTCCTAAAAGGTTTGCTATCACTTCCTTGGACATATAAACTGACAATATCCAACTGCCATCAAGTTCTGATTTCTTAGCACCTCCACTGATACCATGATGCTGTAACTCACCATAATCTCTTCTCAGGACTTTACAGCAGTCTCCCGGCCTCCCTTCATTGTTCTTGGGCTCTACTCTGCTTCCTTGCTGTTCTTCAAACATGCTAGTTGTGCTCCCACCCACAGGTTTATCAACTTGTCCTCTTTGGAAGCCTCTTTCCACAGGTATGTCTCATAACAAAAATGTCTCTCACTCTCCTTACCGTCTTCAGACATTTAACTCTTTTTTTTTCTTTTTAGCATTTATTTATTTATTTTCCCATAATTTTATTGATAAACAAAGAGCAATGAGACAGTGTCAAATCAAATTGGTAGGACAGTTTCAATAATTAACACATTGCATACATTATTCCTAGGGGTTAAGTGCTGTACAAGATGCAGACATGGTATCCTATTTCAAACACCATTAGAACAAATCACTGTATTCATTAGGAGAATGTAACTATATATCTATCCTAACCACTTTGAATACACAGATACAAAATGGACGTTCATCTGTATACCCTTTTTTTGTTAAGTTCCGTTATTTGAATATTATAGGTGTATAAACTCAGCAAAATATTCTAAAAGAGTCCAGTAGCCCATAATAGTACTGGGTCTTCTGCTTGACTGGCAATGTCAGAAATTGTT
>NW_004524643.1:2887491-2892074 GCF_000260255.1 Octodon degus
AAGTGAAATAAACCAGACACACATCTGTAAATATCATATAGTTTCCCTAGTTTAAGAACTCAAAAGAAATACAAACAGACATTTAACTCTGATACACCTTTGCTGACCATTCTACTTGCAGCTGCAATGACCTACCACTCCTTATTTTCTTCCCTTGCTTTTTTTTCCCCATGCCACTTATCATTATCTAATATTATACATTTTACTAACCTTGGCTTTTTGTTTATCTGTTTCTCTCACTAGACTAGCTCCACAAAGGCCAGCATTTCTGTCTTTTGTTCAATGATTTTTTCCTAGTTCCTAAAATAAGGGTTAGAAACATAACTGATACTTAGTATCTGCTCCCTGCACAAATGCAGAACTACATTTTCTTGAAATGGTTTTCTGGGTACTTTACCAAAAGACAACTCCTGCCCTCAGTCATAAAGGGCCAGAACTACATTTTTATTTCCTTTAGAGCCTCTTTAGTTTCTTCTACAGTGCAATTTAACCAATTATTAGTTGCACATGGGAGGCACATATTCAAAGGAAATTATTTCTATGTACGATAAGGTCCATAATCTTTAAACATTTTCATTTGCTACAAAGGAAAAACTAAAATTAGGTTGGTTTCTGGAACCCTTAGAAATAATAAGAATGTGATGAATATGAATTTATGAAAGATTTCCACACATTATGAATCATATTCCTTGTGGATTACTAACAGATTCAAAATGACAAAAGAATTACTGAAATTCTTGGACAGATAAACCTATTCATTATCATGAGTTGGGAGGCCCCAGAGTACCATTAAAAGATAGCTTGAGTAAGTAGATAACCATTTCAAAAAATGATCATTAAACTACTTTGACCAAAATATTACATAGAATGTATTGGTCATTTTTAAAAGCTGTTCTTTAGGATAGGCCTGGCAGAACATGCTTGTAATCCCAGCACTCGAGAGGCTGAGGCAAGAGGATCCCTGTGAGTTCAAGGTGATCCTGGGATATCATATAGTTTATCACTATATCATATATAGTGAAATCAAGGCCAGCCTGAGGTACTTAGTGAGACCATGTCTCAAATAAATAAATAAATAAATAAATAAATAAAAGAAATACAGACTGTATGTTTTGATGCCATTAAAGAATTATTCAAAACTAAAACTGATTCTCTTAACTATTACAATGGCAGAGTGGTAATGTAAATAAGAGCCTTTATGAGATGGAGATATATGTAATACGCTAAAGTAGTTTTCTTTTTTTTTTTTTTTTTTCCTAATTTTTTTAAGTCAGGGTCTTACTATGTAGTTCAGGCTGGCCTTGAACTCACTATGTAGGCCAGGATGGCCTCAAATTGGTGGTAATCCTTCAGTCTCATCCTCTATAGTACTGGGATTACAGGCCTGCACTACCACACCCAGCTTGCTAAAACAGTCATTAGTAAAATGATAAGGCATCCTGTGTTTTAGAATGGCCCTCACCAAATAAAGGTTTTACATTTAGAAAGACAAAAATTTTGATTTCTTTTCTTTTTTTTTTTTTTTTTTGCCTTTTCTCTACTGGTAATTGAACCCAGAGCCTCTGCACTGTGCTATATCCCAAGCCAGTTTTTGTTGCTGTTGTTTTATTTTTTTGTTTTGTGGCAAGGAGGAGGGAAAGGAAGAGGAGGACAGAAAAGAGGAGAAGAAAAACTAGGTAGGGGAATAAAAGAGGAAGGGAGATAAAGAAAGGCCATACATGATGCTAAAGCTAACATCTAAGGGGTTAAAAAATAAAAACCATCCTTAGCAGACATACAGAAAAGGAAATAAAAGGTCCTAAGTCAGGAAGGAGATTAGTATAGGTCACGGAACAGAAAAACTGTCAGACTACATACATAAAGTCTAGGGGAAAAATTACTGCAGAATATACTGAATGATAGTGACTTGATTATTTACAATCTTGACTCCTAAGCAAGACATTTGGGTTTTTATTCTCAATGCCAGGGAATTTGTTAAAGAGTTTTAAACAAGGAGAATGGTTTCCTTTTATTTTTAGTTTTTGAGAAAGGGTCTTGCTATGTGACCTTAAATTTTCAGCTCTCTTGCCTCAGTTTCATGAATTCGGGGATTAGAGCTATGCACCATCAAACCTGGCTTTTAATTTTGCTTCTAAAAGATCATTCTAAGGCTGAGTGGCTTGTAAGGAGGCAAAAGTACAAAAAGGAAGGCTGGTTGCTCAGACAAGACATATGGTAGAAAGGTAAAAATGAGGGCCAGAAACAAGATGACTGAAGACTTATTTTAGAAGTATAATCAACAGGATTTGTGACGTCCACGATGTGGATAACTGCATGGACAGTATGTAATGCCACATAGTGAGATGAGGAAAATTAGTGAAATGAGACAGAACGAAAGAATGGAAAGTATCAGGAGGCAATGTACACATATGAAAGGTTCAATAAATGTGAGTTCTATTCCTTTAAAAAATAAAAGAGCTGGACATGGTGGCACCATTCTATCATCTCAGCACTTGGGGGGCTGAAGCATGAAGATCAATAGGAGCTACACAGTGAGACGCTGCCTAAAAAACACAAGCAACAAAAAATGGCAAGAAATTCAAACATTTAGAAATAATGGCTATAAAAGTAGCTTTAAGGTATTACAAATGTGTTGACATAAGAATATATCAGTACATAAACTGAGACATTAAAAATGGATTATACAGAAAGTGTGTTTATGTGTGTGGGTAAATTTATATTAAGTGGATTTATACTTTCAATATGGAGAGGAAAAGATCAGGAAAGTTTTACTTTAAATGTCTTCATGAGCTAGCTTATTGTTACTTTGACAAAGTATCTGAGAATAACAATTTAAAGGAGAAATTTCAGTCCATGAATGAGTGGCTCTATTGCTTCTGGCCTCTGATGAGGGAGAAACATCATAGTGAAAGGGTATAGAGGAGGGAAGCTACTCGCCTTATGGCAACAAGAAAGTACAGAAAGAAAGGGTCTGGGGCAAGAAGAACCCTTTACTCACACCCCTAATTAACTTGCTCCAACAAGGCCCTGCCTCCTAATAGCACATTTATTCAGCTTATGAACTCATCAGTGGTTTAATCCAATGATGAGGCTCAGCACTCCCATGAACCAGTCACCATCCAAAAGCCCCCCTAGGGAACAAAGGGGCTTGTGGAACGGATGCAAGAGAAAGGCCTCCTTAGTGCACCAGCCTCCTGCCTTCCCTGCCATGGACTATTTCTTCTTTGCTCTGCCCCTCCGCCTTGTCACACTGACTTGAAGCCAGCTGACTATAAACTGAAACCTTCTGAAATTGTGAGCTGAAATAAACTTTTCTGTCTTTAATTTGCAAGTGTTATGGTCCCCCAAAAAAGAAAGTAACGAAGACATATACTTACCTATCCATTTAGTTTTACTACTTTTAGTCCTTAAACACTTTTTAAAAATAAAATTAAACAACCTAACTTACCATTTTTTTTACATAGTTGAACTAAATATCTTTGCCTATTTTGACATTGTATCAGAGGTGATAAAATAGTTTGCAGCAGACTTTTTTCCCATCTCTGAGAAAGATGTTAATTTATCATAAATTAAAGCTTTCAATTTTTGACATCTTTAAAAAAAATCTGACTCAATGACTCTTTAAAACATCTTTTAACCAGTTTTGAAAATGTCTCATTACTATTTCTTTCTCAATAAAATTTTTAAAAAATCATCACAAAAAAACCTACTCTGCAATTACTATCTACTGAATGAATCAGAATTAATGTATTAATCAGGATAATCTGAAGAATATGCCCACTGGCACTAAAAAATGTTTTTACTCATCATTTATCCCAAGACATAATTAATTCATATTTTAACTGTTATATTACCTAAGAATTTATTTATATAACAAAAACAAGAATATTTATGACTGACTTAAAAATGTCATATTAAGGGATACTATTATGTTAATCTTTTTCTTTCAAGGAAAAGATAATAAATTTTTATGCAAAATGAGACAACTGCAGATAAACTTCACATTTGTTTTCTAACAAGGTTAATTTTCTCAAAGTTAATGTCACATGAATTCAAGACTACTATTTTGTGAAATGCCACAGGCAAAGAATGATTTTAAAGTTCATTTTCCCTACCTGTTTTAGACCTCTTTCTGTTGCTAGGACATAATACCTCAATATACACAAGTTGAAAGAGAAAAGGTTAATTTTGACTCATGGCTTTAGAGGTTTTAGGCCATGCTTGGCTGGCTCTAAGACAAAAATATCATGGTAGGAGGGCGTGGTATAAGAAAGCTGCCCCATCTCATGGTAGCCAAGAAGTAGGAGCAAAGAGATCCACAGTGGAAAAGGCCAAAGACCAGACACAGTTCCTAAGGTCATACCCTATGGCCCAAACCAGACACACTCAGAAGTATGGTTTACTATTCTCCTAGGCAACCCACAAGCTAGTCAAGTTGATAATCAAGATTAACCATCACAATAACTGATAAAAATCAGTGAAAAAAAAAAACCACCACAATGCAAAATCATTTTTCTAAGACAAATCACTATTATATTGTTTGATGAGCTGTGAGAGTTTAAAAATTTAAAGTTCACTAGCTC
>NW_004524643.1:2892174-2894668 GCF_000260255.1 Octodon degus
ATTTTTTCTGTAGACAGGGTCTACAGGATCTCACTACATAGATCGGACTTGTAGTGATTCTTCTGTTTTCAGCCTCCCAAGTGCTGGGGTTACAGGAGCATGCCACCACACCCAGTCTCAACTGCTGTCTTGGCACGCCCCAAAGGTAGGGCCTGCATAGCACGCCGGGGATCAAACCTCACCACTGCACTCTGCCTAAGCAGGCACTTTAGTGTGCTGAGCTATCAGGTTGGCCCTAATAAAATATATTTTCCTAAATTTCTGATGGTGAAGCTTATAATAAAGTAGTCAAAAAGATCATTTATTTCAGCTTCATTTTCTTTTCTTTTTTTTTTTTTTTTTTCAGAACCGGAGATTGAACTCAGGCACTTGCACTTGCCAGGCAAGCGCTTATTCTATTGAGCCATCTCCCTGACCCTTCAGCTTCATTTTCTTAAGGAACATATGTGAAAATCTTGTTTACTGTTCACATAATAAGGCATATTCAAAATTCAATAAAAAATAGAACATTTAGTTATAAACAAGTGTCATGTGATAAACTCTACAAGGCACACTCACCTAAAAAAAGTGCCCCTTATTCAGAAGATGTTTTGGAATAGTATTCTGTGAGTTATAATTTGGGTGGAAATTTTAAAGCCTACTTACTAGTAACACCACTAAAATAAATATCTAAAATAAAATAAGATTAATATCCCAATAGCAAAAATAGCACAGTAATAGAATTTGAAATCTACCTACCTTTTCACTTTATAATAATGCGCAAAGCACTGAAATTACTTGCTAAGGCTATGTATGTAGCTCATTAAAGGCACAGCTGTGATTACAAACCAAGTCTTCTAATATAGGATAATTTTATATCCTATTTTCTTATAGCTGTGATATATAACCTTTACAAAACATAGACATTAGTTCAAACAGCTAAGAGAAGCATCTTAAGTGTCAAACTGTCAATCTGAAAAGACATTTAGGACCTTTTAAAAATAATCTTTTCTTATATTTAAATAAAATAGTAATAACAATATACTTTCAGTCTTTCCTAGCCTGAAATTGTTAAAATTTAAGAAGTCATTTCGTATTGAAGGATTTTGGAAACTTACTCTCAAAAGTTTCTCCTGTTGTATTCATGTCTCATAAAATTTGTGGATTAAGTACTCATAGTTATAATTCAGTTAATGTTTCTCCTGACAAAATATCTCTGTGAAGATTATTAAGTAAACTATTAAAATTGAGTATCTTGTCCACTGGCCAATTCCTATTTTAAAAGGGGAATGAAGCTGGATGTGGGGGTACACACCTCTAATCCCAGCACTTGGAAAGCTAAGGCAGGAGGATGGCCATGAGTTTAAGGCCAATCTGGGCTACATAAGTGAGTTCAAGCCTGTACCACATAGTGAGATCCTATCTTATAATAACCAAAAATAAATAAGTAAATAAATAAATAACAAGAGTAGTGAAGACAGAGGGGGGAAGACGGATAAAAAGAGGGTGAAAGGGGCCAGGGAGATGGCTCAGTGGAATAAGAGCTTCCCTAGCAAGTGCAAGGGCCTGAGTTCAATCCCTGGTTCCGCAAAAAAAAAAAAGAAAAGAAAAAAGAAAAAGAGGATGAAGACTGTAGTAAAAGCATTAACTTTTATGATTTTTACTGTAAGAAGAATCACATGTAAACACTTGTATGTGATATATATATTTTGTGTCATCAAACTATAGAATAAATTAAAAATATGCAAGTTTCTCCCTTTTTTCTGGCTTCATAATACTATTGATGCTAGACTCTGCTGAATACGTTCTAAAAATTAGTTTCTAGAATACAATCAAGCATAATGTGGATTATATTAATGGCAAACCCAGTTCCCACAATTTGCTATTCCTAATTTTTGGCTTAATATGTTATTATTGGCTAACAGTAAGTTATTGACTAAATCCTTCCAGGGGGAACAAAGGTTTCTTAAAAAGATATTCATAATAGTCTTATTTATAATACTGCCAAAACAGAAAATAAACCCCATCAGGAGAATGATTTAAAATTGCAGATTAGTGTACAGCTATTTTAAGTTTTAAAAAATCATTATCATCAAAGAAATTATTTTTCCTGTTATTTCCACTTTTTCACCTAAGCATTTTAAATTTTCTGTATTACAGCACAATATGCTTTGAAAACTAAAGAGAAATGATCAGGTTGTATTTAAGATAAATCTAGTGAATGTTTTGCATGTGATTTCTTTCACTGCGCCAAGGTTTTAATCTATAGCTCAGTCTAGAAATACATTTCACAACTTTCCAAGTAATTTCTTAATAATCTGGAAATAATTGAATCACATTATGAACATTTAATTTTTTCTCAAATAGCTGTTTAACATTTGTTAAAATATGTAGAGATGATTGAATTGTAATATTCCCATTGCTGGATATTGTTTTCTTATATACAATAGGATGTTTCTCAACTACCTTTTCTGTTTGCATAATAAATCTTATTCTTGAACCAACAACCCAGTAA
>NW_004524643.1:2894778-2897968 GCF_000260255.1 Octodon degus
ATTTTTTTGCAGTTGTTATAGTATATGTTTTTGTATTTGGTCTCTTGAGATACAGTCAAACTCTTTGACTTAGTACCTGAATATTCCTACACAAGTCTTTTAGTCTCACCTTTAAAATGGAAATGCTAAAATGTACCAAATGGTGTTCTTGTGAGAATAAAATAAAATATACGTGAATTAAGTGAATGGAATAAAATAGTGTTATAAAATGTTTGCAAAGTAAACCAAACATAAATCTTTATCATAAACTCTAAAATCTTTTATCCTACTTGTAATTTTTACCCAAATTTTCCATTTACTTTTTCCTCTTCTAAGTATTAGCTCTCATTTTTCAAACATCCAGCCAAGGTTTTTAAATTCTGTAAGACTTATTCCAGTTGCCCAGCCTTCTATTATCTATTTTACTAAATAAAACTGAGCATACGGTACTTTGGGGTATTTCTGTACTTAAGTTTTGGATTTGCTTTCTGTACTAGAATTTAAGCCCACTGAGAAGCATATCATACAGTCTATGCCTCTTCTATCTTACTGTGCTTTTGACTCCCCAACTCATCCTCTTTCATTTCTCTTTCTTTCTTTGATGGCAACACATCTGCTGATATAGCAAACATGTTCACTGAGAAGATAATTATCATTGGTTCAGAAATAGGACATAAGTAGATTAAAATTTTAAAAAGATAAAAAACTAAAGAAAAATTTAGAAAGGTCTATCACATTTTACCTAAACCATAAATGTCAATGTCCAATCTGTCATAGTCTACTGATTACTTAAAAAGACAAACTAGGATCACATTGTCAAATTAAACCATTCTGGAAACATGTTATCATAAGTTTCATACCAAAGCTGCTTATGATCAAAGCCAGAACTTACATGTGATTACTGACCATGGTATGTATCCTGAAAAAGGTACCCAAGCCAACATCTTAAAACTTGCACAATTATACTTTGGATGGTGTGTGTCCTTAAATTCTTTTTTAGACTTCCAAATAGCGTGTCATAGTATATTGGGTATGAACTGATTCATACCATGTGAGAATTACAAGAGCTATTTTGAACTGCTGATATGATCCAAAATCAAAAGAAAAACACATATTTTAAAAAGGACATAGCTGAACAGTTGATGCCAAAATTGAGAAAAACCTTACTGCTGGATCTAGAAAAGAGGGTTTTTTTTTTTTGGTTTTCTTCATTATTTCTCCTTCTCTCTCCTATTCCTTCTCCTTTTTCTCCTCCTTTTCTTCTCGTTCTTTTTTTTTAATTCTATTTCAAGGTTTGTACCCTCATTTGGATCAAACTCAAAAGAACTAATGTTTTCATTCTACCACAGGAAAGCACACTTGCAACTCTAGCAGGGATCTAAGCACAATTGCATAGAAGACCCAATTCTTACTGCTGGTGAAACCTGATGGGTCTACTCTTACCCCTTTCCAATCTGTGTTGAGCTTGGCTGAGTCCTGGCCACCTGGCCTCACCTGGAGGACTGCCGAGGGCACATGGTGAGCACTTCCCCGACGCCACTGCCATCACCAGAGCTTCGCTGAGCTGAAGCTACCCATCATCACCCAGGAAGACTACTGTGGAGACCTGAAGCCAGGTGGCCAGAAGACTGCCACAGAGACCTTCTGGAGCCTTGGTGAGCCATTCCCCGCCACACACACACCAGCTGGAGAGAAAGTCTTGCAGAACTTTGCCCTGCCTTCATCATCATCAAATCCTCCTTGAGCTGTGGCTTGCTGACCCTTCACCAAAATGGAAGCCACACTGAACCCTACATAAAAGGAGCTTTGGTGAGCCTACCCTGCTCTCCCAGTATCCTGAAAGCCTTGATGGTCTATACCATACATCCCTACCATCACGGAGTCAGGGAGAACATTGGGAACTTCAAAAATGACAAAAGTAAGAGGAAAAAGGCAATCTAAAATCTCTATCCAACCCAAAACAAGTTCAACAGACAGGTCATAGAAGAATTTGGTAGTTACACATCTGAACTTTCTGAGATGATAGCAAATGAAATAAAGAAACAACTCTTATCAGGCTATGGAGGAAAGCAGATAAGAAATATTGTCTCAGATACAAAAGGAAATGACAAAAGTCATGATAAGATTGCTCAGTACATCTAAAGATTGCAGCTAGTGAACACAAAAGGAAAGATCTCTTCAAAATAAAAAAGAATCAGGAAATAACAACAAAACAGTTGCAAGATGATGCAAAGAAAAATAATATGAGACTAATAGGTATGATTGAAACAGCTGGAATTAACACAAATGACTTAAAAAGATTGTGTGCAGTAGCAGCAACAGAAAATTTTCCAAGTATGGGAAAAGAATCTAACATGTAGTAAAGTGAGGCATATAGAATTCCGGTAGCCATATTCAAAATAAATCTTCACTCAGACATATAATAATCAAGATCCCAGAAACTGAGCAAAAGAACAGAATATTGAAAGCTGTTAGAAGAAACAAATCACCTATAGTAGAAAGCCCATCAGAATCAGGGCAGATTTCTCAACATAGACCATCAAATCAAGAAGGGCTCAGAATGAGACATTCCAGGTCTTGAAAGAAAACAACTTCCTACCCAGATTGATGGAGCCTGCAAAACTATCAAATTTAATGGAGAGATAAGATATTTCCATGACAAAGAACAATCGAAGAAATTCATGACAACCAAATCAATCCTACAAAGAGTATTGACACACATTTTAGAAAGAGACAAAGAGAACCACAACCTTCAAGAACAACAACACAAGAGAAAAGCAAGCAGATCAAACAATTAAGCAGAGGGGAAAAGTAGGGATCCTACATAGGAAAACAACATGACAAAGATAAGCCAATACATATCAGTTACAGTCATCAATGTAATTGGCCTCAATTCACCAATCAACAAAGGCACACTGGCAGAGTGGATCAAGAAACAAAATCCAGAGCTGGCCAAATAGCTCAGCAGATTAAAGTGCCTGCAAGCAGGCGCAGGGGCCAAGGGTTTGATCCCTGGGCCTGCCTGGCCAGTCTTGTCCCCAGGGGACACTGAGACAGCAATTGAGAATGGGTGTGGTGGTGCATACCTATAATCCCAGCTCTTGGGAGGCTAGAAATAGGCGGATCACTATGAGTCGGATCTAGTAGTGAGACCCTGAACAGCCTGTAGACCCTTCCCCAAAATACAGAAAAAAAAAAAAAAAGAAAAACA
>NW_004524643.1:2898318-2911660 GCF_000260255.1 Octodon degus
AAAGATATAGATATAGATATATAGATATATAGATATATGGAGCACCCAACTCTGGTAAAATGTAGGAACACCCAACTCTGTAAAACAAACTTTGACATAAAAAAATCAAATGAGCAATAATACAATAGTAATGGGGGACTTTTAACAGTCACTGACACAAAGAGACAGATGAGCTAAGCATAGAAATATCAGAACTAAACCAAACCTGTGAAGAAATGGACTTAGTAAACTTTTACAGCATGTTCCACCCAACAGCATCAGGATACACATTTTTCCCAATTGCATGTGGAATGTTCACCAAAATAGACCATATACTAGCACACAAAGCATGCTTAAATAAATGCAAAGAAACTTAAATTATCTCATGCATATTATCTGACCATAGTGCAATGAAGCTGGAAATTATTGACAAAAGAAACACCCAAAACTCCATAAACACATAGAAACTACATAATACACTCCTGAACAATCAATGGGTCACAGAAGAAATTAAACAATATTTGCAATCAAATGAAAATGTATATTAACTTATTGGAACTTGTGGGAGGCAATGAAAGCTGTCTTAAGAGAGAAATTTATAGCAGTAAGTTCTCGTATCAGGAAAACAGAATGAGTCCAAATAAACAATCTTATGCTGCAAGTCAGGCTCCCAGAAAAAGAAGAGCAAGTTAAGCCCAAAGCCCAAAGAAGGCAAGAAATTATAAATATCAGAGCAAAAATAAAAGCAATGGAAAGAAACAAAGAAAAAATACAAAGAATTAATGAGTTGGTTCTTTGAATGTATAAATAAAGTTGATAAACCCCTAGCCAACCTTATTAAAAAAGGAAAAAAAATTCAAACTCATGCAATAAGGAATGAAAAGGGTGAAATCACTACAGCCCCTGTAGAAATTCGGAGGATCATCAATACCTATTTCTTGTCTTTTCTTTTTCTTTCTTTCTTTCAATGTATTTAGTAGAGGTTCTACAGGATCTCACTACACAGATCACATTTGTAGTGATCCTCCTGTTTTCAGCCTCCCAAGCACTGGGATTATAGGCACATGCCCCCACGCCCAGTCTCATTTGCCATCTCAGTGTGCTCCAGGGCGGGGCCAGCATAGCACACTGGGGCTCAGACCTTGGGTCCCTGTATCTGCCTAAGTAGGTGCTTTAATCCACTATCTGGCTATTAGATATTTCTAAAATCTTTACTCTCAAGGATGGAAAACATGTAACAAATGGACAGATTCCTAGATACATACAAACTACCAATGCTGAATCAGGAAGTTATAAAAATTGTGAACAGCCCAATATGTCAATTAAATTGAAAGTGTAATAAAAAAAACTACCAACAAAGAAGAGCTCAGGTACTAATGAATTCACAGCTGAATTCACAAGAAATTTAGAGACGATTTAATGCCAACTCTTTGCAAACTCTTCAATGAAATTGACAGGGAAGTAATCCTCACAAACTCATTCCTGGAGGCAAGTTTTACTCTGATACCACAACCAGAGGAGGGCCCAACCAAAAAATGAAACTACAGGCCAATCTCCCTAGTGAGCATAGATGCAAATATCTTCAATAAAATACTAGCAAACAGAATGCTGAAAATCATCAAGAAAATTATACATGATGGGATTCATCCCAGGAATGCAAGGTTGGGTCAATATATGCAAATCCATAAATGTAACACATCATATCAGCAGAACCAAAGACAAAAATCACATACGCATCTCAATAGAAGAAAATGCTTTTGGCAAAATCTAAAACTGATTCATCATAAAAACCCTACAGAGAATTGGAATAGATGGTCTTTACCTCAACCTGATAAAAGTCATCTATGAGAAATCAACAGCCAACATCATACTAAAGGCACAAAAACTGAAGGCCTTCACTTTAAAATCAGGAATAAGACAAGGATGCCCACTGTTACCACTCCTGTTCAATATAGTTCTGGAAACATTAGCCCAAACAATTAGACAAGAGAAAGAAAAAATACTGACTAGAAAGGAAGAAGTGAAATTATCATTATTTGCAGATGATGTTTATATTGTACATAGAAGACCCCAAAAACTCCACTAAGAGACTTGTAGATCTAACAACCAAATTCAATTGCATAGCAGGATACAAAGTCAACACTCAAAAATCAATAGCATTTCTATACACAAACAATGAACGCACAGAGAGAAATCATGGAAACCACACCTTTCACAGTAACACCTAAAAAAAAATGAAATACATAGGAATCAATCTCACAAAGGAAGCAAAAGATTTATACATTGAAAATTATAGTACTCTGGAAAAAAGACATCAAAGAGGACTTCAGAAAATGCAAAGATATTCTTTGCTCCTGGATAGAAAGAACCAACATTGTAAAATGGCCGGAGTCCCAAAATTATGATACAGATTCAATGTAATCCCAATTGAAATTCCACTTGCATACTTCACAGAACTAAAGAAAACAGTCCTAAAATATATCGGGAATCAGAAGAGACCTAGAATAGCAAAAGCAATCCTGGGCAACAAAGGAAAGACAGGAGAGAATACAATGCCTGACTTGAAATTATACTACAAAGCTACTGTGATAACATCAACATGGTACTGGCAAAAAACAGATCTGAGCCTCAGTTGAACACATTAAAAGATGCAGACACGTCTAGAGATACACTCAGCCACAGAGGGGTCAAACATATTCACTAGAAGAAACATAGCATCTTTAATAAATGGTGCTAGAAAAATTGGCTTTACAAAACATGCCAAAGGCTAAAAATAGACCCATGCCTATCACCATACATAAAGCTACAGTCAAAAATGGGTCAAATATTTAAATATTAAAACTGAGACACTAAACCTTCTGGAGGTGAAAGTAGGTAGAAATCTTGAGGACAGAGAGGTAAGAAGAAAGTTAATGAACAAAAATCAAACTCCATGGGAAATCCTTCAAAGAATCAACAATTGGCATCTTATCTTACTGAAAGTTTCTGCACTTCAAAAGAAATCACCTACAGAGTAAAAAGAAAAGCCATGAATTGGCAAAAACTTATAGCTGACTGTCCCTGAGACAAATGCCTTCTATCTGGAACAAAAAATGAATGAATAAATAAATAAATAAATAATAAATAAATAAAACAGGCCTCCCAAATTCAAAGACTCAATCTAAAAATAGGCATCTGAGATGAATATACACTTCATAAATGAAGAGATATGTCTTCATACATATGTCAAGTAACACTGAACATCACTGGTCATTGAAGAGACGAAGATACTAATGGCTATCATCAAGAAGTCAACCAATGACAAATGCTGGAGAGGTTATAGGGAAAAACCCTTCTCCACTGTTGGCGGGAGTACAGCCTGGTACAATCATTATGGAAATCAGTGTGGAGATTCCTTAAGAAGCTAGGATTCGAGGTCCCATTCAAGCCAGGTATTCCCCTCCAAAAGAAGTGAAATAATCATACCACAGTGATACATGTGCACCCATATTTATAGCAGTGCAATTTGTCATAGCTAAATCTTGGAAACAACCCAAATGCTCACCAACTGAGGAATGGATAAAAAAGATATGGTATTTTTACATAATGGAGTATTACTCAGCTATAAAAAAGATAAATGCAAGGCTTCTGTAGATAAATGGATGCAACTAGATACTGTATTGGTAAGGGAAATAAATCAGACCCATGTGTGCTATCATAAAATTGTCTTGCTAGCATACAAACCTCAAGAGTAAATAAAATCTGAAAGGTACAATACATAATGTCAAAAGGAAAGAATTTATTCAATGGGAAGGAAAAACTGGGATGAGGAAAACAACAAAAGAAAGAAGGGAAAAAGATATATTTATATATATTCTGATATGCTATTCTTTAAAATACTCACGTTATGGTTATTTTTTATTTTTAAATTTTAATTTAACTTTATGTGTAGAAACAGGGTCTCACTATGTAGCTCAGGCTGGCCTCATATAAAAAGTTCTTCATGGTTTTTTAAAGTAGCCCATGAAACTCAAACTTGTAGTTTTAACAAGTATGGCACAATGTAGAGTCCTAAATGTGGTCCCTACAACTGCACTATGGCTAGCAAAGCTTTTTTGTTCTTTTTTTTTTTTTTACCTGAAGATTGATCTCTGCCTCGTAGAAGGTTAGGCACGAGCAGTAATGTCGATCAGAGTCAATATCTGTTAGTACCACCACGAAGAACGTCGGTTGCTTCCTTTCTCTAGACAGCTGCCATCCAGCGGGCTGACAAAACTAAATGGGACAGAAAAAAAAAGTTCACATTTTAAAGCATAATGAAAATTATTCCTTAACAGATGAGAGATATTAAATGTTTCTATCTTTCAAAATTTCTACCTGATGTGGTACAATTATCAATTCAGCCAATAAAAAATCCTCACACATTCATAATGGAGAAAATTTAACAACATGCATATGCATTTTATGAAGTATTAAAACTTACATCTAGATGTTCTCTAAAGCTTCATGTGATCATAGGTGGAGCTTTTGGCGGGTGAGTGGATTATGGGGGCTTATGACTGACTTGCTATTACAAGGTGTGCTATGGTTGGAAGAGATGGATCACTGGGAATGTGCCCTGGGTCTATCTCTTTTCTCATTTTATCTCGTCTCATCCTGTCTTCTCTGCCTCTGTCTCTCCTCTGCCTTGGAACCAACTGACTATGAACTGAAAGCTTTACAAACTGTGAGTTAAAAATAAACCTTTCTTGGCCTGGGGATATAGCACAGTGGCATAAATGCCTGCCTGGCAAACGCAAGGTCCTGAGTTCGATCCCCACTACAACACACACACACACACACACACACACACACATTCTCTCTTGTATTTCAGTGATGAGAAAGTTACTCTGATAAGAAAAAGCCTAGATTTTCTTTTTTTCTTTGGCAGAACCGGGGATTGAACTTAGACCCTTGTGCTTGCCAGGGAAGCACTTACTCTACTTAGCCATCTCCCTCGCCCTAGATTTTCTAAGATGCCATTCCAAGCTGTTATTCTCGAGACCATGTTGCCATATATATGAAAACAGCATCAAAATGAGGGACATTTTCATAACCATGAGAACAAAATATCCTGTAAGTTGGAAATAAAATAAGAAGTATATATCATTGATGGATAAGAGAATTACTAAAGTATTTCCTTATGAATCTAAGGTATTTTCAACTTAGTATGACGAAAGAGGTATCTTGCTACCAAGATTACATTTAAAGCTAAAAAAAAAAAAAGAGCTACAGAAAAAACAAAACAATGTTTTCCACAAATGGGGCTTAAACAACTAGACATGAACATACCAAAAAAAAAAAAAAAAAAACAACAACAACAAAAAAAACACAAACAAACAAACAAAAAAACCCTAGACATAAACTTGACACTCTTCCCAAAAACTGACTAAAACAGTACCACAACTAAATGTAAAATGCAAAAACAAAAAACCTCTCATAGATAACATAGTAGAATAATCTTAGCTGACCTTTGGCTTTAAAATCACTTTTTACATAAAATATCAAAGGTATGATCCATGAAAGAAGTAATAACTAAACTTAATGAAAAGCTTCTGCTATGTGAAAGACCGTCAAAGCTGAACATGCTGGCACAGGCCTGCAGTCCTGGCACTTGGGGCTGAGGCAGAGGACTGGAGGAGTAGAGGGAAACCTAGACTACATAATGAGTTCAAGGCTAGCCTCAATGAGACGTTATCAAAAAAATCAAGAAAATAAAGTGAGAGCAAGAGCAAGAGTGAGAGTGACAGAGTGAGAGCAAGAACAAGAATGAGTGAGAAGATATGAATATGAAACTAGATACAGCTTAGAAGTACAGTATTTTTAAAAAATATGTATCTGATAAAGAATTGTTATCTAATATACAAAGAAGTTAAAATTCATCAATAAGAAACAACTCAATTCAAATACACCTATTTGAATGATATGGAGATATAAAATTAGCATATGTAAAGATGCTCTACATCATATGCCATTAAGGAAATGCACATCAAAAAAAGGAAAGGTTGAGGGGGTATAGCTTAGTGGTACAGCATCTGTGTAGCATCCTTGAGGCACTGGGTTTGATCCCCAGCATCCTGAAAACACTAAGAAGAAAAGTAAAACAAACAAAAAAGGAGATTACCACTTTAGGAACAAGGATTTTTCTTACTCACTTTGTCACTGGGACAATACACTCAATACTTACAAGTTAAAGAAAGAAAGGTTTATTTTGGATCGCATTTGAGAAGTTTCAGACCTTGTATGGTCAGGGGCATGATGGAAGGGCCTGTGCGGAGGAAAAATGCTTACTTCCCAGTGGTCAGGAAGCAGAGCAGGAAGGGAGCAGGCCAACCAGGGAAGGAGGTATGTTCTTCTGGCCACATCTCCAGTGACCCTTATGACCCAGTCATTTTCCAAAAGCCACATCTCCAAGTATATAAGGTTCGTGGGGGTCATTTGTGATATAAACCACAGCAATGATAATAATTTGATTAGGATGTGGAGCAACAAAAATCTTCATTCACTTTTATTGGGAATGAAAATGGGTACAGTAATTTTAAAAGACAGTTTCTTATAAAATCAACATATTCTTACCATAATATTTGGTAATCATGCTCCGTGGTATTAAATGAGCATGTAAATTTCTGTCTGCATAAAATCTTACACAGTGATATTTATGGTAATGTTCTTAATTACAAAACTTAGAAGCATGCAAAACAGTCTTTAGGTGAGTGGAGTAGATAAATTAACTAGTACCTTCAAAATATGGATTATTATCAACTCCAAAATGAAATGAGCTATCATGTCATGAAAGACAGGGAGAAAATGTCAATAGACAGTCTGTGGTGTAAGAAATTGAAAGCAGGGCTTCACACAGGTAAGGCAAGCATTCTCAATATTAAAAAGTAAAAATGCCAGCTTGAAAAGGCTTAAATATTATATCGTTTCAACTTTATGACACTTTGCAAAAGGTAAAACTAAGGAGATATGGGCTGGGGAAATGGCTCAGTAGAATAAGTGCTAGGGTTCTGAGTTCAATCCCTGGTACTGAAAAACAAAACAAAACAAAACCCTAAGGAGATAGTTAAAAAAAAAAAAAAAAATCAGTGGTTCCAGGACGCAAGAACAAAGTGAGATATAAACAGGGATAAAGAAATGGTACAACATGGGGCCAAGGAGGTAGCTCAGCAGGCATAAGCGTCTGCCTGGCAAATACAAGGTCTTGAGTTTAACCCCCAGTATTGACAAAGGAAGAAAAGGAAGAGGAAGAAGGAGAAGAGGAGGAGCAAGACGAGGAAAAGGAAGAGGAGGGGGAGGAGGAGGAGGAAAAGGAGGAAGAGGAGGAGAAAGAAGAAGCAGCAAAGGAGGAGCAGAAGGAGGAGGAGGAGGAGGAGGAACAGGAGGAGGAGGAAAGCAGGGGAGATGAAGGCCTGAGTTCAATCCCTGGTTCTGCCAAAAAAAAAAGAAAAAGAAAAAGAAATAGAAATGGAACACAGAATTTTTAGGGCATTAAAACTACTGTATCTATATGATACTAAAATGGTAAACATATGTCATTGCATATTTGCCAAAAGCTACAGAAAAAATCATACCAGAAATGATCCCTAATGTAAACAACAGGCTTCCAGTTGATAATACTGACAACGCCTCATCAGCACAGACGCATCCCTCACATGTAGGATGACAGGAGGCTGTTCTGGGGGCAGAAGGTATATGGAAACTAGCTGGCCTTTGTTTAATTTTGCTATGACTATAAAACTGCTGTAAATGGGCCAGTCATATAGCTCAGTGGCATAGAGCCTGCCTGGAAAGTGCAAGGTCCTGAGCTTGATTCCCCGCATCAAACACATAAACAAACTATTCTAAAATAGTCTTTAAAAAAAAAAATTTGGAGGATATAATCTTTAGTAGCAACTTTGTTCATGAAAGATGGAAGAGAAACAGGAATTGGTACACCAACAGAGTAGCTCTCTGTGCTGGATTACCTTTCTTTTTGTTATAAGCAACTTACCCTCTCAGCATCTCAGTTTCCTTAACACAAATGAGGGATATTAGTATGCACAGATAATACTCTTGCGAAGATACATAAGTTAATACGTGAAAAGTGCTCAGAACAGTCCTTGGAGACCACTGCTAGAGGCTGCCCTTCCTTTCACTACTTTCATTACTTACTTTTCTTAGTTTAGAGACATGAGAATAGGTAGATGATTTCCTATGTTTGGAATCATGTTCACAGTCTTTCTACAGAATGAAAAAGTCTACCAGCTGAGTTTCTTTCAGCAGATATCATAAATACTATATAAAGAAACTATATGAAATGACATAAGCTTTAAAGATACCTCAATTATAAAATAAATGGAAACATTTCTATTACATTTTTTATTTTGATCTTATTTCTTCTCTAGCCTGATGGACTTCTTTGCTTCAGTTGCTATCATTTCAGAGATTTCAGGTGTGTGATTTCCGAGTTCTTGCATGTCCTCATCTCCTGGATTTGTTCTGGGTGGGCTGAAGGAGTGTGATTGCCTTTTGTTCAAGCATTTTGACATTTTTGAAGCTCTCAATAATCACCCAGACTTAGCAGTAGTGGGTTAGTCAGGTTTCCATTACAGTGCAGAGCAGGGTAAGGCTCCCCACAGCTCTCACTACTAGTGGGGGCGACTGGCTGATACTCAACAAAGCTTCAGTGTAGGTGGTGGATGTGGGCCAGATTCACCAGTATCCCACAGGCTGCCTAGAATCCTCCTAAATTCTTAAAAGGTTGGACCAGTGCCAACACAGGCTCCATACCTGTGCAGGGAGGGACAAGAGACACAGCTCACCAGAGTCCTGAGGGCTACCCAGTCCTCCAAAGTTCTTAAATGGTTGGAGGGTATGTACATTTTCTATTTTGAAGTGGTAAATCATTTAATAAACATTTACTGAGTACTTCAAAGCCAATTATTCTATAATGTCATCTCATTTACCTCTCTGTATTTCCCTTGAACTTAACTATTCTACTACTAATCTAGTACAGAAAAGCTGACATCATTGTCTTTATGCATGTATTTTGCTATCAAAAATCTCTCTACATTAAATTCCCTGACATTGTTATTTCAGGCTTCCTTGTGACCACTGTAAGCCCTTTTCATTCTAGAATAGCAGCTCTCAAAGTATAATAAACAAGACCGTAAGAGTCCCCAGGGTCACAATTACTTTCATAACAATACTAAGATACTGGTTGCTTCTTTCACTTTGTTGACACATAAGTGGTTCAAAACCAAAAGAGGATAAAGCTGCTGTATCTTAACAGGAATCAAAGTAGTGACAATCAAAATGGTCTAGTAGTCTATGCAGTCTTCATAGTCACAGATTTTCTCTCTTTCTTTTTTTTTTTTTTTTTGGCGGAACCAGGGATTGAACTCAGGCCCTTGTGCTTGCCAGGGAAGCACTTATTCTACTGAGCCATCTCCCTGGCCCCTAGATTTTCATTTTCTTTAAAAAGTAAGTTTGAGTTAGGAAGGCCATTAAGGGAACAATATGTATTTAAATTTTGTTATAATTCTGCCCTTGACCACAGCTTCTTAAATGCTTCAAATAGTTGTCATAGTCACCCTTATTTTCCTTGACCTTCATTTATACTCACATTTTCACAGCTTATTCCTCCATGTTTTTTTTTTATAATACATATCTTTACACATGACCTTAGCCAAAAGACCGAGAAGCGATTATAATACAAATTTTTAAAGTAAAAAATTAAATGTGTCTCTTTAATAAAAACACTTAAGAAAATTCTTTCTTTTATCAGAATATAATAAACACATCACATCCAGAAGAAGAATGTAACTGTTTAGGTATAAGACTTCAGTTTCTTAAAAAGCCTCATTTACTTCAGTTTACATTTTAACAGGAATTCTGTGATTTCAAAGAAATGCTAACCTAAAACTTTTGGGAAATTCCAAGAATCATTTTTCAGACTCAGTAAGTACTTCAAAATTCAGCTTACTGTGACCACAGCAAAGAGAGTACTGGTAATTCATGGTTGGCCTGGCAACAGAATTTTTACTAAATTTTCACCAAAATGTTGCCAAGTAGTTACGTAGACACATCCCTTACTCTATATATAAAATAACAGGATAAGAAGGAATTATTTTATGTTCTACATTCAAAAAATCATTACAATCATACCTTACAAGAAAATTCTGAGTTTGGTATAAATACACACACTAATACACAAATATACACAAAATAAGTAATAGTTCCCACAATTGAGTTTATAAAAATATTTTGCAATGCACAAAAACAAACAGCCCTAACTTGAAGTTACAAATATATACTTTTCAAATTCACTGCATCATAGATTAAATAATAGAATCTGTGTATCAGGGTATGATCCCACCACTTAACGAATAATATTCTTCATGGGATTTAGATTTCAGGTCTAACAGTACTAGCTGGTTCAGTCATTTCAATTTTTAACTGAAAATGTGTTGGGGAGATAAACAATGAGGGAGTAGACATTCACATTTCAGACAAAAATATGAGAGAATGTTTAGACAGCTGGGAATAGAGTAGTCACTAAAAAACAGCTCAATGATAAGCACGAAACAAACAGGATAAAAAGAGAATTTTTATCTCCCCAGTGTCTTTATTGGCAAACAGGAAAAAAAAAATGCTGTCACAGGTGTAAAATTTAATATGTTTAGAATTCATTACCATAATAGATGGATTTATATTTTGCCCTCCTTTCTTCAAGTCACTGAAAAAACACCTTTTTGGAATGACTTTATCAATGAAAGTACAACATAAGTTAACAATTTTTTTTTTTTTTTTTTCGGAACCAGGGATTGAACTCAGGTCCTTGAGTTTGCCAGGGAAGCGCTTATTCTACTGAGCCATCTCCCTGGCCCTTTACAATTTTTTTTAACAATGTTTACATACACAAGCATATATGCACCAGCTTGTATTTTGATGACTCTTTCGCCTTAACCTTACCATTTCGCACAGATCATGCCCATGCAGATTTTGCAGCATATCTGACAATAGGCATTCTTTCTTTCAGATGTTATTTTTGTTCATCTTATGTTTTCTTTACCACCTTGGTATAATGTAGCAAATGGTACTTCAAGACTGCAAGGTCAGAACTGTTTACATGCATGCTTACTTAATTGCCCAATCATATGAAGCAGGTCATTTATGAACAGGCCACCCATCTGTGTACAAAAATGTAAATATAAAAATAATTCATCTGTAAAACACTATACAGTATATGTAATATTTCACAAAACTCATTTTACAAGCAATAAAACAAAGGCTATGAAATGTTAAGGTCATATAACTAGTTTCTGATGTCACTAGGACTAGAATACAAGTTTTTGCTTATTTAGGAACTATGTACTTTGCTGAACTATTGTCAAATATTGCCTTTTGGGTGTTATTTTCTGTTCATGTTAATTTGTGGCAAAAAATTACATGATATGAAAATTAGCCTTTTTTTTTTTTTTTAGACATGGTCTTGGCTGTGTCATTCAGGTTGGCCTTGAGTCCACTATGCAGCTCAGGCTGGTGTCAAACGCATGGCAACCTCCTGCCTCAGCCTCCAGAATGCTAGGATTATAGACATGTGCCACCACATCTGGCTCAAGAAAATGAAATAAACCTTATAACAGTCCATATTTCCTTATAACCATGTATTGGGGGGAGCAGGATTTACAA
Source organism: Octodon degus (assembly GCF_000260255.1). NCBI lineage: Eukaryota > Metazoa > Chordata > Mammalia > Rodentia > Octodontidae > Octodon > Octodon degus. The sequence continues at coordinate 2,909,992 of NW_004524643.1, forward strand.
TGCTGAGGCTCAAACTCAAGAGCCTTGGATGTGCTAGGTGAGTGTTCTTCCGCTGAGGCCATGTCCCCAGCCCTATGTATTTTATAAAAAGAGGTATAACATATATGCAACTGTAAATTCTTTTTCTTCACTTTCTGTAACATGTACATTTTCCCATGTATTTATATATTTTAACAACATTCTCTTTTAATGACCAGTATAGCATCATGTAAATGTACATAAAGTAATAACTTAAGTCAATTCCTTATAGTTGGTTGGTTGGGACATTTACAATTTTTAAACAAATGATGAAATTATATGAACTTTTATGCACATGTCAATTTTTTTTTTTTTTTTTAAGAAAAATACAACTAGTTTTTGTAGAATGTATACTGTGGTAGATTAACCAATGGGTAACTTATAACACTCAGCTGAACTGAATCAGCATAATTCTGGGTGTGAAAAGCCCACCTGAGGATAGTTATGACCAGCATGAAGGTAGAACTGGAGTGGAAATGAAAAGCTGTTGATTCTCCTGGAGAAGCCTGTCACTGTGGCTTTCCTGATATGGACTCAGCTGTTTCAAAAGAAGAGCTTGGGTCCTCACTGTAGCTGAGGATGGCTGCAATTCTTTTCCAGGGAGCTCCGGTTCTTACCTTGAGCATTACTTCCTGGCTCCCAAGCGCAGATCCCTCAGCCTTCTGGCACAGCACCTTCATCCTGCTGGCAGAGACTTTCTCGTTTTCAGCACTGACCTTTCGACCTTCCCAGGGCAGCTCCTTGATACAGACTAGCATGAGATGCTATCACAGGTTTTACACTTTCACCTGGGATTATGGAGGACATTGTTATGGGGTCTGGGTCTTCAACTGGACTTGTGCAGGACAATTCTGTGGATCCAGGCCCTCAACTAGATTCTTCAGGCGTCTCGTGCATGGACAGATCTCCTGTACTCTTTTGTGTTTGTCTCTTTGGGTGAATATTATAAAATAATCCTACAAATTAATGTGTCCTGTATTAAGTTTATTCCCTTGTAAACCATGACCACAACATATACCAATTACACAGAAAAATGTCTAAATACCATTGAATTGCTTTTTAAAGCTTAGGCAACCCCAGATTATTTTGTTTTCTAAATGGTATTTAAAAAGAAGTGATAAAAAAGAAACTGCTGGGGACCAGGAAGATGGCTCAGTAGAATAAGAACTTCCCTGGCAAGCACAAGGGCCTGAGTTCAATGCTCAGTTCTGCCAAAAAAATAAAAAAAGAAAGAAAGAAAGAAAAGAAAAAGAAACTGCTATTATGACCTACATTCTGACTAAAGAGCAAGTGATTTGTAAGATACAGTAAAGGAAAATTTAGGAGATTGAATTGGACCAACCCAGGCTAGGTCAGTGTTGAATGTATGCTCTCTATATGCATATTTTTTTTCAAAATTTCAAAGAAAATATAGTCAGCAAAGGAGTTCTGAAAAGAGGCCGATTTAAGAGTCTGAGAAATTCTCAAATATTTTATCATAAAACAATGGGTTTCCCATATGCTCGAGTTTAGTGGGCAACTTTTGGATGACTCATACTTATCTTGGTCTTTTAAAAAATTTATTTATTTTGGTGGAACCAAGGATTGAACGCAAGCCCTTGCACTTGCCAGGAAAGTGCTTATTCCACTGAGCCATCTCCCCAGCCGTGGG
>NW_004524643.1:2911760-2931056 GCF_000260255.1 Octodon degus
AACAACAACAACAAAAAAACCTATTTGCTTAAAATGAAGCTTAATTTAAGTCAACTATAACACTCTTCATAAAAATTTGCATTCAGGGAGCTGGGGATATAGCTCAGTGGTATAAGCACCCGCCTGGCAAGGGCAAGGTCCTGAGTATGATCCCTGGTACCACAAAAAACAAACAAACAAATTGGCATTCAGATATTATTACTACTGTACAACCACTGCATTGTCTTCATCATTATAATCTAATTTTAATTATATGCAAGATAATACAATTAGAAGTTTAGGAGCCAGGGATGCAGCTCAGTGGCAAATGGGGTGGTAGGAGGGAAAACTAAGTTCACAAATTGAAACACTTATAGAAAAAGATGTAATAAAAACTATACACAAAGGACCTGAAAAGATGTCTTATTAGGTTCCTTAAAGGGAAAAAGAAATAGACAATGAGAAACAAGAAAACTAAATCATTGAAAGAATTTTCTTAGGCAACTCAATGGTTTGACCACTCTACCTGCAAGTTCACCTCTGCTAGTCTTTATCAGTAACTTTACTGGTTTCCTTCCAAATACTGTTGCATTCATTTACATATACACATATATACATGTTTAAACATCAAGGCTTAATTTGAGTAAAGCAATGAAGCTCATTTTCCCCATCAAGATTCACTATCAATGTTTTACCACATAAAAATACTGAGTTTTAATTTTTAACATACCATATTTCATGCATATTATTTAGCCTGTAAGGCACATATTTATTAAGACTAGTTACTAAAATCAATATTTCATAAGTGGCTTCTAAACAACTGAGTTATATCAGCAAAGCTTTGTATGTTTAATTAAAAGTTAAGATTTTAAACAGTACAGAAGGACCCAGGTGTGGTGGTGCACATCTGTAATCCTAGCACTCAGGATGCTGAAGCAGGCGCATAAGTTCAAGGCCACCCAGGGGTGCACAGGGAGTTTGAGGACAATCTGAGCTACAAAGGCAGACCTTGTCTCAAAATAAAAATAAAAATAAACAGTACAGAGCAGTAGTGGCAGACCTATGGTACGTGTGCCACAGCAAGCCATTTGTTATCATTAAAAGCTCTAAAAGGTGCAGATGGTTGACATTTCAAAATCTTTAAGAATGAGCAAGAGATGGGAAGATATCTTGGTGGGCTAAGTGCCTGCCTGAAAAGCCAAGGACCTGGCATGCAATGCAGGCCACAGAACCCAGGGTGTGTTGTGCCAGCCACTGAAACCTGTTATGGTGCTGCACACCTGTACTCCCAGTGCTGGGGAGCTGAGACAGGAAGATCACCACGAGTCTCAACTGCACAGCAAGACCCTGTACCAAATAAAATAAATAAATAAATAAATAAATAAGCACATGTGCTGCTTTCTTGAAGCTCACTGTTTTTCAGTCAGAAACAAGTATAACAATTCAGAAAAATAATATTAGATAAACTTTTAATTTAAAAATGTGAAATTAGCAAATAGTTACAAGAATTACTTCATTTTAAAAATTTAAAATTTAGTGCTTACATAGAGGAAATAAGGTGAGTTCAGATATAATACCTCTTCCTTTCTGGTAAATCATGAACAATGGAATTTTACCAATTTCCTGGCTAACAAATAGAAAGAATGCTATCATTTGGGGCTTTTCCACTCATAATTCCATTACTGTGTTCTCAATTAACAAAATCCAGGGGAATCTTGCTGTCAACTGACCCCTGCAAAGGTCTATATATAATGTGGTCTGAATAACTGACCTCACTGCAATACAAGTTCAATGATACTCCTTCACTGGGTTGATTTGAGCATGGAGGTGCTTAGAATAAGAGAAATAAAGTAGGTTTTCACAGACAGTTACTTGGGTTTCCTATATTCCTCACAAAGTTGAATGAAAGTAATTTAATTTTGAATTACTAATTTTTTTAAATTAAGGAAACACAATTTCTTTAAGAAATGGCTCATAACAAAAATATCAATCAAATGCACATATAATTTTTGGGTGACAAACCAACTATGAAAAGACAGTAAAAAAGCAATATACACCTAGACATATACAAATAAAGATTTATGAAAACTATAAATGATGGGTGATATTAATTATCATCTTTAGGTATGCTAATAACGATTTGCTTTTTATGTTTTAGAAATAAATACCAAAATATTTATGGATAACATTTTATTAAATTATATGAGAATCATGATTTTTTTAGATCCAAATGATTGGATGCAATTTCCTAAGGTTCAGTTAATATATTATCTGTGACTTGCTTCATAACAATCAGGTTAGGAAGGTGTGAGGCTACTGAGTGAAGAGGTGTTACAAATGAGGAAGACTGACCCAGAATAAATGGTTATTGTAGCTAAATTATGAGTACCTGTTAGGTTCATTGCTCTGTACTTTGACATTTTACTATTGTTTTTAACGAAAATAAACAGGATGAGAGAACCCTACTTATATAATGCTTATTAGCACTACATATGAAACATAATAACTACTAAAAACATAGATTTTAAAACCATCTAAATCAATATTCTTATAAAGTGCCATCTATAAAAATGATCAATTCCTAAAAACACAGCTTACTGACATAATAATCTAAATTGGCAAAGGAAGACAGACAAAAAGAGAATGGTCTTCATATTTTATAAAACTGTTATATGTGACTTATGATGGACTTATTTTTGTTCTGCAGTTTTATTATTTTTAAATTTATGACAGCTATATATTGCTCCTCACACTACAATTTCTTGCAACTATTTTTAATTAGTATTTTATAAGGCCTTTTTGGGCTGATTAAAATATGTTTGTACTGAATTCTATTCTCTCTCTATTTACTAGGTACAGATATAAGTACAGGATAATATAGTTTTAATTTGAAATGTCCAATAAGCTCTCTAGTATCTTTTTAAAATATCACATATACTTTCTAAATACAAGCTTACTATTTGAAAATAATTTTTTCTTATAGCCAAGAAAATACACATACATATGTGCATTACCCTACTAAATATAACCAATGTACATAAGGGTAGACTGTGCATAAGAATTGATTTGCTCTATCATAGCTATCTCTGGAAGAGCCTATTACGATATAATAGTTTACAAAATACAGAAAAAAATTTAAGGGTTTAACACTGAGCCACATCCCCAATCCCAGAAGAAACTTTTAATAATGAAAGCTGTCAACCAATAAAATTAAATACCTCCTAAAGAATGAGTAGCTCTTTTTATTTTATTTTATCTTTATTTAATTTTTTTTTTGTATTTTAGGGAAGGATCTATAGGGGTGTCCAGGGTCTCACTACTAGATAGGATACATAGTGATCTATGTGCTTACAGCCTCCCAAGAGCGGGGATTACAGGCATGTGCCACCACACCCAATCTCAATTGCTGGCACTGAAGGCCTGCCGGGGGATCAAACCCCTGGCCCCTGTGTCTGCTTGCAGGCACTTTAATCCGCTGAGCTATTTGGCCAGCCCTAAGAACGAGTAGCTCCTAATAGATGTATTAAACTAAAAAGCTAGACAGCAATTTATCACATATACTAAAAAAGAGATTCATGAAGAAGGCTAAACTTGATAACTCATTACCTCTGTCACCTTATCAGATTTGATTTTTATAAACTTAGCTAATTTCTCTGAATTTCAGCTTTTCTTCAGTAGAAAATGTCTCATATTTTACTATCAAGATTAAATGAAGACATGCAGGTAAACTGATTAACATAGTACCTAACACATAGTAAACACTATAACAGAAACTTTGACCAGGTACACAGCTGATGCTAAGTGTACAAGCAACTGGTATTGCTTCACTGCTATTGCTATTCTTAATAATATACAACGAAATAAGAGATAGTTGATGAATGGAACAGAGTCAATCTTTAGCCTAAGGCATAATGGGTTGAGTAGTAGAGAGAACAGAGGGTCATTCTTTGGAAGAGACATCCAAGACCAACATGTCAATATTTATACAAGCAATTGGGAATACTGATGATGAACCTGGGGCTAACAGCAATTAATCTGATTAATATATTGAACAATACTATGTGCCAGTACCTATTTTAGGAACTGAAAATACAGTAAAACAAAATCCCTGCCCTGTAGGAGTTTACTGACTGGTACTTCTGGTGATTTCTTTCTTTCTTTTCTTTTTTTTTTTTTTTTTTTTTTGTGGCACTGGAGATTGAACTCAGGACCCTGTGCTTGCCAGGCAAGTGCTTATTCTACTGAGCTATTTCCCTGGGCCATTTTTTTGGTAGAACCGGAGATTGAACTCAGGCCCTTGCCCTTGCCAGGCAAGCACTTATTCTATTGAGCTATCTCCCCAGCCCCTCTGATTATTTCAATGATACATGATTATTACTTAAACTTAAAATAATTGAAGAAAATATTAGCTTGAAACATATACATGGTACTTAGTAGCTACAGCATCTATGGAAGCAAACAAGGGTGCTAGAAATGGCTGCATGCCCTAGACTGCTAGTTCTAAGAGTTTGCAAAGGAAATGACTTTTCACATAAGAGTGGCATACATACACAAAAGTCCTGTAACAAAATTATCCGTTGGCAACCAAGGATCAAATGAAAATAAGTTTCTGGGCACCAACTCAAGCCATGGCTGAAAATTCAATGGCAAAAAATGAACTAGGTTTTACTTTTACTGTAAATGTCAACTGACTGGAATAGTGCACAACAGCTATCAGTCTTCAAAACACAGGGTACAATATAGCTTGTGATTCAGAAGTAAATCAAAATATATAGCTAAAGAAAAATAATGAAATATTATTCAGCAGTTCAAAATTTGTTAGTTTTAGTTCTCATGAGCTTCATAAAAATGTTCGGTATGAAATGCTAACACTGTTTTTGATAAAACCTGTCTAAACAAGATGAGTATTATTTACCGAATAGAAAAAGTGTTTTATTGTGATATGGGCAGCTGTTAACTTTAAATTCTATTATCTACCAGTCATCAGAATATTTACTGCTTGTTTACTTAATGCAGGCTTTTATGAGAAGGCACTAGCAGAATATTCACTGGCTGCTAAATATTATTGTTAGAAGCAAAAACCAGAGATGGTTATCTATTTAAGCTGTTTATCTTTGTCCCTTGAAAAAACTACAGCAAAGAGAACAAAATGTTCCACTGCCAAAGCTCAGTCTACATGTATCTGGATAATAGCAAAGTGGGTGTTTCCTTGGACCTTCAGAGGTAGCAGTAGTTGAAAAGCAGCCTGAAGGAGAAAATTCTTCTTTTCAATAATTACATTATAAAAAACAAAACATGAAGAGAAAAAGCAACAATGAAAACCAAAGAAAAAACTGCTGTTCTACAAGTATATGCATCAAGACCCAGAAGAATAAAGATTTAATAGCAAGATTAGACCTACAATAGAAAATAAAAAAAGAAATATCCAAGTGGTCTCTAATCAGTTTCCTTTATATATGTGTAAACTTTGGTAGATAAAAGTAATAGCACACTTCACATGTACATAGCAGTTGGCATATCACATGGTTTTAGGTCAAAGAGTGGTTGGCTCTTCAGTAAAATCTTTGCTCATTTTCTGGACTGTAAATTGCTCATTTTGGGGGCAATGGTGTCTTAATCCACTGTGTAGGTTGTTATGGCTTGGATCTCAATGCCTCCACCCAGCCTCATGTGCTAAATAGTTGGGGCTTTTGGGAGGTAGCTGCATCAAGTGTGCATGAATGTGAATTAGGGGTGTAATAACTAAATTAGCTCACTGGTTCAGTTAGCATAGTTCTGGGTGTGGATAATAGGAAGGCCCAGCCTGCGTGTGGGTAGTACTACCCAAAAGGTCTGTACCCTAGAGAGGATAAAAGGGAAGGGAGGGCTGGGACTGGGGCTGGGGCTGGGGCTGGGGCTGGGACTGTAGCTAGAGCCACTGCAACCTCATCATCAACTGTTTCTCCTCTGTGATGCCCCTCTGCAAGGCCACCTTGCCTTTGCAGTCAGCAGACTATGGACTGAAACCTTAACACTGTGACCCAAAATTAACCTTTCTGGGATGGGGAGATAGCTCAGTAGAATAAGTGCTTGCCTGGCAAGAGCAAGGTTCTGAGTTCAATCCCCTGTACTACCAAAAACAAACAAAATTAACCTTTCTTCCTTTAATTGTCAGCTATTATGTCCCAGCAACAAGAAAAATGATACACATGTATTTGAGAATTTATCACAGTCCATGTATTACAATTCACTGTAAAACAGCTAATTTATACCACTCTAGCATAAATTATCAGAGACATGCCTTATTTAATTTTATTTTCCTATAAAGTAATATCTTTCTTCAAAAAGATACTAAGACCAGAATGACAGGCATTCCAAGCGTGACCCTTGTATTACACATTGCTATCTTCAGTGCAGTTGCTTAGTTCACAGGTATCAGCATATATAGTTATCCTGGTCTTCTAAATACATACTTCTTGTCATGACATTCCAATTATTACCATACTGTCTCACAAGTAAAACTTTTTTTTTTCTTTTCTTAAATGGGTAATAAATGAAAAAAAAAAAAAAAGACACAAGAAAAAGAAAAAAAAAATGTTACTACACAGCTCAGACTTGTAGTGATCCTCCTGTTTTCAGCCTCCCTAGTGTTGGGATTACAGGCATGTACCACCATGCCTGGTCTCAGTGGCTGGCTCAGCGCACCTGGGAGTGAAGCTGGCATGGCATGTGGTGCCAGGGATCGAATCATGGATCCTGTGCTTGCCTAAGCAGGCACTTAGTCCGCTGAGCTATCTCTCTGCCCTATACTTATTTTATAAAGGGAAAAATTGAAATACAAGTGTTCAGTAGTATGCAGGATCACCTAGGCTTCAGAACCTCCGATGACTTGACTAACAATTCTGCTTTGATGATACCACAGTGCTTACTAGACTTGGAGTACATAAATTTATAGAGAATTCATAAAATGAAATTAAGCAATCACAAGTTAGCAATACTCTATAAAAATACCACTTATATAGTATTTATTACACAGAATCAATAAAAACAATGTCAGATTTATAACTGAATTTTCTTTGCATTTGAATTCTATTATTCTGGGAGTGTGCTTTTAAATAAGGATGGTATGTGACAGAGCTTCTACAAAAGGGAAAAGGACCAAAAGATGGAAGAAGGGAGGTCAGGGAGGGGATGTATTATGTATATGTATCAACTCCCCATGATGAACGTAATCATTATGTACTACAAACACGTACTAACACAAAAATTTGAAAAGACTGGCATGATAGTTAATTATCAACCAATGACTATACATTAATATAACAAGCAAAAAAAACAAAAATAAAAATAAAAAAGATAGAGCCTGAAGTAAAATACTTGTCTAGCACATGACAAGGTTCTGGGTTTGATGCCCAGTATTAAAAAAAAAAAAAAAAAGGCTAGGCTCAAAAGCAAGATAAACATCTTCAATGACCAACATAATGAAACTTAAAGACTCATGCTTCTTGGTTATAGATCTTATTTATTTGGTACAGGGTCTCTCTAGCTCTGGGATTACAGGCATGTGCCACCACACCCAGTTTTGGTGGCCAGCACATGTCTGGTAACCTGGGGCCTGCATAGCATGCAGTGCCTGGGATCAAGCCTGGGTCTTTGCATTTGCCAGGCAGGCACTTAGACCACAGAGTTATCTCCCAGCCCTTGCTTATAAATCTTAAATAGATAAGACAGAGTTCATTAAAATACCAGCCCTTGCCTTCAACACTGAACTGGTTTGAGAAAGTGGGCTACAGGCTGGGTGTGGAAATGCACCCCTGCAATCCCAGCACTGGAGAGGCTGAGGAAGGAGAATCACTGCCAATCTGAGGCCAGTTGGAGCTACCATGGGGAGATCCAGGCTAGCCTGAACTACATGTGAGAATTTGTCTCAAAAATCTAAAAGAAAGACACACATGGTGGCGCACACCTGTACTACCAGTGCACGGGAGGCTGAGACAGGGGGATCCCTGTGAGTTTGAGCATAGCAAGAAATCATCTTATACCAAACAAACAAACACCCAGAGATAAAAATAATGGGAGATAGCTCGGTGGTCTAAGCGTCTGCCTGGTAAGGTACCACATGCTGTGCCCACTCCCACCCCCACACCTCCCACACCTTAACTCCCTACAATCCCAGTATAAAAAAAAAAACACCTTAACTCCCTACCTACACTCCGTCCCACTGAAACAGCATGGCAGTGCATGCCTGCAACCCCAGCGCTGGGGAGGCTGAAATAGGAGAATCACTACAAGTCTGAGCTGTGTAGCAAGATACTTTACCAAATAAATAAATAGGAAATAAAGCTAATTAAAAAAAGAAGAGAAGTAGGCTATAAAGCATACACACACGAGGCCAACTTTCACTGTCTTTTAGCAAACTGGCTTCTTAAGCAGAGACAGCTGACATTCCTATTAGCCTGCTAAGAAACTAACTCAAAGTATTTAATGTTTCTGGGAAAGTATCTGCCATATCTGTAATATACTTTATGTGGTGATAAAAATGACTGGATTCTGAAATTGGTTCTGAAGTAGGTACAAGGGAAGGGAGAGAAGTCAGTTTGACATGACTTTTCACGTCAAAATGAAAAGTTAACTGAATATCCAAAGACGTGTATGAGCAGAGAGGGAAAGAGGGGAAAGAGAACAACAGCAGAACGATAACTCCCACTCTAAATGAGCCAGTAAATCCAAATTCAAAAACCATAGAGAGGCTGATATAGCTCAGTGATAGAGCACAACCTCAGCATGCACAAGAAAAATCAACTTTCAGATTGATGATAAAACTGGACATTTGTAATCAGCATTAAGAAACATTTTTTTTCAATTGAGCTTCTCACCAATTTCTCCCCACGTCAGTATTTCAAATTTACACATTATCATAAAACTAAGGATAAATGATCCAGCTGGGTCACTGAGGCTAATGAAGGGGCAGATGTGTAGCTCTAGTAATCTGGCAATAAAAACCAGAATTGTCTGAGTTTAATCCTCAGCATTGTAAATTTTTTTTTTTTTTTTTTAATTTTAGGGAAGGGTCTACAGGGTGTTCAGGGTCTCACTACTAGATCAGACTCATAGTGATCCACCTACTTACAGCCTCCCAAGAGCTGTGATTACAGGTACGTGCCACCATGCCCAGTCTCAGCAAGCCGGGGGTGGGGGGGGGGAGAATGAACCTCTGGCCCCTGAGTCTGCTTGCAGGTACTTTAATCTGCTGAGCTATTTGGCCGGCCCAATAACTAATTTTTTTTAAAAAAGGAATGAAAATTGTCAAATGAGAATAAAGGAATTATACTAACACACTTTAGAGAAAGTTCATCTGACAAGATCATTCAATCAGATAGTAACTTTACTATTTTTTAATCACCTTTGTTGAGTTCAAGTAGATGCAAGTAGAGTGTCAAATTCAGAATAAGCAACAAACCACAACATTAGTAACTATAAAAGGCAATAAAAGTTGTCTTCTTTCAAGAGTTTACTGTTTAAATAGAAATAAGATTTTTAAAAAATTGAAAATTAAATGTTGCAATATTTCTGACAAAAATGGGAGTAATGGGAACAGAAGTGATATCCTATCAGAAACACATTTTAAAAAATAACTACACAAAATACATAAAGTTTTCAAGACACTGGACATCAGGTCCATGGAAAATGGGAAATAAAATAATTGAACAAAGCAATTGCCTTAACTTCCTACACTTATTTTTTTTCCTACACTGATTTTAAAGTTTCTTTCACAGTTCACAAAGAAAATCCAAAAGACTCCCTGAGTTGAAAAGATAGCACAGAACCAGAAAGATCAATGCAAGGGCCTAAATGTATATAGTTTAACAAGAGAAAACGTATTTACTATGTGCAAAGTTTCAGGTGCAATCCCCAAAACCACACTAAAACAATCGACAAAAAACTACAATCCAGAGTGACCAAGGCAGGCAGAGCTTGCAAAGCTAAGTACCAAAGGGAATTTGCTCAAAGAGAAAAATTTCTAGAGATTTGCTGAAGGTCTATTAAGTATTCAATAGAGTATGAATCAGAACAATAAGAGGACAAGTAAAAAAGACCAAATAGGAAACAACCAAAAAAAAATAAACTAACACAGAGAAACAATAGGAAATTTTAAAAAAATCAGTAAAATCAAGAGCTGGCTAGTTCTCTGAAAAGTTCAATAAAATTTATAAACATCTAGCCACCCACAAAAGGAAAAAAGAAAAAATACAAGTTATATTAGGAATAAAAAGGAAGCTGTAACTATGGATCCACAAACATTAAAATGAAAATAAGAGAGCACTTCAATTTCATGCCCATAAACTCAAATTAAAAAGAAAAATTCTTTCAAAGACACGAACTTTGAAAAGTACAGATGTTGATAGGTAAGCTAAGTGATCCTGTACTTCTGAGTTACAAGTTTGGCTTGAAGCCCACACCAGAAAAAGAAGTTACAAGAAAACTAGGGCTGGGGAGATAGCTCAGTAGCATAAGCATTTGCCTGGCAAGTGCAAGGGCCTGAGTTCAATCCCCGGTTCCACCAAAAAAAAAAAAAAAAAAAAAGAAAGAAAACTAGAGGACAGTACAGAATCCTTCGTAGATATGGATGAAAATTTTCCAACACAATATTGACAAACTGCAATTAGCAATAATCTCTAAGTAGATATTCAGGAAAGGCCAGATCACTTCCATGTTTGGAAACTGAAAGTGTAATTCACTATATTCAGGGACCAAAGAAAGAGAACTGTGCCAAATGATCTGTTAAACACTGAGAAAAAGCACAATAAAAATCCAACACCCAATTATGATTAAGAACTCCACTAGAAAACTAAACCTAGAAACAAACATCCCTAAATTTAAAAAGGTATGTCAACCCAAAATTTAAATCTAGCCAGGTGTGGTGGTGGCACAAGCCTGTAATCCTAGCATTTGGAAGCTTGATGCAGGAAGATCCTTGAGAGTTCAAGACCAGCCTGGTTTACTAAGTGAGGTCAATGCCAGCCTGAACTGCAGTGAGACACTCTCTCTCTGTCTCTCTCTCTCTCTCTCTCTCTGTCTCTGTCTCTCTCATTCACTCAATCTAGTATCAAATTAAAAAATATGTATGCTGTTGCTCTCAAATTTGGTACAGGCGAAATTTCAGTCTTAACCACTACTTGTAGTGGATGTAAAACATGAGCAAGATAGAAACAAAGTGAGATGCATAAAGCTTAGAAAAAAAAACTAAACTAGGGCCAGTGAGATAGCTCAGCAGACCAAGTGCCTGCTTAGGCAAGTGCAGGGACTGGGGTTTGATTCCTGAGGTACCTTATGCCTCGCCTGCCCTGCCCTGGTGTGCTGAGCCGGCAACCAAGTCCCAGCCTGGTGGTGCATGCCTGTAATCTCAGCACTGTGGAAGCTGAAAATAGGAGGCTCACTTACAAGTCTGAACTGCGTAGTGAGACCCTGTACCAAATACATAAATTAAAAAACAACAACAACAAAAATAACAAAATTATCTCCTGTATTTTCAGGTAACAAGATTGCCTCCATATAAATTTCAAGAATCCACGAACAACAAAACAAAACAAAACAAAAACCCTAGAATATATGAGTTTAGTAAGACTGTAAAACCCAAAGAAAGTATGTTTAAGGTATTTATAAACACAACAGAAAGATGATTTTTTAAAGGAATAAATCTAACAATATATACAACACACACACATATAACTACAAACAATGAGAAATAAAGACCTCAACAAATGACAGTATAGAACTATAGCAAGTAAGAGAAAGTGATACTGGCTAAAATATACAATGATTGATAGAACATGATAGAAGAGACCAGAATATCTGTGAATTTCTACAAATACTTTGTTTTCACAAAGGCAAATCAGCAGAAAGAATATTTTCTCAAAAAGACACCAGATTGTTTCTCAATCAGATATCTTTGTCGACAAAAATGATGCTTGAACCATATTTTGCACAATATACAAAAATTAGGCTAAAATGTATCCCAGAACTACACATAAGTACATTATAAAACTACTAGCAGACATCAAATCTTTTGACCTTGGGTTAAAAGCAAAGTTTAGATAGGATACCAAAAGCACAGAAGAAAAATAACTGATAAAGTGGATTTCACAACAAAAAGAGTCCGCACTTTACCCCCATCCCAGTCTGGCCTAAGCAGAGAAGGATCCTCACCCCTCAACTCCTCTACTTGCCCTGGCTAACTCTAACTGGATTCTATCCCTTGGCTATAGCACCCACAATTTCTAAGTTTGTTAGGTGTTTTGTTTCCCCTTGACACTGGGCATCAGAGGCAAGTCCAATCCATTAACCTAGTTAGATGAGGCCACCATCCTGATAGAGTGGAAAGCTCCACGGAGAAATAACAGACCTGGCCTGCAGCGCTAATCCCAAGGAAAGTCTAAGGGGAAAATCATGACTTGCTGGATTATAAGACTGCAGATCCTTAAAAGAAACTGATACAGAGTATATGATATAGCGATGATACAGGGACCTCCAAATAATGTAAGGGGGGCCGACCAAATAACTCAGCACATTAAAGCACCTGCAAGTAGGCACAGGGGTCAGGGGTTCCAACCCTGGGCCTGCTGTGCCAGGCCCCACCCCCAGGGCGCACTGACACAGCAATTGAGACTGGGCATGGTGGTGTGTGCCTGTAATCCCAGCTCTTGGGAGGCTATAAACAGGTGGGTCACTATGAGTCCGATCTAGTAGTCAGACCCTGAACACCCTGTAGACCCTACCCTTAACACACATATACACATACACCAAAAAAAAAAAAAAAACACACAACAACAACAAAAATAACATAAGGAAAATATAACTCCCAATTTGCAAAATGTTTGAAATACCAAGTTTGTGTCACCTAAAATTTAAGAATAAATTCTAGGAATAACAACCTCACTTCTCAGGGGTTTTATTGAGCAAAGCCATGAGGTAAGGTTGGTTCAAGATGGGACAAAACTATAGTCCACTACTAAGATTACAAGTATAGTTGCTTAAGCAACATTGATCTAATGGGAAATCACAAGGAGTGAGGTAGGACAAAATTATGGTGAACCAATTAAGATTACAAGAAGTATAACCACTTAGGTTAAAATGGGGTATCAAATGGAATAGCAAGGTTACTTGGAAGTACAAGGATTTTTCCAGGAAGGAATGGAGGAGGTTTTAGTCCCCCACTCAAGGTGATACCTATTTAGAATATCAATCACTGCTGTTCATCCCTAGGGGAAGTGTGTGAGTGTAGTGGTTGCTCTTTTTCTGGTAGCCTGCTCTTCAGTGAATAAGCCTCTGGCCACAATTGTCTTTCTGTGCTGAAGGGATAATCCTGTTTAATATCCTTTAATATTTATAACTCACTTAGCTGTTTACAACTGCTCATTCAAAAAACACAGAGGTAGTTTTTATTTGATTGACTCTATTTTGTTGGCTTTTTCTTTACAGTTATTTTCTGCTGTTTTTAGTCTTTTTTCTATTCTTTTAATGTTTCATTTATTTTGCTTTTTCCCCCTTCTTTTTCTTTTTTCTTTTACTGATACTATCAAATACTATTAATTTCTTTTACTCCTCAATAAGATCCCCTCCCCCAAATAAGATCCCTTACCTCCATTTTCTCTCATCTTCCACTGATTAATACTTCCAATTTTACTTTTCACATTCTCTGGTTTCCCAATTCCTCTGTCTTTACTAGCATTAACCATTAAGGTTTCTAAATCTTAAATAGGTAATCCTATGCTGTTAGTGTTGAACACTGTTCTACTATTGCAGGAAGTTGTCCCATCTATTAGATATTTACTGTAAGTCAGTATTTAGTTCATCTTAGTGTTTATATAGTAATTATAGATCTCATATGATTATGAGTGTCATACTACTGGCTATTAGGGCATGTCAATATCTAGTTTGTTTTTGAGGCTATTATTGTTGCTAGTATAGCCAAAGTGACATAGTTGTGGCTATTACCCAGTTTTCTCAATATTGTAAGCAACTGAGTTAGGTAGAAATATTATAGGCAATCAGATAGGAATAAGCTCTCAAGAGTCACTGCAGAAGATGAGACTACATTACAAATGTTACATTACAAATGTGGGAGAGGTGCATTCCTTAAAGGTCAGACCTCAAGGCAAAAGCTAGAATGACTACATCTATATATTTGCCCTAGGGATGAATAGCAGTGATTGATATTCTATCAATCATCTTGGTTTTTTCTTTTCTTCTTGTTTTAATTTAATTTTATTAATTAATTTATATATTTGTACTGTGAATCAAACTCAGCTCACTAGGCAGGAACTGAACCACTTTAGTCATTTTGGGTAGAGGACCAGAAGTGCTACTGACTCACCCTCTCCAGAAGAGGCCCATGTTCCCTTCCATGTATGCTTGCTACAAGACTTGCTTCCTCATTTAATCAATTTCAATTTTATCTAAGCAATTATTCTTATAACCTTATTGGTTGATCATAAATTTGTCCTATCTCATGTCTATCTTATGATTTCCCATTGGATCAATGTTACCTAAGTGATTATACTTGTAATCTTATTAGTTGATTATAGATTTTCCCACCTTAGATCCACATCATCTTGTGTGGTTTTTTTTTTTTTTTTTTTTTTTTTTTTTTTTCCCAGAACTGGGGATTGAACACAGGCCCCTGTGCTTGCCAGGCAAGCGCTTATTACCTTGTGGTTTTGATCCCTTGAAAAGTGGGGTCCTCAGCAAACCACTCAGGACCACTCTGTCTTAGGAAACTTTTTTCTCCAAAAATATACCTTTCTTTCCACAATAAATGATTCTGCTCTTAACCTCCATTGTTCCTAGTGCTCATTCTTAGATTTTTAGAGAACATGAAGTTGTACCAGACATCTAGCTGGTCAGGGGATTCTTCCCTCTACATCATCTATACACCAGTATCTGGACTGCCTGCCTTTGTATCATTAACAATACTACAAGCCATTCCTAGTAAACTGCATACTGAGCCAAGTATACTGCAACTTCCTCACTCTTATAAGGGAGGTATTTAGATACTCTGAGGTAAAGTCTAAATATGGCACTGCTAAAAAAGTAGACATTAAATAAAGAAGTTTCCATAGTGCTTATACATGTCCAGCGTTGTAGTTCTTAAGCTCTGCCCTTACATTGGTCATGTCTGTTGCCCATACTTTTAACAGAATTTTTAATCTGAATTTCTATGTAGTACTTTTTTTTGTACAACAGAGCCTTCTACTATATGCAATTCACAAACCCCAGAACAAAAACAAATAGAAACAATCATAAGACAACAAAATGCTTCTCAAAACTCCCAACTCCCAGGGCCGGCCAGATAGCTCAGCAGGCAAAAGTGCCTGCTTAGGTAGAGCACAGCAGCCAGGGTTTGATCCCCTGTGTGCAGTGCGGGCCCTGCCCCGGGGGCACGCTGAGGCAGTGATTGAGACTGGGCATGGTGGTGCATGTCTGTAATCCCAATGCTCAGGAGCTGCAAACAGGAGGATCACTATGAGTCTGACGTACATAGTGAGACCCTGTAGACCCTGTATTAAATACATAAAAGACAAAACAAACTCCCAACTCCCACAGATCTGATCCACAGAGCATGAAAGGGGTAGAAATCAAAAGCCCCACAGATACACTAAACAAATAATGGTCCTAAAAAAAATCTGTGAGTCTAACGAAGCTATAAGAAAAAGCTAGCTGAATTGAACAAAACAACAGACAACATGAATGCCAAGCACAGAAAACTTAAAATCTATTAAAAAAAAAAAAAAAAAGATAGCAATGGCATCAGACATGACCAATATAAGGGCAGAACCTAAGAACTACAACACAGGGCATGTATAGGTGACAAATTAATGAGTGATACCTTAAAAACAATAAAGGAAGATTTAAAAAAAAAATGGATATAACAGCTGCTAGATGACACAAAGGAGACTAAGATTGATTGGAATTAGTGAAAAATCTTAAGACAACACAAATGGCATTAAAAACTTGTTTACAGAAATAGCAGCAAAAACCTCCAAAATATGGGGAGATTTTAACATACAAATAAGTGAGACATATATAACACCCAAAGCCACAATTAGAAAAGAATCTTTCCACACCACTTCATATTCAAGCAAAGAATCTTAAAAATTGTTAGAGAAAAGCAAAGAATCCCTTATAAAAGTAAAACCATTAAAATTACAACAGACTTCTCAGCACAAACCATAAAAGCTTAAAGTGAAGTGATTTTTTTTATGGAATCTCTATATGGATTTGGATAATGTGCTATTTTACATTCCCACCAACAGTGTACAACATTTTTCCCCCTTTTTGCTGTTATAGATCTTTTCAGGTTTTATATGAATTCTAGGATTTTTTTTCTCTTGTCCTGTGAGGATTGATTGTTGGAACTTCGATTGAGGCTGATTACATCTATATATTGGTTTTCTTTCATAATTTTATTGAGAAACAAATAGCAATGAGACAGTTTCAAATCAAATTGGTAGGACAGTTTTATATATTGTTTTGGGAAGTATGGCCATTTTGAATGAATTGATTCTACCTATCCAGTAATAATGGGCTATCTTTCTGTGTTCTAAGGTACTCTTCAGTCTTCTTTTTAGAGTGATATAATTTTCATTGTGGAGGTCTTTCACTTCCTTGTTTAGATTAATTTCTAATTTATTATGCTATTGTGAATGGTATTATTTTACTAATTCCTTTCTTGATGAATTTGTTATTGGTGTACAGCAACATCAGTGTTAGTTTGTGTGAGTGTGTGTGTGTGTTGATTGTATATCCTGCTATATTTCTGAATTTGGTTAGTAATTCCAGGAATCTTATGGTGGAACTTTTTAGGTCTTTTATATAGAGGACCATATCATCTGAAAATAATGAAAATTTGATTTCCTCCTTTTCTTTTTTCTCTCCCCCCCCCCCAATTTCTTCCTTTTCTATACATATCCTTTTTGTTTATTTCTTTTCTCAGATTGTCTGGTTAACGTTTCAAGTACATTCTGAACAGGACTGGTAATAGTGTACATCTCTGATTGTTCCTGGTTTTAGAGGGAAAGCTTTTGGTTTTCCCCCACTTAATATGATGTTTGGCATTGGTTGTCTTGAATGGTTTTTATCAGATTGAGATAAGGTCCTTCTGTACCCATTTTCATCAGGGTTTTTATCATGAAGGGAGGTTGGATTTTGTCAGACTTTTTTTTTTTGTCATTTGAGATGGTCATATGGTTTTATCCTTTGCTTCTGTTTATGTGATGTATCAGATTAATTAATTTACATATGTTGAATTATCTGTGCATCCTTGGGATAAAGCCTAGTCATGATTTAGAGGTTTTTTTAATGATTTATTACATTCTGTATACCATTATCTTATTTGGATATTTGTATCTATGTTCACTAAAGAGATTGAGATGCAGTTTTCATTTTCACTTAGATCCTTGTTTGGTTTTGATAAGGAAAATGTGAGCTGTAAACAGTGATTTGGAGAGTAGTCTTTCCTTTTCAGTTTCATTAAAGAATTTGAGGAAATTTTGCACTACATATTCTCTGAAGTTCTCATAGAATTTAGAAGTGAATACATCAGGACCTAAGCTATTCTTGGTAGATTTTTTTTTCCTGCAATTTTAGTCCCTGTGTTCTGTTATTTAAGGTTTTATGCTTCTTTGGTTCATTTTTGATAAATCAAATGTAGGAATATACCCATTTCTTCTGAATTTCTATATATTTTCATGCAGGTTTTGAAAGAGTTGCAAATAATCTTCTGAATTTTGATTTTGCCTTTTTCATTACTAATTACATTGATTTTTGTCTTTTAGGTAAGGTTGGTTATGAAATTGTTTAGGCTTAAAAAAAACAGTGCTTTGATTTGTTGATTCTTTGTATTTTTAGTCTTTATTTCATTGATTTTTGCATTAATCTTTATAATTTTCTTTCTTGTAATAGCTTTGAATTTGATCTTGTTTTTCTAGGACCTTAAGTGCATAATTATTTAGTTGAGCTTGCTTTGTTTTTCTGATGTGGGCATTCACAGGTACAAACTCCCCTGTAAGGAATGCTTCCATCAAGTCCTGTAAGTTTGGGTATGTTGTACTACTATTATTGTTTAATTCTAGGACTTAGTTCTTCCTTATCTTGTTCTGTGTCCTATTGATTATTCAAGAGTGTGGGGTTTTGGTTCTTTTTTTATTGTTTGTTGCTTGTGAGATAAATTCTCACTGTTTAGTTTAGGCTGGTCTTGAACTCACTATGTAGCCTCACTATGCTGTCTATGGTAACAACATAAAAGAGTGTGATGGAGGCAAAGAATCTCATTAATGATTAAAATAAGGAGATGAAGCATATACATGCATTTAAATTCAAGAACTAAACTCAAAGAATCTGAATAATACTGAGGCAGGAGATTATGGCATGACACGTTGGCTGGATAGGGTCCACAGGTAACCTGTCGATCACAAGGATCTGGAATGAAAGCTGAACAACAGGTGACCAATCCTGGCTGAAAGGGTCTAAAAATCTGTGGCCATTGACCTTGCTGCCACTAAAACTTTCCTGTGCAGCACTTTTTCTGTTTCTGCACTGGCCCATACCCCATCCTGCTTGCAGGAAATATCTCTTCTTGCTCTTTCCCTTTTCTTTACTCTTTCCTTTTTTTTTCTCGTGGCTTTAAATAAAAGTTATGTCAACCTATTTGGCAGTTGTCCCAGCCAATTATTTGGGTGAAACAGAAAAGATCTGCAACTACCAGATACCACTCCATCCAGCAACAATATCAGAGTGACAGAACACACGATGATTGCAGTATAGCAATTTACCAATTACCGTATTTCAATCCCTGAAATTATATCCTAGAATAAGCACAAGACTTGAGACCAAAAACTTGCTATTCACGCAGTTGCCCTCAACACAGAAATCCTTTTGAAGAAAGAAAAGTGTTTGTACTGTGTATGACTCAAGAATTTATGCCACAATTTATAATTTTCAATCAGACTGAACATTAAATACATTAACAACTTCATCCAATACTCAGCTAGGAAAACAATAACCATTTCTTCCAACACAGAGAAAACAGCTTGATATGAAAGAAAACAGCACAGGCCACTAATATCAGCGCTCGGAAGGCTGAGGCAAGATCAACTTGAGATCAGGCTGAACTACACAGCAAGACCTTGTCTTCAAAACAAAACAAAACAAAAAAACCAAAAAGCAAACAAAGCAACAATAACAACAACAAACCCCACAATGCTTTAAAATAATAAGATTTAATTTTTCTTGAGGGAAGGCATAGTTATGGATGCAATGGACTTCTGCTCCATCACTAAT
>NW_004524643.1:2931156-2954964 GCF_000260255.1 Octodon degus
TTCTTCTTCTTCTTCTTCTTCTTCTTCTTCTTCTTTTTACTAATTTTATTGAGAAACATAGCAATGAGACAGTTTCAAAACTGATTAGTAGGGCAGTTTTAATAATTAACATATTGCATACTGTTGTCTTAGCGATTATTCATTGTACAAGATGCAGACATGATAACCTTCCCAAACACTATTAGTACAAATCTTTTTTCTCATTGAATTAAGAGAAAGTAGCTGTATATCTATCCTAACTATTCTGTATATACAGATACAAAATGGTGCTTCCTTTGTATCCCCTTCTTTTGTTTAGTTTTGTCAGATATGGGTATTCCATCACCATTTAAATACTGTAGGTGCATGAATTCAGCAAAATAATCCAAAACAGTCCAGTAGTCCATAATAGTAGTGGGTTATCTGCAGGACTGGCAATGTCAGAAGTTGTTGACTTGAGCCTTTTACAGCTCAGCATATTACTATGGCTGTATTTTTCATACATTATTATACTTTTCTGCTGGATGGTTAAGACAAAGACAAAGCAAGACCTATATAACAAGAAATGTAATTTTTGTATCTGCCCCGGTCAGTCAAATCCCCTCAGGATTTACCCTGAAACCATGTACCGCAGTTTGTAGAGCCTTTGTCAGTGTCAGCCATGTGGATGAGTCACAGCCATTGCTTGGCCAGTGTGCTTTCTGTGACAGCCTGAGAGAATGTTTTCTCTCCGTGTGACTCTCCTTAGGCACACTCTACATCACCGATCACTCTCCTCTGTGGCTCCATAATCTCCTTGATCAGTATGTTTGGGACACAACTGAGTTACAGGATGCTACAGTACAGGTTCTCCTATGTTCTGAGTCCTCACTGACCTTAAAAGGATAGGGCCAAAACGTTGGCTGTCCTTGGAACTCTTCTTTTTCTCTAATTTTTGGTCTGCAGACTTAAGTTGTTAATCCTCCAGAAGAGAAGCTTAATGATATTATGACCCTATAACATAAGCAGTTGAGCTTAACCTCACTATTTGTCTGAGTATCAAATATCTTAGACATAACATGGAACAGGTATTTTCCATCAAGTATTGATATATTAAACTCTCAATCCCTACAGAATATGAAGAAAAAAATATTAAAAATAGGAATAAGCAATTACATATTTTTACACAGAAATTTAAAAATCTAACCATATAAGCATTTACCAAGACAGTCCTATGACATTTTTTTCTTGTCTCTTGTTTTCATTTATAACCCTTAAAAAAAAAACCAAAAACCAAAAAAACAAACATTTACTTGAGAGACAGTATAGCAGTAATTGGTATGATGTGACAAGCAGTACATATTTAGAAGACCAGAATGACAGGCATTCTAAGCATGACCCTACTATTACACATTGCTATTCAGTGCAGTTGCTTAGTTCACAGGTATCAGTATATATATTTAGTCAGGGTGAGAATTCTACCAAGTAACTGCTAGTTTCAAAAACCTGCTGAAAATTCTCAGGATCATTGCCTTAACCATCTTGTGCTTATAAACACATGGCTTTGCCCCTGTCATGTTTCCTAGCTTTTCTCCTTGCCCTTTCTTCACTGTTTAATCCTTAAGTTTTCCCTTTCCTTTTGATTGTGTTATACCTTTCTCTTTTTATTTCTTCTTTTGAGTTCTTACACTGAGGAAACTATATGGTATTTTCACATGTGGATCTGGTTTATTTCACTTATGAGTATATCTTCAAGTGGCATCCACTTCAATATAAAAGCTTTGAGTTTATCATTCTTTATAGCTGAATAATACTCCACTATAAAAAAAACCACATCTTTTTCATCCATTCCTCAGGTGACAGGCATTTTGGTTGTTTCCAGGATTTGGCTATCACAAATTGTACTGCTATAAACATAGGCACACATCTATCAGTATGATATGACATTTTCAGTTCCTCTGGGAAAATTCCCATTAGGGGGATAGCTGGTTTGAATGGGATTTTCAGTCCTAGGTTTTTTGTTGTTTTTTTTTTTTTTGCAGTACGGGGGATTGAACTCAGGACTTTGTGCTATCTCCCTAGCCCCACCAGTCCTAGTTTTTTAAGGAGTCTCTACACTGATTTCCATAATGGTTGCACCAGTCTACATTCCCACCAGCAGTGGACAAGGGTTCCTTTTTCCCCACAGCTTCTTCAACATTTGTTGTTGGTTGATTTCTTTACGATAGCCATTCTTTCTGGGGTGAGATAGTATCTCAGTGTTGTTTTAATTTGCATTTCATGGATGGCTAGTGATGTGGAGCATTTTTT
Organism: Octodon degus; assembly: GCF_000260255.1. Lineage (NCBI taxonomy): Eukaryota > Metazoa > Chordata > Mammalia > Rodentia > Octodontidae > Octodon > Octodon degus. Next base: position 2,933,425 of record NW_004524643.1, read on the forward strand.
CATATATTTATTCCCTTCTGTAACTTCATCCTCTGAGAAGTGTGTTCATCTTAGATGCACATTTCTGGATTGGGTCTTTAAATTTTGGGGCCCTAAGGTTTTTCAGTTTTTTATAAATTCTAGAAAGAAGACCTTTGTCTGAGTGCTTATTAAGATTTTTTCCCCAATTTGTGGGTTGTCTTTTCACTTTATTGGTAATTTCTTTTGACGTGCAAACACTTCTCAATAAGAGGAGGTCCCAGTTGTTAATTCTTTCAAGTACTACCCGTATGATGTGATTTTTTCTTTTTTTCTTTTTTTTTTTTTTTTTGTGGAACTGGGGATTGAACTCAGGCCCTTGTTCTTGCCAGGGAAGCGCTTATTCCACTGAGTCATCTCCATCTCCCCAGCCCCTACGATTTGATTTTTGTTCATGAACTCTTTGCCTACTCCTATGTCTTCAAGAGTTCCTCCTACTTTCTCTTCTAGGGGTCCATCACCACTCTTGGCTTACTGTTGTTCATTCTTGCCAAGGAACAAGTTGGTCACAAAGCCAAGACACTGCCATGGCATTTAAAGATAGTGAAAAGACACCTGTGCCTCCAGAGGTGGCAATTCAAAGAATTTTCACAATGTAAAATCCCTGGAAAAGATGTGTGCTAATTTGATCAGAAGTCCAAAGGAAAAGAATCTCAAAGTGAGAGGACTTATTTGCTTGTTTACTAAGACTTTGAAAATCACTGCAAGAAAAACACCTTGCAGTGAAGGAACATAGGATTCTGTCTATGTGAGAATCCACAAGAGACTTACTAATTTGCACTGTCATTCTCAGATTGTTAAGCAGATTATGTTCATCAGTACTGAGCTATGGGTGGAGGTTGACATCACTATGGCAGATAATTAAGGCAACTGTTAATAAATGACTGTTTTTAAAAAAAGATTTAATTTCATATTTTATACAGATAATTACACTATTACAGATTACAATATTACAAACCTCTTAAGATAACCTTCAAACTACCAGATTTGTCTGTGTTAATTTTAGGATTTAATTTCCTCATGTGCTACACATTAGAACTATGTTAACACACATTAAATATTTATCAAAACCAATAAAATATATGAAACCTCTGTTCTCCCATCAAATTATGATTTTTTAAAATAATATTTTGAATATTTTTTTCTCAGTAGAAAAGCATTACACCAAAATACCACTAAGTATTCAGTAATTCTAACTTGTAATATTTTGTTGTAAAATTTGATAAACTATGGAAAGTAAAAACAAACAACATTCTTATAATACAAAAATTACAAATTGAATAAAATACTTAAATAAACACGTCAAAACTCAGATAATCTCATTCGGTCATCACCATATAACATAACAATTTAAAAACATTAGATAGATGGGGATATGATATTTGTGGTAAAGCATTTGCCTATCATACATGAGGACCTAGTTTCAATCCCCTATATCTTAAAAAGAATCTACAATGTTTTATGAACACAAATAATATTATTTGGTTAAGCATAAGCTTCTAAAAGTAATTATTGGTGCTTCCTCAAGGTTCTTATAAACATTTCAAATATTCATTCAAAATAAGACCTGAACTATCTCACTTTCATTTAGAATCAACCTGAACCTATAGACACATTTTTAACAATTAAATTGAATTGCCTACTAATGGTTGTGCATATGAATACTCTGTAAGTACATAGATGTGTCAAAAATTTCTTCTAGACTGCAAATTTATACAGACATTTGCATTATTATCACATATAATATTTTATTTTTATTATTTATTTATTTATTCATTTTTTCAAAAGGCAGAAGGGTTTGGGTTTTTTTTGCTCTGAATGCCTTCAGGGCAGGTTTGGCTGGCTTGAGTTGTGGGGATCGAACCACAGCAACCTGAGCCTGATTGCTTTGTTGAAGCAGCCACTTAAAGAACTGAGCTAAGGGGACAGGCCCCCCATATATAATATTTTCCAGGAATGGGAATGAGGACTGGTGTAGAGAGGGAGACTAGTATTATTAATAAGCTTTCCAAGACTTACCATTCATCCAAAAAAAGTAATCCTATCACAAATTGCTGATAGTTGGTTTGCCTATGGATTTCCATTTATATACAGCATAGCTAGGTGTTACTGAGTACACCTGTCATCCCTTCAGGAGGCAAAGGCTGAAGGTTTGCTGTGAGTTCAAGTCCAGCCTGGAGGAACCAACTACATAAACAAACATACAGCATAGCTATAGCTAGCTAAAATATAAAGAAAACAACCAAGTGAACTACAATTGCCAAACCTATTATATTTATTTTTTAAGTAGTAAAATGGTATCAGTTTTTAAGTTATTACACACATTTAAATGACAAGAAAATATTGGCAATGAAGAAAAAGAATATAGTCTGTATCAGAACTGAAATAATAAGTTTGATACCAGTGTGGGCTACAAAGTGAGCTCAAGGCCAGCCTGAACTGAACAGCAAGACCCTGATTAAAAGATGAACTAACAAATGAAATAATTCCCAAAATAAGATTTGAGTGCTTAACATATATGGACATAAAACATGAACTTAAGACATTAAACAGAAATCATTTAATAAATACAGATGTTAACTCCCAATTGAGCTCTTCCAGAGCCAACTATAACAGTATGATACATTTATGCTTCAAATAAAAGGTACATCAAGACCAGGGATTTAGCTCAGTGGCTCAGCACCTGCCTGGCAAATATGAGAAACTGCATTCAATTCCCAAATAAAAATAAACATAAAAATAAAATAAAAATTAAAAAGAACATCAGTAAACTCCACAAACATTTCTGAAAGTCAATTTCTGTTAGATCCAATAAGATAAGAGAATGAGAAAATGATAACAGAAGACTGGGCATGGTGGCACGTGCCTGTAATCCCAGCGTGTGGGAGGCTGAAAATAGGAGGATCACTACAAGTCTGATCTGTGTAGTGAGACCCTATAAGGCCCTTTACTAAAATACATTAAAAAACCATAAGAAAATGATAGCAGATGTTACATTTGATAAGCCACGTTCCATGGTAAATAACTTTTATTAAATAAAAGTTTTTTTTCTTTTTGTATTGACTTCTATTGTATTTAAGGTTGGCCTTAAATTCACTGTGTAGTCCAGGCTGACCTCAAACTCACAATGATCCTCCTGCCTCAGCATCCTGAAGTTTGAGACGACAGATGTATACCACCAGACCCAGCTTTGAGTCTTGAGAGAGGTGTGAATGTCAGTGGGTTTTTTTGTTGTTGTTGTTTTGCTTCTTCTTTTTTTTTTGGCAGAACTGGGGATTAAACTCAGGCCCTCACACTTATCAGGGAAGTGCTTATTCCACTGAGCCATCTCCCTGGCCCAATGAATGTCAGTGTTGAAAAAGATAAATGAAGCATTTTGCATCCAGACTATAGATAAGGCCATCTTGACAGATCAACTAACGACTGTAGAGAAAGTACAGCATGAGTTGGAGGGATGCCTCAGCTTTGCAGCCATTGGATGTAAGCACATTGTCTATAGTGTTCTCAAGCCTATCTACCCTAGACTATCAGCCCAATTTTACAGTGCTATCAGCTCGAGTATAACATGTACTTTTTCAAACTATCTTTTGAATGTCTCTAAGAGTACCTTTTTTTTCTCGTCATGTACTTAAGACAGAATATCCCTTTAATAAACACAGTGGTCATCGGCCCTCTGCTTGTGTCGTGAGTCTTCCTTCATTGTGTGATGCAAGTCGTCACAGCCCCAATATTAATAATTGGGAAGCTACATACACACAAGTTAAGAAAAAGTACCATATTAACATCAGAAGCAAATATCTGGGCAAATAAATATTACCTTTATTTCAATCTATCATTACTTTAGTTATTTTAATAGTGAACTCTTTTAAAAAAGTAAACTGAACAAAAACAAATGTCCTAACATCTAGTAATTACAGACAAACCATGCCACACTTATTCAAGAATAAAAGAGACCTTCATACAGCAACTTTTTGCTGGGGAGATAGCTCAGTGGCTGATAAGCACAAGGTCCTGAGTTTGATCCCCAGTATCACCAAAACAAAAAAGCAAACCAAACCAAACAAACCATAAACTAACCTTTCCATATTTATTTAAATACTTGGCTTAATAGATGCTACAAATTTTCTAAAGGCAGATAACTATATCTCTGTATCTGTTGGATCAAGTTGGTTTACTGTGTTTTTCTAGCCTACCCTTATTAAAAGCCTGATATTCAAGCCATGGTTGGTGGTACAAAGCTGTAATACCAGCAGTGGAAAAAGCTGAGGAAGGAAAATTCCAGGCTTAAGCCCAAGCCAAGAATTTATCAAATTAATAAGAATCTGTCTCATAATATATTATAAAAGGGGCCATAGAGATAGCTCAGTGGTCTAAGTGTCTGCCTAGGCAAGCACAAGGACCCAGGTTCAATCCCAGTACCACAAGCTATGCTGGCCCCGCCCCAGGCACACTGAGCAAGCTAGCCACCAAGACTCAGGGCTGGGGAGGCTGAAACAGGAGAATCACTGAGTCCAAGCTGCATAGTGAGACCCTGTAAACAAATACATAAAATTATAAATAAATAAATTAAAACAAAATTAAAAATGGACTCAGGTTATAACTCAGTGTCAGAGCCTTGGGTCAATACTTAATATTAAAGAAAAATAAAGTCCACAATTAATATTATTATTTTGTCTTTTTGAGACAAAGTATCGCTATGCAGTTCAGGTTAGACTTGAGCTCATTTTATAGCCCAGCCTAGTGTTGAACTCCCAATAATCCCCCTGCCTCAGCCTTCTGAGTGCCAGGGTTACAGATGTGTGCCACCACACCCAGCTACAATTATTACTGTAGAACTATTTTTCAATTTAATTATATCAGTTTTGAATAACATATTTTGATAGTCTAGCAAGTATATGTTTATAATTATATCATCTTATAATGTTGAAATTTTTAATATACGTCCTTGTCTTATAATATTTTCATTTAAAGTCCTTTGTCAAATATTAGTTTAGTTACTCCTACTCCACTTTGAGTCACTATTCATATAGAATATCTTTCTATAGAATCTTTTTTAAAACAATCTTAATATTCATCATTTATTCTCAGGCTTTTTCTATACTTTCAACTTTTTTGTGTCTTTGAATCCAAAGAGACTCCATTAGGGCATAATACTGGGTTGCAATTCATCTCATACTTTTCCATTGTAAACCTATACTTTAGCATAATAGTAGCTGACTGTGCATCTCAGTAGTATACCTGAGGGATACATGAAGTAATCTTTTTGTTCACCCACTTGGTATGAGGAACAACAACAGAAAGGTATCTGTACATGTGCGAGTGTCAAACCAGGAGTTTTAACCACATATTGCTCCATCGAACAGATCTGCCTATTGCAGAACGTAAGATACACCCGCACCACTCTTCTTGTTAGGAAAACATGTATTTTACTGTAATGGAATGTATGACACTCAGCGGCTGCTCGTGGGGAAAGCAAACACCCATCTGTACATTCACCCACTTGGCAGATGAATGGCAAGTTGTGTAAAGCAGCTTAAAAGCAGGAACAGGTGGGTTTTACCCATGAAATGCCCATTGTCAAATTTCTGTACATTTAGGACTTGTTTAAAGTTTTATTTTGATTTTTCTGATAGACCAATTCAGGAAAACAGCACATGAAAAACCAGATTTGCAAGCTTCAGAGGAAGTCCAAACTAAATCATCAGACTATGCAGACATGGACAATGAAAACGATAATGACTTTGATACTGGCTATATGAGCCAAAGTTCCTGTGACAGTGAAATGGAACAAGAATTGACCAATACAGACATACAGAACATAGATTTCCTTGAGTCAGATGATGAAGAGAACAGCAACATGAGTACATATTTGACTAGTAGAAATAGTACAAAATGGTCATGCAGTCAAATGGAAAGATCCAATGTTACACCTATGTCTGAAAATATTATAGACAGCAAAGTTAGACAGAAATATTATAGGTAGTCAGACAGGGTGAGGCACCCTTAAGGGAGCCAGTATGGAAGACAAAATACCTTGGAACTGTGGGAGAGACAGATACTTCCACCAAGGGCTAGACCTCCAGACAAAAGATAAAATAAATGCATCTATATGCCTCCCTAGGAATGGACATCAGTGGTTAATATTCTGAATTGGTATTGATCGCCTTTAAAAAGCCGAGAAGAGTCACTAACCCAACCCCCTACAGGTAAATCCCATTTTGTACTCATGCCTACTTGCTACAATTACTCGCTTCCCTATTTGATCCTGATTTAATCAATCTTACTTGAGCAATTATACTTGTAATCTTATTGGCTGACCATAGTTTCATGTCCCACTTCATTGTCCCACCTTGCAATTTTCCATGCTTCCCACCTTGATCCTGCCTCATCTCATGCATTTGCTTTATAAAAATCCTTAGAAAAGGACGGTCCCTTGGCAACCCATTCAGGACCCTTTCTGTCTTTCTTTCCCTCAATAAATATATTCTGCTCTTAACCTCTGTTGTTCTTAAAATTCATTCTTCTATTTTAGAGAATATAAATTTGTCCCAGATATGTAGTAGGTTGGGAGTTTTTGCCCCTATATTATTTGGAGGTCCTACTGTGAGTCTTGGAACTGCGGGAGAGTCTGTTTTTGTTTCATAGATACTGGATTGGGACTCATTTTAGGTAACAAATTTTTATGCTTCAAATTTTGTTATATCTTCACTCATTGCTTATTATTGCTTATGCTTTGCTTCCTATATAATTTTGTTAAAATGTTGATAAATCTAAGTTAAAACATAGGAAGGTTATAAAGTTATGATGTTTCTTTAATGGTGTGTGTGTGTGTGTGTGTGTGTGTGTGTGTACTGGGGATCGAACTCAGGACCTTGCACTTGCCAGGGAGGCACTTATGCTGCTGAGCTATTGCCCCATCCCTGGGATGTTTTTATGCCTGTTTTGTTCTTGTATTTGCTGCATTTTAGCTAGTTACTGCTATTCCTTGCTAAACTTTAGACAATAGTGCTAGAGAGAGTAACATTAGAATGCCCCCTAGTGGATTTTAATATGAACTTCTGTAAAATGGGTCTTTCAAAATAAAATCTAGTACAAACTTAGAAAATATACATGCTTATATAATAAAAAAACACAGGATTCCTTCCACCAGCTAAAAGATACTAGGTTGGTGGCCATTCTTAAGAGTTTGAGGGAGCCCCACCCTCATTGACCTAAAACCTGGCAAGCAAATTCTGTGGTGCTTGGGTGCTGGGAAAGCCTGAGGCACCATGGACTTTTGGAGGGCAATAACCAGCCCATGACATTTGTTATGAAGGAGGAAGCACAAACAGTTCTTGGCCAAGAAGGGACGGCTAGACCTGAAATCTGAATCACAAGATGTGACCAGAGTGCTTTACCCGCCCTTGTCCCACTCTTCCTTTGTGACTGCCCACCCTGCAAGACCCAGAAATCTGTTCTGATTGCTCCTTAATCCAATGGCTAGCACTGAGGTTTGGAAGCCAATGGAGTCACCAAAGGTGGAGAAACTAGATGAGCAGGAAGTGTGACTGTATCTGTAATCCAACTTTTCACAGGACAGAATTTGCCTGACAGAGATAAAGGCCAAGAGGGAGAACTTTCAATTTATTGTGAGGGAAATAAAGTGTACTAAATTGTAGCAATCAAATGTTGTTAGCTTGATGTTTGGTTGAACACAGAAATATGTTGGAGACTGCCTATGCTGTAGGGTAATAATAATAAGCTTCTCTTCTGGAGGGAAAACAACTTAAATTTGCAAACCAAAAATTAGAGAAAAAGAAGAGCTGCAAGGACAGCCAACATTTTGGCCCTATCCTTTTAAGGTCAGTGAGGACTCACGACATAGGAGAACCTGTACTGTAACATCATGTAACTCAGTTGTGCTCCAAATTTTCTGATCAAGGAGATTATGGGGCCACAGGGGAAAGTGATCAATGATGTAGAGTGTGCCTAAGGAGAGCCCAAGGAGAAAAAACATTCTCTCAGGCTTTTACAGAGAACAAATTGGTCAAGCAATGGCCATGACTCATCCACATGGCTGACACTCACAGAGGATCTACAAACTGCAGTACACAGTACACGGTTTCAAGGTAAATCCTGAGGGGATTTGACTGACCGGGGCAGATACAAAAATTACATTTCTTGTTATATAGGTCTTGCTTTATCTTCATATTAACCATCCAACAGAAAAGTATAAACATGAGGTATAAAAAGTAAAGCCATATTAATATGCTGAGCTGTAAAAGGCTCAAGTCAACAACTTCTGACATTGTCAGTCCTGCGGATAACCCACTACAATTATGGACTACTGGACTACATTGTGATATTTTGCTTAATTCACGCACCTACAATATTTAAATGACAATGGAATACCCATATCTGACAAAACTAAACAAAAAAGGGGATACAAATGAAGCACCATTTTGTATCTGTATATTCAAAATAGTTAGCTACTTTCTCTTAATTCAATGAATAGAAAGATTTGTACTAGTAGTGTTTGTGGACAGGATATCATGTCAGCATTTTGTACTATAAACAACCACTAAGAAGACAACAATATGCAATGTGTAATTATTGAAACTGTCCTACTAATCGGTTTTGAAACTGTCTCATTGCTATGTTTCTCAATAAAATTATTTTTTTAAAAAAGAAATATGTTGGAGAATTTGATGAGGAAGCCAGTGAATGTCTGAGGAAGAAACAGTAGGGTGAAGTGAATGTCTTCCCTTCCTTAAAGTAAAACAACACACAGAGCCTAAGAGTTTGGAGGTTATTATTTCTTGTTAATATCAACTATGACGGGGCCCCAGTGATGCTTCAAAAACATCCATCACCAAAGAAGTGGGCACTGAGGCCAGCTCCCAGGCCCTGAAACTACTGCTGTATTACAGCACTGGCTTCTGGGGCAGACAGTTGTTGTAGCAGCTGTAGGAAGGGAAGCCATTTTCCATATCTGGGTATGGAGAACATCTGGGAAGGAGAGAAAAAAGGAGATAAGAAAAGGGTGCAGCACCTCCCAGCTGGGACAGTTCTGGCAGGTGGGAGAAGTTACTGAGGCCTTGTAGATGTTTTCCCTGTGGAGCACTGTACAGCCTCAGGAGAGCCCTGCCAGTGGCCGTTTTCCAGCTGTTTTTGTAGAACCACTTTTACAGAAGTGAACCAAAGAGGGAAGCGATAATCCAACATGATTTCTGTGGCTGAAAGTGGATCACAGGACAATGCTGAGAGTAGGGCCTAAAACTTAAAGGGCTGGGAATGAAGTATTTGCGGCCAGAGCTGTGATCTGAGTGCCAATGGAGACTGTGGCACATTGGATTGAGTATGTGAAATTTCCACTGGAAAACCAGGAATTGTCCAGATGAGACACTCCAGAGTAGAGGCTGGGGAGACGTTTATGCTATAAACAGAGAGTGAGCAGGTAATGTGCTTTCTTTCCAACTCTCTGGGGACTCCCACTCTTTTTTTTTTTTTTTTTTTTTTTTTTTCTCCTTTAAGTGGAACTTAAACCAAACATTTTGAGCTTGGGAGGTAGGTCAGCAGTGTAAGTGCTAGCTGGGCAGGCATAAGGACCTGGGCTCATTCTCTGGTACTGCACCTGTACCAGATAATATTTGTTTGTTTTGTTTTTTTTTTTAGGCGGAACCAGGGATTGAACTCAGGCCCTTGAGCTTGCCAGGGAAGCACTTATTCCACTGAGCCATCTCCCCGGCCTCCCCAGATAATATTTAAATGATGCAACTAAACAAAAAAAAAAAAGGGATATAGATGAATGACCATTTTGCATCTGTGTATTCAAAATGGTTAGGACAGATATATAGCTACATTCCCCTAATTCAAGGAATAGAGAGACTTGTTCTAATAGTTTTTGTAAATAGGATATCATGTCTGCATCTTGTACAACAAATAACCACTAGGAAGGCAGTATGCAATGTGTTAATTATTGGAACTGTCCTACCAATTTGATTTGAAACTGTCTCATTGCTATTTATTGCTCAATAAAATTATGGAAAAAAATTTATTTATTTTTTATATTTTAGCAAAGGGCCCATAGGGTGTTCAGGGTCTCACTGTGTAGACTGGGCTCGTAGTGATCCACCTGTTTCAAGCCTCCTAAGAGCTGGAATTACAAGTGCACACCACCATGTCCAGTCTCAATTGCCATCTCATGGCAGGCCCCGGGATTGCTTTAATCCGCTGAACTCTTTGGCCAGCCCTTGCATTTAAAATTTAGATTCAACCTCATCTCCATCTTTTTGTAAATTAAAAGATAGGGCAGAGAAAAATGATTCTGTGTGATTTCAATTAAATTCCAAGAAGTTTTTTGGATGGTACAATTTTGATAGGTTTCAAAAGTGCTCACAATTAGCAGACAAGTACTTTTTGAAGACCTTCAGTTTAAATGTTTAAATTGATATCCTTAACTTTTCAGAAAAACAAAACAAAACAAAACAAAACAACTTTTTGATTTAGAAGTATGATTGTGGGGCCAGGGAGATTGCTCAGTAGAATAAGCACTTCCCTGGAAAGCACAAGGGCTTGAGTTCAATCCCCGGTTCTGGGAAAAAAAAAAAAAAAAAAAAAGAGTATGATTGTTTACTTTGTTTACAACCTTTCCCTCTTTGGTGCTAGTACAATAACGGCTAGATAATACACAATGTGGTAGCTAGTTACTGGGTGGTGGGTGAACAAAGCAAATGCAGAATCTGTTATCAGCAAAATGAAGTGAAGATGTCTGTTAAAAAAGAAGTTTAGTCTACATGAATAACAGAATACCTTAGCCTAAGTAATTTATATAATGTACAGAAGTTTATTGCTTCAGTTTTGGAAGCTGGGAAGTGTGTTACCAAGGCGTCAACATCTGACAACATGATAGAAAAGTAACATAGCAAGGAGAAAGAATACTTTTTAAAATGCATTTAGTACAGGGTCTACAGGGTCTCACTACACAGATCTGACTTGTAGTGATCCTCCTGTCTTCAGCCTCCCAAGCACAGGGATTACAGGGGAGCACCACCATGCCCATCTCAGTGTGCCCCGGGAGTGGGGCCGGCACAGCACACTGGTAATTCAACCCTGATCACTGCATCTGCCTAAGCAGGTGCTTTAATCCACTGAGCTATCTCGTTGGCCAAAAGAACACTTTAGTATACTCTTCTATAAGCTGGGTGTGGTGGTGAATCCCTGTAATTCCAGCATTTGGAAGGCTGAGGCATGAGGCTGCTGTGAATTCATGTCTAGCCTGGGCTGCAAAGTGAGTTCAAGATCAGCCTGAATCACATAGCAAAACCTGTCTCAAAGAGACCAAAAAAGAAAAAGAAAAAAACAAAAAAATGAAAAACTAAAAACCCAAACTCTTTAAAATCTTGGCCTGGGAGATAGCACAGTAAAATATGTGCTTGCCTGGCAAACTTAAGGTCCTAAGTTCAATCCCTGGTAGTGGAAAAAAAGAAAAAAAAAGTAAAATCTTCTTAATAGAGGAGACAAGTATTCAAATTACAGGGAAAGTATAATACTAATTTTTATGGTTATTATAAAGATTAAATGAGATAAGTAAAACATATCATAAGATATACTTTTTAGTAAGAACAGATTTAGTTTGTTTAGTTATTTAAATATTTGTGTAGCTTTCAAATTTTATTGTTAAATACTGCACTGTTATGCCAGGATGCAATATTGAATAACACTGAAAATATAATAAAATAAGGAAAAATGGAAGAAAAAACCTTGGAGGTCAGGTTTCACTGGAACAGACTGGCTCTGATCCTCCTCTACATTCTAGAGGAAACATGAAGTCTGTTCTGCTTCACTTTTCTTTCTCTGGCCTTACTCCTAATCTTTTCCTATCACTTTGTACTTACTTTTTAGAGGCACGTAAAATTAGAAAGAAAAGAACTCTAGACTTTTCCAATCTTTCTTTCCTACTCAATAACTAAATTAAGCCCATGCAAAATGAGCAGGGCTGGAGAGAGAACTCAGTAGAATAAGTGTTTGCCTGGCAAGTGCGGGGTTCTGAGTTCAATCCCCAGTACTGAAAAAAAAAAAAAAAAAAAGGAGCATCTGCCAATGCTAAAGATAGGGAAGTCATCTTAGAGGAGGGATGCATACCCTGTTTCTGGGTATGCATACATAAAAGTCATGCCCTGGCTTGGTATTCTGGGCAGGTCTCTCTTGGGAAGCTGAACTTGAGACAGCATGGGTAGAATTAACTTCTAGGTGAAAACAGAAGGAGTTATGTGCAAAAGCAGCACACTTACGGGACCAAAATACATTCAGCCTAAGGGAGGATCTCCAACTTTTCCTCTTCTCTTCCTAGGTTGAGTTATCATTTATATGTGTACAGGAAAAATATTTTCATAAGAAGTTGTGGACTTTAAAAGTTGTAAACTTATAAAGCACTAGGTAATCTTGCTCAGGCTTTTAACTATCCCTTACAAAACTTTGACAAATAGTGGTTGCTCTGTCAGCTAGTTAAATGCTCTTAGACCAGCTGCCCTCTTAAAGCAGAGGACAGGTTTCCCCAGCATCTCCTTGTGAATCCCCATGGAAGCCGGTGGCCAATGGAATGCTGACCAGACAGAGAGCTGGATTCTTCTCTGGAAACTGATCTCTGGTGGGGTGGGTCAACAGAAACTCAGAACAACTGAGTAGTCACAGCCATGGCTACTCTCTGATGAATACCCAAAGGTTCCTCAGTGGAAACTGGATCCCGATCACTGAAAAATTTCCACTTAACTATCATACTTATCTTCCTCTGCTAGTAAACTGGAAATTCTCCCCTCAACTTTTCAGTTGATTTCTGAACCACTTAACTACCCCTCCCTCCAAAAATTAGGCAGAGGCAGCTTGCATTCACAGACACCTATCAAGGAAATGATTTACCTTTGTGCCTTACATATATGCTAACTAAGAATAAGAAAAAAAAGATTTTAGTCAACCTTAACTAATATGCCTTTACCAACATGTAAAATATGTCATTGCTAGATGATAAATATGTTTAATCTGTGAGCTTCAAAATTTTAAATTAAACATAGTCTTGTCCAGCTTCTAGGAAAGACTGCATAGGTGATTAAACAGATAACACAAAGGTCTTGGAGAATTTCTTTGCCTAGGGCCTAAGGCACAGCCCCTCAAGTCAACTGTCCATTTTATCAATCTGGAGAGGTGATCTCTTTCACAGCACAGCAGGAGAAATGCTCTAGCTACTTTCAACTCACCTTTTGTATATGTCCTCTTCCATAATAATAATAATAATAATAATAATAATAATAATTTATGACAAAGGTATGCTTCCTTCTTTAAACATTCCTGACACAAGGTCAACTGTAAATTATGTTTATAAATGTCCAATAGGAGTAAGTACATAGTTCACACACTTCCGGGGAGGATAAAATTGCATGCCAGTTTAAGGGTAGATAGGCTGGATGAATTTTGTCTTCCAGTCTCTCCAGGTGACATCCACCTGTCCTGGAGTGGAATGTACTGAAGGGATGCCTTTGACAGCGTAACAATCAATTAGAAATAAAAGGGGATGTCCAAACCATTTCTTATTTTATTTCAGACATGGGATGCTCAGAGTTGAAGTCTCTTACTACATTAGAGTGTACTCTTGAGCACCTGAAGATGTTTGACCCTTACATGTTGAAACGAGCCATTTAATGTTTTTTCCACACATGCATGTGGCCTGCATATTCTCTAGGGTCCATAATGGAATGCAAAGGGAAGTATTAATTATGATGTAATTTTAAAACTAAAATCACATTGTACAAGTGGGGAAACGGATCAGAACTGCTTATGTTCAAACTTTCTTTACATTAAGAAATAGTCTGTATTCATGCTCAAGATAGAATTATGAGCCATATGACTACCTATGAAAAATTTTCAAATAACCCCTGATGTCTTTAGAGGACTTACTCAGACCTATAAGTTAGGTTAAAAAGATGTAATGTTAATCTTAAACCAAACATTGACTTCTTTGAGAGACAAGCAGCATTACAAGCTGCTATTACATTTGTAGGTGAATGACATATTGTCAATTTTAAACAACCAAAAGATAGACAGTCAGGGGAACAACTTGTTCCCATAGAGCCCAAGAAGTCCCCACCCAAGACCTCCCAGCTGAGACTGGAGCAGGAAACATTTTCAAGTGTGTATTTTTGAAGGTCTAAGAAGGACAAAAACCAAGCCTTCTGGTTATTTTAAATTTTCAGCTATTTACCAAGAGAAAGATGAAAACCCTCTGCTTTCCTAGAACATTTATTAGAGGCACTGGTAAAACATATGGCTCCCCTATTCAATAAAAAGGCCAGATTTTGCTTAAAGACATGTTTATTACCTACTCAGTCCCAGATATTAGAAAAGAGCTACAAAAGATAGCTTTTGCTCCAGATAGATTGCTCACTTGATACTTTGGTAAAAACTGCCCCCTTAGTATTTTATAATCGCAACTGGGAGAAAACCATGGAGAAAAACAAAAGACCAAAAAGTGGCTGACTTTGTTGTGCCCTCAAAAAGAACAGACCCTCAGTCTGATTCACAGGGTGCCATAATAGCTCAAGGACTAGGTTCCTTTGCTGCCACCATTAAAAGCCAGGCTACCCTAAGAGGGACTGCCTTAAGAGGCCACCCAAGCCATGCCTGACTGCCAATCAGCCACCGGAAGCCAGACTGCATTGTGAAGAGGAGGCACCAGAGCTCAGACTCATCTTCCCTAGTGGTCCAGGAGGACTGAAGGGTCCTGGGGTACTCTGCCTCCTCCTTCGGGCCTGACTGTTATCTTCACCTGTCATCTTCACAGAGCAGTCCTGAATAATCATGACTAGAGGCCAGATAATACCTCATTTAAGCTGTAACAGGGATAACTTTCTGTTCACTTTTTTTTTTTTTTTAGTTATTCCTAATAGCTCAGCTCTCTCATTTTGAAGGATTTTATCCTGCCTAAATATTAATTATATATATATATATATTTTTTCAAGTTGCCATCTAATCAAAATAGTGTTGAAACTGGATTTTACAAATGTAATACATATTGTTTTTCATGTAGAAAAACTTAAGACTTCTTCATGGATCAAAATAAGGTGTTAATCTGGTTTTCAAAAGTCATTAAAAACTTAGAGATAATTATAACTAAAGCTAGAAGGACTCAGAAGAAAATGTTACTCTTATCAGTAAAGGGGTCTAAGAGCCAGTGGGTTACAACAGCTATCTCTTAAGAACAGCTATCTCTACTCTAAACTTGCCTGTCAGCTCTAATGCTCATCCTTTGATTACACATGTTCTATTTTCTCAGAAAATGTGTTCTTGCCTAGAGGATGCCAGACTCCAGTTAATTATACAGGTAAAACCTGTAACAAATGCTAGATTACTTTTAGATTACTTTTACTGGGATCTACCACATCTTGTTGAGAGAGAGTTATGTAACACATAGCAAGGCCTTAACTAAGTATACTGAGCAAGTCTTAAATGACATCACAGCTAGTCTCTCTCCTAAATAAATAAAATTAATGAGACAGGCGGTCCTCCAAGCTCAGATGACATCAGACATTCTAACAGCAGCAAGGAGATACCTGTACAATTGTAAAAACTAAATGTTATGTTCACATTCCCAATTCTTCTGCTAATATCTTGATAGCGTTCAAGATATTAGATAACAGATCAAGTACATGTCAAAACCAGAAATTCCCTAGACTTTATCCTTATCCTCATTATGGGACACTATTCCTGGAAATCTTTAACTGTACTTATAATTATCCTGTTGATCTTATTATTTATCTAGGTCTTTTGATAGACACTCTAAAGAGTATCTCTGACTGCCAATCAACAAGTACAACCTTTTTCAGCCTAATAAAGCCAGAGTAGTCATTGTCCATTATTCCCTCATGGTAGTTCAGGTTACTTCTTCAGAGGTGGGAATGTTGTAGGCAGCAACATTAGATAGAAATATTATAGGCAGTCAGATAGGGCTAGTTCTTTGAAGGAGGCAGTATAGAAGACAAGATACTTTGCAGCTGTGGGAGTGACAAACACCTCCACTTTGGGCCAGACCTCAAGACAAAAGATAAAACAATTGTACTCATATACCTCCCTAAGGATAAATATCAGGGATTGATATTCTAAATAGGTCTCTATCACCTTGAAAAAGCCAGAAAGAGCCACTAATCCAACCCCCTACAGGTAAAGCCCCTATTCTATACTCATCCCTGTTTGCTGGATGACTCCCTTCCCATTTAATTCTAATTTAATCAATCTTACCTGAGCAATTATGCTTGTAATCTTACTGGCTGACCATAGTTTTGCCCTACTTCATGCCCACCTTGCAGTTTCCCAAGTTTCCTACCTTTGACCCACCTCTCATCATTGTTTTGCTCTATAAAAATCCCTAAAAAGGCAGGTTCCTTGGCAACTCATTCAGGACCTTCTTTCTCTCTTGGACAGAAGCTTTCCTTCCCTCAATAAATACATTCTGCTTTTAACCTCCATTGTTCCTAAAATTTGTTCTTCACTTTTAGAGAACACAGACTCATCCCAGCTATCTTGCAGACTGGGAGTTTCTTTCCCCTATATCATTTGGATTTCAGAAGATATAACACTGGCCTCCTGTATGGCATAGAAAAGCAAACTGGAATTGCTGATACCAACATTTCACTATGATGGAAATGATGGTAGGAAAACCTCAACAAAACAGGAGCCTGAGATAGAAACTTTCTACAACAAAATGAAAGGTAGAATCAATGTTGTTAATGAGTTATGTGGCAAATATGATGTCACTTGAAACACAAAGCACTGACCAATGTTTGTGTTTTACTTGATCTTAAATATGTGTGGCACAGTTTAGATAGTTTACAAAGAAAATAACAAGCTCAAAATACCATTGATAAATTTTCTTTGAGGACTGGAGCTGGAACCCATAAGAAGAAATCATGAACAGTAGAGGAAAAGACAAAACGTTCTTCCCCAGGAACTACACAAATGTGCAGCACCACATCTTGTGAGCTAACAGGTATACAAGCAGGAGCAGAATCACAGAATCACAAAGACCTACTGTACCAACTGGAAAACCAAAATGTCAAGTGTGCCCTATAGAAAAGAAGAAGAAAACCAAACACACACACTAGAGTGTAAGCAATATTTATGCATGGAGCATGCATTGTCATGTGTGAAGATTCACTTGGGTGTGACAACTGAGACAAAAATTATTTTTGTTGCAGAATTTTATTGGTGTTTTGATTGTAGTTCATATAGGAATTTATTTCTGATGTTATCTTTTAGGTTTTGTAAGCAGGAACACAGCTGAGATGAAAATGTTGATGTCTATTCTAAACACAGAGTACATATTTTTCTTTCCCAGAAACAATGATTCTTTATTCAGCTAGAGGTTAGGATATAAATCAGATGGCCTGTTGGTTTAGAAACATGCTTATACATTTTTGATGTAACATTCCCTGCATTTTGCACAGTATATATTAAGAATTCAGTATTTTACTGATATGTCATGTTCCTGTTAACTACACATCATGTAACATAATAAGAACCTCATGATAAAAAAGCAAGATCAGTGAGTTTAACGTTTAATATGTTTAATATGTTCTACAAAAAGGCTAGGAAAGCAAAACACATGTCCTGTCAGTATACATGATATGTGTTTGGTATGTGCTATTGTTAGGTGTGATAACTGAAGTTTTTTGTTTGTTTGTTTGTTTGATAAAATTCTACGGGTATTCTCATTGAACTTCATAAAGGAATTTATTTCTGTTATTTTTTAGACTTTGTATACCACAAAACCCAGACTTTTAAAAGTTCAAAATGTTGTTGAGTTATGCAGTGGTAATGATGTCACTTGAAACACAAAGCACTGGCCAGTGGGTGTGTTTTACTTGATCCTAAACATGTGTGACATAAATAGTTTGATTTTTCACAAAGAAAATAGAGACAAAGTGCCATGGATAAATTTTCTTAAGAGGACTGGGCCTGGAACCCATAAGAGATGCAAAGGAATTTGCCATAAAAGCTAATATAAATAAATCTTTAAAAGGTTTTAAGATTCAAGATAAAGATAGAAAAACAAAATGTATTTCTATATATCATTTATGTTAGTGCCAAATCTGACAATGGATGTATACTGTCAACCTCTTCTACTAAGTACTATGGAGCCAACAACTCTTAATCAAAGTTCCATCAGGTTTTCACATATTAGAGAATAAGAAATAAATGTTAAATTTATGGAAATACAGAAGATTTAGACCAGCTAAAACAACTCTGATGGAAAAAGTGTTAATTTGCAAGTTTAATACCAACATGTCAAGATCCCTTAAAAAGACACAGTATTTAAGATAATACAGTACTGCTATCAAGATAAACAAGTAGATGAATGGAAAAGAACAGACAGTGCAGAGAAAGAGAGAGAGAACTAATTTTTGACAAAAGTAAAAAAAGCTAATTCAGTGGGACAAGGATAGCTTATAAATAAATCATCTGGAACAATTAGATTTACACAGGTAAAAGACAAACTTGAATTCACATCATACACCATTATCATATGAAAATAAATTAAAACAAGGACACATTATAATTAATTAGAGAAATTAAAATTAAACTTACAATGAGATGACACTACATATCAGTCTAATAGTTAAAATTAAAAAGATTGTACCTACCAAGAACTCCAGGATGTGGGAATGATGAAATTCACGGAACTACCAAAGTAACTATAAAACAGTATGGTACAGTTGAAAAATACTTCAGCCATTTCTTTTTAAAGCACTCAGGACTGAACTCAAGGCTTTCACATCTATATCCTCAGACCTTTTATTACTTTGAGGCAGGTCTCCCTAAGCAGATAAATTGCCTAGGCTGGTCTTGAACTTGAAATTCTGCTAAGATTCTAGACATGCACCATCAAATCTAGAAGGTAGTTCTTATTAAAAGCTAAATATACAAGGGGATTAAGATGCCTGTTCATTTTCCAGGTCTTCACCCAAGAGAAGTGAAATCACGTGTCCATATAAAGCCTTGACACGAACCTTCACAGTAACTTTATACCAACAGCCCAAACTTGGAAGTAACCTACTGTTTAACAATAAGTGAATGGATAAAATGTTATATACACAATAAACTACTACTGCTCAGCAACAAAATTATTAATCTATACAGTAATAAAGGTGGAACTCAAAACAATTACAATGAAAGAATTCACATAGAAAGAATATATTCCATATAATGAAATTCTACAAAAGGCAATCTAACCTTGTATCAGTGTAACAGTGATGCTGGAACAAATAACTACAAAATCAGTGGCTTACAAAAACAGAAATTTATCCTGTCACAGTACTAAAGAGCAGAAGTTCAAGAGCAAATTATTAGTAGAGATGGCTTATTCTGGAGACTCACACAGAATCTGCTGTTTCACAGACCAAAGTACAATGGGACAGAAACTCAAGACAGTTTCAAAATAATAAATAACTTTTCAATTGGGCACGGTGGTAAATGTTTGTAATCTCAGAACTCTGGGAGGATAAGGTAGAAAGACTGCAAGTTCAAGTCCAGCCTGGGTAAGGTATCGTGAACTCTATCTTGAAATATAACAATAAAAATGGTCTTGGGTATAGTTCAATGTGAAGGCTGCAGATTTAACTGCTACTTCTGTATCTATGCATACACTGAAGGGGAAACACACTAGTACAACAAATCAGACTAATACACTAGCAAACATACAATCAAGTAAATTAATATTTCCACCTCAATTCTCATTTAATGAGAACAAAATTTTACTTAGCAATAACTAAAGGAGGAGGAAAGACTGGAAGAAATAAAGAGGAATGAAAGAAACACAAATCCTCAAAGCCTGGCCTCTTCCTAGACTCTTATAATACCTAACATAGTACTGGAAAACCTATGAAACACAAAAATTCCTGCCATGCTGTTTAGAACCACTAAATTTGATACATATGCAAAATGCATTTTCTAACTCACAAAAAGCTTAAAGTTAAAAAAAAAAAACTATTGAGGAACAAGTAGATGTAGATTTATTGACAAATTTTATAGTGTCATTAGGTAGAAAAGCTATTACATATCAAAGGACTAAAAAAGTCTCTAAAAAAGATTAAACATCTTTAATGTGGGACATTTTACTAAGCAACATCCATTTGTTCCAGTGTATCAAGTTTAACTCACATGACTAGCAGCTTGATTTGGCAATCTCAATGCATATGACAGATAATTCATAAAAGTCTGACAATGTTATTTTTAGTTCACATGCTTCTTGGATTCTGACCATAAATGCTTTGACTTTATGCTACTCTAGGGACTCCATTCAGACACAGATATATTTGTTAGCCATCGTGAGGCAAAGGAAGGCAACTGGTACATACACTATTACACTGTAAGAATCCAAACTTACCCATTTCATTTGAGCAGACATTTAAAATAAAACAATTAAAAACTATTGTTGCTGCTTCTAAATGGAGTCAAGAAACTGTGATTGTAATTCAGACTATACAACACTATGTATTAGATGTTCACTTCTAATAATAGTTTTTATGATTTCCAATGATCATGACATAATAATCTAAACAATTTAATTCATCTTTTTCATAAAATAGTTGTTGAGAATGGTTATCTAAAATATCCTGTCAAATGTAAACAATGTTTACATTTGCTTGATTATATTATAAAGTACACACATTTTTATTTTTAATGAGAGGG
This sequence comes from Octodon degus, assembly GCF_000260255.1. Taxonomy (NCBI): domain Eukaryota; kingdom Metazoa; phylum Chordata; class Mammalia; order Rodentia; family Octodontidae; genus Octodon; species Octodon degus. Next base: position 2,954,158 of record NW_004524643.1, read on the forward strand.
AAATACATCTAAAATTAGAACTTAACACAAACATCTGAATCAATTGTTTCCCCCAACAACTTCCAAACAAAATATTTCAAATTCCACACAAGATTCTGCAAACCCATGAGTACAAACTCTAATCTTGACACTGAATTTGGATAATCTCCATGGAGGAAATCCATGAACCAGATGTGAATTTATTCTTCCAGATGTATTTTATAAATATGAGGAAAAATAAGCTTTTCACTGCCTTTACTTGAAGCCACATAAAAATATAATAGAAATAGCAAAAAGGAAACCCTACAAATCTTGAGTCTTCCACTACTATAAAGGAGTCACTGAAATAAGCTATGTTCACAGTTGCTTCATCATTGGTGAACTTTAACTGATGAATCAAAATCTATTTAACATGTCTATTGTACCCATTTTCTGAGTGTTTGGTAGCCATACTAATTATAAGAAAAAAATTTAAACAATTTTTATCTTCATATTACAAAGAAACTAAAGAGAAAAATTACACACTTACTTCTAACTAAAATGTCATGATGTCAAGATCTAAGACACATTCCATACACAAAGAAAAAACAGATCTACAATGAACATGAGAAATTTCATCACATTAGAAAAATGCCTGCATCTACCGGCATGGCCTCAAATATTTGAAATCATTTTAAAATGCCAATGACACGAGTTCAAAAGTCAGAAACTAAGCATCATAAAAATCGAAATCCATCATGTTAAGATTTTAACTAAAACCAAAATGATTCATCTAGGGGCTGGAGAGATGGCTCAGTGGTCTAAAACCACCTACTTAGAACAAGCTTA
>NW_004524643.1:2955240-2964768 GCF_000260255.1 Octodon degus
GGGGGGGGGGAGACTGGTTCAGGCTGCCTTAAGGGTGGGTCTGGTAAGGCATATGGAGCTGGGGATTGAACCATGGTCTTCTGTACCTGACTGGGTTTGCCCCAGCAGGCGCTTAATCAACTGAGCTAACCTGCAAGCCCCCCAAAATGGTTTCTTTTTGTACATACATTTCATCTGAGCTCTAGAAGAAATCTTTCAAATGTTTGCCCAGTGCTATTTAAATAGTAAATAACTGAAAAATGGATGATCTTTGTTGAGATGTTTAATTTTATTCATGAAAAAATATGCACTCATACTATTTAGTTATGATAGTTATAAGCATGTGTAGTTTCAATTCTTATTTTATATAACTGCTTAAAGTACTAAGAAAAAAGTTATGGATCACCAGAAATTACCTAAGTATAAATACATACAAATACATTAAAGCAACTTAAATTTTTATACAGCTAACGTTTTCAAGAAATTAGCAAGATGGGCTGGGGAGAAAGCTCAGTAATCTAAGCAACTGCCTGGCAAGCGCAAGGACCTGGGTTCAATTCCCAGTACCGCATGCCATGTTGGCCCTGGAACCTCATGATAGCCACTGAAACCAGGTATGGTGGCGCAGGCCTGTAATCCCAGGACTAGGGAGGCTGAGACAGGAAAATCATTATGAGTGTGAGTTGCACAGCGAGACCCTGTACCAAATAAATAATTTCTAAAAATAAAATAAATTTTTAAAAAAGAACTTAGCAAGAATCTTAACATTACTGGATGCTGGATTAAAAATGAATGTTCTACATTTAGTATTTCATTTTAATTTTAACCCAATATGATTTTAAGTAATTTCACAGAAATTATGGTTACTCTACAAGTTCATATTCTAAACTATAAGATGAAACTTTTTCAAGTCGGAAATATTTTATAAATAACGACATTTTAGTCAGATGTAGTGGTGCATGCCTATACTCCCAATACTGCTCCTAAGTTCAGTCATAGAAAGTTAAGAGATCAGCTGGGGTGACTCAAGCAAGACCTGGTCTCTAAATAAATAAATAAATAAATAAATAAATAAATAAATAAATAAATGGCTGGGGGTGTGGCTCTGAACTCCTTGGGTTCAATCCCCAGGTTAAAAATAAAATCTATCAGGCACAAAATTTTCTGTTTAAGTCTCACAGTTGAATAACATAAAAATTACTTACAGAAAGCATACAGCCCTAAAAAACTAAAGTATGAGCCAAACGTGGGAGTGCACACCTGTAATCCTAGTACTCAGGAGTCTAAGGCAAGATCACCACAAGTGTGAGGCCAGCCTGGTCTATATAGTGAGTTTAAGCCAGCCTAAACTGAACTACTTCGGGAAATTTGTCTCCAAAAACAAAAAAAGTATGACTGAGATCAGCCATGAACTAAGATGTCATACTGAATACATGATACAAGTTAATTCTTGATTTCTAAAACACAACTTCCAGGGGTCAGTGAGATAGCTCAGTGGTCTAAAGCACGTGTTAAGCAAACTTAGGCAAGCACAGAGACCATGGTTTAATTCCCAGCACCACATGCCATGCCAGCCTCACTCCTAGGGTGGTCGGAGTTGGCCACAAAACAAAACATCTTCCTTTTCCTTTATTTATACTCATGAGATGAAACAAGCAAAAATGTTATCATCAGATAAAAAAGTAGAACACAAAATAAAAAATAAAAAAGTGTATGATAAATAAAAGTTATTTAAATATCACAATTCTTTAAACAATAAGATGTGTTAAAGATGGGGCTGGGAACATTTTGGCCCTAGCCTTCTAAGGTCAATTAAGACTCAGGACATATGAGAACTTGTACTGTAACATCATGTACCTCGGTAGTGTCCCAAATTTTCTGATCAAGAAGATTTTGGGGCCAAAGAGGAAAGTGATCGATGACGTAGAGTGTGCCGAAGGAGAGTCACATGGGGAGAAGACACTCTCTCAGGCTTTCACAGAGAGCACATTGGCCAAGCATTGGCCGTGACTCATCCACATGGCTGACACTGACAAAGGTTCTACAATCTGAGGTACAGGATCTCAGGATAAATCCTGAGGGCATTTCACTGACCTTCTTAGACCAAAAAGCTACAACTCTTGTTGCATAGGTCCTGCTTTACCTTGGTCTTAACCATCCAGTAGAAAAGTATGAAGACGAAATATAGGAAATAAAGCCATGCTGTTAAGTTGAGTTGTGGGGGACTCAGGTCAATAATTTCTGACATTGCCAGTTAAACAGAAGACCCAATGCTATTATGGGCTACTGGACTCTTTTAGAATATTTTGCTGAGTTTACACACCTATAATATTCAATAACGGAACTTAAAAAAATGGGATATAACTATGAATGTCCATTTTGTATCTGTGTATTCAAAGTGGTTGGGATAGATATATAGTTGCATTCTCTTAATGAATAGAATGATTTTTTCTAATGGTGTTTGTAAGTAGGATCACAAGTCTGCATCTTGTACAGCAATTAACCACTAAGAAGAATATATGCAGTGTATTATTTTTTGAAACTGTACTTTCGATTTGATTTGAAACTGTCTCATTGCTATATGTTTATCAATAAAACTTTGAAAAGAAAAGAAAAGAAAAGAAAAGAAAAGAAAGAAAGAAAGATGGGGCTGGGGAGATGGCTCAGTGGAATAAGTGCTTTCCTGGCAAGTGCAATCCCTGGTTCTGCCAAAAAAAAGATTATGAGAATATTGCTTATTAAAACAAAAACCTACAAGGGCTGACTAGATAGTTCAGTGAATTAAAGTACCTGCTTAGGCAGATGTAGGGGCCCTGTCAGCCTTGCCCTCAGGCCAGGTGAATGAGACTGGGCATGGTGGTGCATGCCTGTAATCCCAGCACTTGGGAGGCTGAAAAACAGGAATGATTACCATGAGTCCAATCTGTGTAGTAAGACCTTGTAGTCCTGTAGACCCTGTACTAAATACCAAAAAAAAAAGATTTAAAAAAACCAAAAACCTCTGAAGTAAATATGCTGAAAACAATATGAAGAATAAACAGGAAAAATGTAAGTTAAATTTGTAAATTTATGAGGGAGAAAAGAAATGAAGAAATACCTCTTTCCTCTAGATTATTTTTAAAAGTAATTTAAAAGTTACTTCTGATAAAGATCATTGGTAACATACAGGCTTTGAAATGGTATACTTTTTAATGTATTTTTATCTAAATCTCGTATTTGTAGAGAATTATAAAATATAAAAATATTTTAAAATTTATATCATCTATTTTTCTGTATGACTTGTAAGATCCAATAAAAACAATTATAAAATATTTTAGAACACTAATTAAAATATTACTGTATTTTATGTACTGAGAGTCAACTACATGCCAGATGTGAATGTCAAAGATGCATGTGGCAAATAAGCAAGACATGACCTTGTCCTTATAAAAGTTAACTTCCAGTGGGGCAGTTACAGATGTGTGATATGTGCTACTCAGAAAAAAGGATTCAGTGTTCATTAACTTTACACATCTCATTACAAGAAAGAGGTGAGTTATTAACAGAAATTTGGGTAAAATTGAAAAGTGAGAGGTCTATTATACAGTTTTTTAAAAAACACTTCATTAACAGAATATTTTATATTTTATATTGTAATTTTTTAAATCTCAACATGTATTCTCTTCATTCCTAATGTTGTTAGTGTGTGCTTATCTTATTTTCTTATCAATTTTGTCAGGAAATTTTGCCAACTTTAAATACCGTCTGTACCCTTTATTAGTTTTGTGGCCTCCAGTACGTGATTTCATTTTTCTAGGTCTTTGTTACCTCAATTTTTTTTTTTTTTTGTGGTACCAGGGATTGAACTCAGGACCCTGAGCTTGCCAGGCAAGCACTTATTCTACTGAGCTATCTCCCTGGCCCAATTATCTCAATTTTAAAGGTATGAAAATAATACTTTCCCTAAAGGAAGAAATTAAATGAGACATTATGTAAAATACTAAGAATATGCTTGACACATAGTAACTGTTCAATGTTAGGACTGCTAGTACTAATTACAGATTTATTTTTATTTTTTATTCACCTTGTTTAGAACTCCTTGTATTCTGACTGAGATCTCATATTTTTCTTTAATTTTGGTAAATTTACAGGCATTATCTTCTTTCAGGTATTTATCTCTATTCTCTGAATTTAAAAGTTATAAACTGGACCCTCTCTTTGTGTCTTCTATATTAACTCTTAGATTTGTGTGTGTGTGTGTGTGTGTGTGTGTGAATTTGTTAGTTTTTAAAAAGATTATACACAGAGCGATATTACCTAAAACAGAAAGACTATACAAATAAAGTTTATGGTCACAATCAGGTAAAGCAACTAAATACAGTGGAAAATGTGAAGTCTTTAAGTACTGGTTGATGAATTATAATGTCAGAAAAGAATTCATGCATCAGAAGAAACTCAAGATAGTCTCTTCCAAACTTCCCCCAAAAGTACTGATTAATTTTCTAAAACACAAGTTTTGTTCTGTAATTTCCTTATTCAAGAATCTATAGTGGCTTATGATTGCCTCCTACTTCAAATACAAACTCCTATACAACTTCCAAGACCTTTTAGTAACTGATACAATTTTAAGTCTCATCTTTTTCCCGACTTCTCTCCCACTGAGCTCTTTGCTTCAGTCATATCAGTTTCAATGAGTAATCAGTTCAATGAGTCAATCAATTTCCATTTCTCTTACAACTCTGCTTTTAGTCCATTCAACTTGAAAGTCTCTTCCTAGTGAAAGAATCCTAATCCCCTTTCAAATCCATTTCAAGTTTTTAATCTACTTCATTTATGAGTTGCTATTATGGCTCGAAACACTATTATGTAACTTACCAATGTGGTACCTATTTCTTTCAAAACTATTACTTGTTGCTACTAGATCTTAAAAGCTTTGAGAAAGAGAGAAGTTTTACTAGGAAGAAGAGGGCTGGGGATGTTTCCTGCCCGGCAAGAGTGAGGCCCTGAGACTGATTCCCCCCCGCCAAAAAAAAACCAAAAACAAAACAAAACAAGAAGACAGCCTTTAGAGATTGGTATTATAGCTCAGACCAAATAGTCAAGTAGTTCAAGCTAATCAAAACTCCAGTTTAGTGACGTTTTATCTTCATAGTATTGATACCTGTCAAACCCATGTTCTATTTGCTTTTCAGCTTAATGGAAAAATTAAAATCATAAACAAGAACCATTACATAGTTGTGTTTCTTTCATTTTAACCTGATGACATTCTACTTCCTTGATTAGATTAAAAGTTTATGAACTCTGAAGTCTCAATATAAATCAGGTGTGGTCATGCATGTGAGGGTTAGTTAGAAACACAAAGATGTATTTAAACTTGATAAACAGCCTCAATAGTCTCTCTCTAAGGTGTTGTTTACACATTATTTTTGCCTGATTATAACCATGCAATATGATCTCATTTGGGATTCCAAATAAAACTGGAATGCTGTATTCCCTAAAGAATAAAAAGTATTTAGTTTAACACACACACACACACACACACACACACACACACACACACACAGAATGTGATTCTTCTGGTCAAAAGTTCTCCTTCTGGAATTCATGATAAATGAAAAGAATTTTGGCAGTTTCTATAATGTCATTCTACATTTCACAAGCAATGTGCAATTCCTCATGTTACTATAACTTGGTTATTCACCAAAACAACTGATATTATTACAAAACAAGTTTCTTTAACTGTTTAATCAGTTCCTGCCCTGATTCACTGTTAGAGTTTACCTTTCTTTTTCACCTCACCCACAGTTCTAGATACTGAATGCCAAATGTTGAATTTACTGAAAGATATCAGTAAATTGAGTTCAGCTATCCTTAATCATTGAATAATGACTCTTATTCCTACATGTACATTTTTAAAGTAAGACTTATATCCTTCCGGGAAGTTCTTTTTGCATTCCAAATTACAACAGGGACTAAAGTACAACAAAGAAAATATGCAGAAAGTCAAGTGTCAGGCAAGAGATGATTTAGAAGCATGCACACATGTAGGTAAATCTGAGTCAAATTCTCCGTCAACAAGATACTAACATTTACAAAAACTTTCAAAGAAATACTACGTAATTTATCCAAACGATTCTTAGTTCTAACTTTTTATCAAACCTAAGAATGTGATCACAAAGTGTCAGTAAGTATATATTTCTAACATATTGTAGGGATAAAGTATTTACAAAGAATTTTCTTTAATTCTGTAATAAATATTTGATTATACCATATATCCTATCTAATATCGTGTGATAGTCAGATAAAAGAAATGTTACCGTGACTTTCTCATTTCCTATTTTAAAATAAAATAATCTTTCTCCCCCAAATCAAAAGTAAGTGAACAAGTTAAAATTTATTTCAAGGCTGGGGAGATAGTTCAGCAGCACAAGTGCTTGTCTGGCAAGCGCAAGGTCCTGAGTTTGATCCCTAGTACTGGAATAAATAAATAAATAAAATTTCCATAGATATTTTATAAAAGCACTAAAATATTATCAAACAGTTATACAACTTCTATATCTAAAGTAAATAGCTTAACAAATGACCACTGTCTAGTGCTGAATACCTGCTAGAGCTCAAGAGGTGGGGCTGGGGGAGGGATCTTCCTCTGTTGAAGTCACATCTGCAGGAAAAAGGCTACTAAAAAAAGAACAGTTTGCTCTTCCAAGTTCACATCCTGCCAGTAGATATTTTGCAATACTTATGGCTGAACAACTTTTTAAAGGAATATTTTTATATGCTGATACATTTAAGGTGGCAAGTCTAGACTCAGATATTAAAATAATTCTATTATTATTAATGTATTTTACTGAATAAATATCACCTTTGCTCCAGACTCTTGACTTGTACCATATCTTCAGAAACTTTATATAACAGAAACTATCTGTCTTCCCTGATCCTCTTGTCTTTTATATAAAATAATTTACTGTTTATAATTCTCATGTATAAATACTAGCACAGGTTCAGTATCCCTAATTTTGAACATGCAAAACTCAAAATATGTTTTTGAGGCACTCTGGACTTGAGTTTTTGGACTGGGGACACCCAGGCAGTAAAGTCTCTGCAAATATTCTAAAATCTGAAAACCTCTGGGATCTGAAACTCTTCTGGTTTCAAGTTGTTTTGATAAGGGATATCCAACTGTATAAAAACAAACTAAAGATCACTTTATTTAGAAAAATACAGAAAGATGGCTGGGGATAAAACTCAGGAGGGCAGCACTTGCCTGAAAAGCACAAACAAGGTCTTGAGTATGATTCCTGGTACCCTGCCTCCCAAAAAAGAAAAATATAAAAAGAGAAAACACAATCCTAGCAACAACAGCAAGGAAGGCAAGACATCACAATCCCTGCCCTGAAATTATAGTATAAAGCCACAGTGATAAAAAGAGTGCACAACTGGGGGGGAAAAAAAAAAAAAAAAACCCTAAAAAAAAAAAAAAAAAAAAAAAAAAAAACCAGACCCAATGATCAGTGGAACAGGTTAGAAGATGCAGAAATGACTCCAGACATAATCAGCCAACTTATCTTTGACAAAGGTGCCAAACTGATTCAATGGAAGAATGACAGCCTCTTTAATAAATGCTGCCAGAAAAACTAGTTCTGCACATGCTGAAGATTAAAATTACACCCATATTTTTCATCATACATTAATCTTAACATGGACCAAAAATACAAATATTAAAACAGAAACATTAAATCAAGTGGAAGACAGAATAGGTATAAATCTTCAAAACATTGGTGTAAGCAAAGACTTTATGAATAAAACACCAATTGGACAGGAACTATCACAAGGAATCAACAACTGGGATCTCAGCTTATTGAAAACTTTTGCACAGCAAGAAAAACCACCAACAAAGTACAAGGACAACCCACAATGTAAGAAAAACTGTTTTCTAGCTATTCTTCAAAGGATTACTATTGAAAACATGGAAAAAACTACAAAATATCAGATCTTCTCAATTTAAACACCCAATCCAAAAATGGGCAATTGAGATGAATATACAATTCTCAGATGAAGAAACACAAACAGCACATAAATATACGAAAAAAATTTCAATATTATTGGTCATTTGAGAGATGCATATCAATACAACACAGATATTCCATCTCACTCTGGAAAAAATGGCTATTATCAGGAAATCAACCAATAACAACTGCTTATGTGTCTGCGTGGAAAAAGGAATACTTCTTCACTGTTGGTGGGAGTGCAGGCTGGTGCAACCACTGTGGATCAAGGTGATTTAAGAAAAACTAGGATTGGAGATCCCATTTGACCCAGCTATTGCCCTCCTGGGTATCATCCCATACGAATTAAAAATATGATATTACAGTGATAAATGTGCACCTATGTTTACAGTAGCAAATTTATAATAGCTAGATCTTGGTTTTTTCAGCAGAACTGGGGATTGAACTCAGGCCCTTGCACTTGCCAGGGAAGCACTTATTCCACTGAGCCATCTCCCCTGGCTATAATAGCTAGCTCTTGGAAACAACTCAAAAGCTATTAACTGAGGAATGGATAAAAAGAATGCAATCTTTTTACACATTGGAATACTACTCAGGCATAAAGAAGTATGAATTGGAGATACTCAGGTAACTGGAGATTTCACAGATAAATGGATACAACTGGTGTCTACATTTGTAAGTGAAATAAACCAGATGTACATGTGTAAACATCATATTGCCTCCCTAGTAGGAGTAGCTAAAAGAGTAAGTAAGATCTAAAATGTACAACACATATTGAGAAGAAACTATTCAAAAGGAAAGAGAAACTGGGATTGGGGGAAAGGACAAGAGAAGGAACAGAAAAGCAAAAAAAAAAAAAAAAATGATATCCAGATATCCATACATACAATATAGTTAAGATAATTACAGTACTAATTTCTCTTAGTTCATTGAAAAGAAAGGTTTGTGCTAATATTGTTTGGACGGCTAAATGCCTACATCTTGTGCCTTGAGTAAGTAATTTAAGGATAAAAATACGCAATGCAATAACCATTGCTACCCACCTATTATCTTCTTAAATTTGGGGGATTTTTTCTCTTTAAATAAAAACATTTTTTGGAGCTGGAAAAAATGGCTCTCCATATGCTGAAAACTAAAACTACACCTAGGTCTAGCACCATGTACTAAACTAAAGTCAAAATGGATTAAAGATCTAAACATTAAAACAGAAAGACTGGGCCAGTGAGATAGCTCAGTGGCCAAGTGCTTAGGCAGCTTAGGCAAACAAGCAGGAACCACAGTTCAATTCCTGACACAACATGCTGTGCCAGCCCCACCCCCATAGCAGGCTGACCCAGCCACCAAAATAAAACAAAAACAAAAAAACCAAAATACCTGAAACACTAAATCTACCAGAAGGGGCTGGTGAGATGGCTCAGTGGTCTAAAGCACCTACTTAGAACAAGCCAAGCTCAAGCAAAGCACAGAGACCTTGGTTCAATCCCCCAGCACCACATGCCCGCCCGCCCCCTGGTGGGCTGAGCTGGCCACACAATAAATAAATAAACAAATAAATAAATATTAA
>NW_004524643.1:2964868-2979547 GCF_000260255.1 Octodon degus
CTGGTGGGCTGAGCTGGCCACACAATAAATAAATAAACAAATAAATAAATATTAAAAAAAAAAAAGCAAAACTTAAAAAAAAAAATAAATCTACCAGAAGAGAAAATAAGTAGAAATCTTGAAGATATAGGCGTACACAGAGAGTTCATGAACAAAAACCAAACAGCACAGGAAATTCTTCAAAGAACCAACAACAGGGATCGCACATCATTGAGAAATTTCTGCATGCTAAAAGAAATCACTATGTTTCACCTCAAGCTACTCGAAAAGAACAGCCAAGTCAAACCCAAAGCCCAAAGAAGGCAAGAAATTATAAAGACTAGAGCAGAAATTAATGCAATGGAGACAAAGAAAACAATACAAAGAATAAATGGATCAGTTGTTCCTCTGAAAGACTAAATAAAATTGATAAGCCCAGAGCAAACCTAATTTGAAAAAGGAAAGAAAAAGCCCAAATTCATGCAATCTGGAAGGAAAAAGACAAAATCACAACAGACCCTAGAGAAACTGAGAAAATCATCAATACCTACTTCCAAAATCTTTACTGTCACAGGATGTAAGTCACAAAGAAAATGGACAGTTTCCTTAGATACATATGATATGCAAAAGCTGAGTCAAGAAGATATACAAACTCTGAATAACTCAATAAGGGGAAAAGAAATTAAAAATGTAATAAAAAACCTATGAAGTTCGAATGGATTCATGGCTGAATTCCTCAAGAAATTTAGAGAAGAATTAATGTTGATGTTTTAAAATCTCTTCAATGAAATTGACAGGGAAGCAATTCTCACAAACTCATTTCTGGAGGCAAGTATTATTCTGATTCCAAAACCCCACAGAAAGATCCAAATAAAAAAGAGAACTACAGGCCAATCTTTCTAATGAATATACATGCAAAAATCCTCAATGAAATACTAGCAAACAGAATGCACCAAATCATCAAGAAGATTATACATCATGACCATGTGGGATTCATTCCAGGAATGCAGGCATGGTTCAACATACACAAATCTGTAAGTGTAATATACCACATAAATAGAATCAAAAAACAAAATCACATGATCATCTCAACAGATGCAGAAAAGCTTTTAACAAAGTCCAACACTCATTCATGGTAAAAACCCTACAGAGAATTGGAATATGTGGTCTGTATCTCAACCTGATAAAAAGCCATCTATAAGAAACCAACTGCTAACATCATACTAAATGGGCAAAAGCTGAAGGCCTTCACTTTAAAATCAGAAACAGGACAAGAATGTCCACGGTCTCTATTCCTATTCAATAGAACAATGGAAACATTATCAGAGCACTTACAAGAGAGAGAGAAATAAAAGGAATAAGGATTGGAAAAGAAGAAGTGAAACTATCGTTATTTGCAGATGATATATGATACTCTACAGACAGGACCCCAAAAACTCCACTAAGAGTCTTATAATTTTTTTTTCCTGTATTTAGGGCAGGGTCTACAGGGTATTCAGGGACTCACTATGTAGACTGAGCAAACAGAATGCACCAAATCAAGAAATGATAAGAAATTTGACTTGTAGTGATTCTCCTGTTTACAGCCTCCCAAGTGCTGGGATTAGAGGCGAGCGCCACCACAGCCAGTCTCAACTACCATCTCAGCGGACCAGGGGGCAGCACCAGCACAGCACATCAGGGATCGAACCTTGGCCACTGCGCAAGAGTCTCATAAATTAAAACACCCAATTCAGCATGTAGCAGGATACAAAGTCAACACCCAAAAATCAGTGGCATTTTTGTATGCAAAGAATGAACACACTGAGGGAGAAATTAGGGAAACCACGTCTTTCATAATAACATCCAATAAATGAAATACTTAGGAATCAATCTCACAAAGAAAGTAAAAGATTTACAATGAAAATTATGGTACTCTGAGAAAAGAAACAGAAGGGGATTTGATAAAATGGAAAGATATTCCATTTTTCTGGATAAGAAAATGAACACTGTGAAAATGTCTGTACACTCAAAATTGTTACACAGATTCAATGCAATCCCAATTAAAATACCATCACTATACTTCACAGAGCTAGAGAAAACTTTTCTTAAATTTATTTAGCACCAGAAGAGACCCAGAATAACAAAAGCACTCCTGGGAAATAAGGGAAAGGCAGGAGGTATCACAATCCCTAACCTGAAATTATACTATAAAGCTACTATGAAAAAATCAGCATGGTACTGGTATAGAGACAGAACTGAGGATCAATGGAACAGATTAGAAGATGCAGACATCACTGGAAACGCACTCAGCCACCTTATCTTCAATAAAGGGGCCAAACATGTTTACTGAAAGAAAAACAGCCTCTTTAATAAATGGTGCTGTAAAAATGGGCTTTCCACATGCAGAAGGCTAAAAGTAGAACCATGCCTATTTCCATGCAAAAAGCTACAGTCAAAATGGATCAAAGATTTAAATATTAAAATAGAAACACGAAATCTTCTGGAGGAAAATATAGGTAGGAATCTTAAAGACATAGGGGTAGGTAGAATTCATGAACAAAAACCAAACTGCACGGGAAATACTTCAAAGAATCAACAACTGGCATCTCATCTTTTTCAAAAGTTTCTGCACTTCAAAACAAGTCTCCAACCAAGTGAAAAGAAAAGCAACAAACTGGGAAATATTTATAGCTGACTGCCCCTCTGACAAAGGCTTTCTGTCTAGAACATACAAAGAATTTTTAAAAATCAGGCCTCCAAATTCAAAGGCCCAACTCAAAACTGGGCATCTGAGATGAATATATACTCTCAGAGGAAGAAATACGAATGGCAAGTAAATATATGAAACATGTTCGATATCACTGGTCATTTGAGAAATGCAAATTAAAACAATGCAGAGATGCCATCTTACCCCACAAAGAATAGCTAACATCAAGAAATCAGTCAATAACAAATGCTGGAGGGGCTGTGGAGAAAAAGGAATCCTTCTGCACTGTTCGTGGGAGTACAGACTGGTACAACCACTATGGAAATCAGTGTGGAGATTCCTTAAAATGCTAGGATTGGAGATCCCATTTAAGCCAACTATTCCCCTTCTGAGTATTTTTTTCCAGAATTGAAAATCTCATACCACAGTGATATATGTGCAAATAATCGTGAAAACCGTTCATAAGAAAGCTTACAATTTTTTCCCCCACAGGTCTCTTCAATATTTAAAGGACTCTTTGATTTCATCTCTGACTACTGAAGTACTAAGTGATTACTCAGTAAATTAAACAATATGTGAGTCAATCTCCTCTGATGAAATTATTTACCTGAAACACATAAAATCATCTACCAACTGCTTTGCTTTACAGTTTCATGTTCTTGTTTATTTCAGTGGTTATCAACCCTGACTATACTGTGGAGTCACCTTGGAGAATTATTTTTTCCCCTTCTTTGCAGTCCTTGAGATTGAACCCAGGGATCACTGAGCTACATCCCCAGCCATATATGTATTCATATATGTATTAAACATATAAATAAGGAGTGTATATATTTTTAATTTTTTTAAGACAAGAGCTTGATAAAATTGCTGTTTGGCCTCAAATTTGTAACCCTCTTTCATTAGCCTCCAGAGTAGTTGGGATTACAGGTACTTCTGGCATCACCTCTAGATGGCTTTTTAAATTATTCCACACCAGGACTCTATTGTAAATGATATAAACTAGACAACTGGCAATTAGGTTTCTGTATCAACATTTAATTATTTTTAATTATGATAAAAATGCCTAAGATAAAATATATCATTTAAACATTTTAAGTGTATAGTCCAACAGGATTTACTAACTAGGTTCATATTGTTGCACAATAGATCCCTAGAACTTTTTCATGTTGCAAAAATAAAACTGTATCCCCTGAATACTCCCCATTTGCTCCTACTCCTACCCTGAAGCAGCCTCATTCTACTTTCTTTTTCTATCCTATTACAGGTAAAAATCTTTCAGTATTTGCCTTTCTTTCTTTCTTTCTTTCTTTCTTTCTTTCTTTCTTTCTTTCTTTTAAGTGTATTTAGTTCAGGGTCATTATGGTCTTACTACACAGATCGGACTCATAGTGATCCTCCTGTTTTCAGCCTCCCAAGTGCTGGGATTACAGGCGTGTCACCGTGCCCAGTCTCAGTGGCTGTCTCAGCACGCCCCGAGGACAGGGACAGCACAGCACACAGGGATCGAACCTGGATCCCTGGGCCTGCCTAAGCATGTACTTTAGTCTGCTGAGCCATCTGGCCGGCCCTAGTATTTATCATTCCTAATTGCTTTATTTCACATAATTGTCTTAAAGTTTGCTTTTGCTGTAGCATATCAAGATGTCCTTCCTGTTTTAGGGATCCAAGAGATAGAAAGAGCAGGAAGGGATGGCAAAGACGGGATGAAAAAGAATTAAAATGTGTCATGTACATGTATCAACTTCTATAATAAATGTAATCATTATATACTGCATATAGTAATTGTTTCCCATTAAGACATGAAAGTATTTCATTATATGTGGATTCCATATTTCCATTCATCTATTGATGTGCATATGGGTTGCTTCCACATCTTAACTATTATGAGTAATGCTGCAAAGTAATGAGCTTAAGTCCAAATATGTCTCATGAGGTGGCATCTCGCTCTGCTTTTGGCTTGCACTGATGCTATATAACATTCAATAAAATCATGTAGTTAAGAGTTATGAGATCAGCACTTAGAGTTAAAGATAATGTATGTGTGTGTGTGTGTGTATATATATATATATATATATATATATATATATTAGTTGAAATACAATCAAGAGAAAAGACAAAGACAATTGGGATTAAAAAAAAGAGAGAAAGCACAAAACCTTCAGGTAAGACTGGTTTTCTTCTTTCACCTTAGCCTCAACCTGCTTCTTACATTGAAACCTCCCCAGATTCTGCTGTTCTTTCAATCTGATGTTGTTAAGAAAGGGCTTAATGAGAATTTGAAAATATTTCTGATTCCTCCTAGAAATATTTACATACAAAGTGTTAACATACCCCTACCTTGCCTACATCTTCTCCTACATGTTAGAAAGTACTCAAATCTGGGCTCTTTCATGATTCATCACATAACAGCTAATTTCTGTGGCTTTACAGTACCCCCTAGCCCTGGTCTGGTCCCAGCATTTCAACTACCTGACTCAAATTTTAAAGCATTCTATTGTCCCTACTGAATCCAAAGATATGTCAGTGATAGTGTTACAAAATAGTAAAAAGTTGCTTCCATGTATTCTCATCTTTGAAAGTGGTGAAGAAGAACCTGATGAAAAGAAATGGGAGTAAGAAGGGAGTTGTAAAACTAAGCAGACAAGTGATGCAAACCTGCAATCCCAGCAGTCTCAGAGGTGGAGGCAGGAGGATGGCAAGTTTGAGCCTGGCCTGGGTTACTTAGCAAGATTCTCTCTCAAAATAAAAATGTAAAAAGGTTTTTATATAGCTCAGTATGAAGGAAACACAGTACAGAGGGTAGGGGGTGAAGGGTAGAGTCTAGCTCACAAATATTTGCAATTTATTTGAGGAAAAATATTTGTTGCTCCTAAGCAGTTTATTCAGATACTGTGGGGCATTCTATATTGAAATTAACTTTTGTACATCCTTTCCTTTTTGATATTAGATATATTAGCTTTCATTACTTTATCAAATACCTGCAAAAATCAGGTATTTACAAAGAGAAAAGATATATTTTGGCTTATAGTGTTAGAAGCTCAGTCCACGGTCGGTTAGCCCCATCTCTTCTGAGCCTGTGGGAGAGCATTTCGGCAGGGAATGCACCAGTGAGCAAAGTCCTCATCTCTCAGCAGGGCAACAAAAAGGAAGGAGAGGAAGGAATAAGAAATGTTACTCAACGCCAAAAGACTTGCAGTACGCCTATAAGTTAAAGGGTCCATCATCTCCCAATATGACCACTCTTGGAAACACACTTTAAACATCCAACCTATAGCAGTAGGAAAAAATTACTACTAGCCCTGGTCTGGTCCCAGCATTTCAACTACCTGACTCACATTTTAAAGCATTCCCAGTTGTACAATATCTTCATTCTACAACTGGGAATCTTCTAAGAGAATGGAGTATTTTAAGTTTTTATATTTAACATCACCACACTCAGTCTTTTGGCTAAGATCAGATGTATATTTAACATGACAAAAATTATTGAAAAATACCAAGTTATAATCTCTTCAATAAAAAGATGATAAAAATTTCCTATCACACTAACAACACATTTTCTTATGTTCAAATTAGGCTATAAATACACACATACAAGTTTTTAATAAAAACTTTTAACTGTCCATATTTTGACTTTTCTCAACAGAAAATTGGAGTGTTTTCCAAATAAAATTCCTTTCCTTTCCCTGTTTCTGACCCCAAATACTGAAAAGGTTTTATGTATTTTGTTCTGGCAAGAAATAACAATAAGCACATTTGTAACAAAGTAGAATCTCATCATTAAAATATGAATATACCCACCATAGTTACCAATGCTTAGTCATCATTTTATAGTTTGGCCAATCTGATACCAAAAATAATCGTTCACAATTACGTAAATTTACTTTTTAAAAATTACGATTGGCATAACTCAGTAGTAGGGTGCTTGCTTAGCATGCTTGAGGCCAGGGGGTTAATCCTCAGCACCACAAACAATAATAACAAAATAATTTTTTTTAATTCAAAAGTTGACTACGTCAGGCATAGTGGCACATGCCTATATTTTCATCACTTAGGAGGCTGAGGCAGAAAAGTTAATTATGAATTCCAAGACAGCCTGACCTACATTGAAAGACCCTGTCAAAAAAAAAAAAAAAAAAAAAAATCCAAAACTTGAAGAGGGTACAGCAGGTCCTTTTGACATGGTTCTGGGGAGCTAGTTTGATCAGCCCACCAAAGGATTAATTCTTGAGAAGTATATACTTATGTTTGACTTTCTTCTCTACAATTTGATTAAAGCCCAATCACTGTGAAGTTCCATGTAACTTGTACATTTTTGCCCTGGAGGAAATAGTCCACAAGTTATAGTTTTGCAACTTTACTGAACATTAACCAGATTTGTCTCCTAAGAAAACCTATTCTTATACATGCTCAGGGGATAAGGGGACTAGGGACTGAACCCAGGTCTTTATATCCTGAACTATATATCCAGTCCTTTGTATATTTTGAGATAAGGTCTCTAAATTGCTAAACTACCCAGCCTAGGTTCAAATTTGTGCTCCTCTGCCTCAGCTTCCTATAGGGCCAGATTACAGGCATGTTCTACCACACACAGCTTTTACAGGTTTTTAAATAGTGAAACACTAATTTATTTTATTTTTTGCGGTACTGGAGATTGAACTCAGGATTCTGCGCTTGCCAGGCAAGTGCTTATTCTACTGAGCTATCTCCCTGGCCCTGAAACACTGTTTTAACATTTTGAGATAAGTGTTCTTTTTAAAATGCCTTTCCAAGTGAAGGTAGTAAGTCTATTTTTTAAAAGTTCTGATACCGGGCCGGGGAGATGGCTCAGTAGAATAAGCGCTTCCTTGGCAAGCGCAAGGACCTGAGTTCAATCCCCGGTTCCGAAAAAAAAAAAAAAAGAAAAAAAAAGTTCTGATACCTAGCTTTATTATTATCTTACTGGTTCTTGCATTATTCTTACTCATTCCTGCATTAATTCCAATTTGAATGAGCTGTTGATACACAACCATTCTATATTTCTGTAAGTTTCTTGGTTTTGACACAGTGAACTATTATGACTGATCTGTAAATTATTTCTTCATTTTTATTTTGGACAGTTTTTATTGTTATATTCAGTTATGTTTGTAAATAATTCATTTTCAATTTGTAATCTATTAAAAAATTTAAAAAATATAACAAAATAAATAAAGTTAAAGCAAAAAAAAAGATTTGTATTTAAAAATTATATTTGACTATTCTCAAATATTGCCATGTGCAATCACAATTATTAGTATATATGTTCACATACAAATCTATTCAAATTGATTTATTTCACAGATTGCTAATAAGTACACACATGCACCTGGTAGTTTATTTCTTTGTGCTAATTTATTTCGTATTTCTCCTTAATTGAATTTCTATTAATAGTAACATTTATTTTGTTCCAATCTATTCTGTGTATTCCAAACAACAACAATCAAATTTACTACTTTGTAAGATATATATTACCAAACTTTGACAATACAATTGTTTATTAATTAATTTAAGGATAACAATATGCAATATATTAACCATTTTTACCCTTATATTATCTTGTTTTGAAATTTTATTTTTTCTCTTTAAAATAAAAATTTTAAAAAGTAAAAAAAAAAAAAAAAAAAAAAAAAGAAATGTGCTTCTACCACATGCTGCATGCCTGCTGAGCCAGCCAGGAGATCGGGCATGGTTACACAGGCCTATAATCCCTGCATTGGGGAGACTGAAAACAGGAAGATTACTGAGTATGAGTCCCAGATGTGCAGTGAGACCCTATATCAAATTAAAAAAAAAAAGTGCTTCTAACATTTGAAAATCATACATGAACATAGTATTTATTAGTAAGCTAAATCAATCTCCCCCACCACTTAAATCTGTACTTTCTCATTAATAAATTCATTAAGTGAAGAAAGCTACCTCCATTTCCACATTATAAAAACAAACTATATATAAATATATTTTTTATATATTCATAAATTTAAAACCCTTTAAGCGGAGCCAGGGATTGAACTCAAGCCCTTGAGCTTGCTAGGCAAGCACTTATTCAACTGAGCTATCTCCCCAGCCCCTTAAAAACCTTTTAACTTTGTTTATAAATATTGTGTTTATATAGTTTTACTCTTTGAATATACAATAAATTATTCTGACCTACCTCAAAGTAATATTTTCTGTTAATTCCAGAATAAAAATTACATAACACAGAAATTTAAACAGATTCTTTTCGAACATTTGCAAAAAGGCTTTTTGCATCTACATTTTTTCTTTTTGTTATCTTTATTAGGCTTGCACACTAAAGTAATGCTCCTCTATATAATAACTGAGTTGCTCTTTTTGTTTTGTTTTGTTTTTTGAAGAGCCAGGGATTGAACCAAGAGACTTGTTCATGCTAGACACAATCTACACAGAGCTACACTTCCAATCCTATTTCCTATTTTCAATATTTTAGGGGGCTGTGGAGATAGCTCATTGGCATAAGTGCCTGCCTAGCAAGCGCAAGGTCCCAAGTTTCATCCCCAGTACCACAAAGAAAAAAAGAAAAAGTGATATTTAATTAGCTCCAGCAATTTAAAAAATTTCAGTTGCTTGTTAATGAACTATACTCAAAAGAGCACTAAAAATCACAGGAGCAAGCAGTCCTTTTTTCGTGACAGAGCTTTACAACTCTTAATTATTCATACAAACTTTTAATCTTAGAATAATTTTAGACTTATGAAGTTATAAATAAAATAGAGTTCTTATATATCTTAAGTCACTCTGCTTTCTCTAACATTAACATCTTCTATAGATTTGGTACATTTATCTGAACTGCTAAGTTAATATAAACTAACTTGGTAAAATATTAATATTAAGCTACAGATTCTATCAAGATTTCTCCAGGATTTTTTAGTAATATCCTTTCTTCTGTTCCAATATTGTGTGTTTACTACCATAGCTGTTTAATCACCTCTGTTCTGTGACAGTTTTTCTATTTTTCTCTTTTACCACATAAATTTGACAATTATGAAAAGTACTCATCAGAAATTTTGCACGCTTTCCCAAAATTTGGGTTTATGTGATGGATTCTCTGTAAGTACCACACACGAACTGATTGTGCCACTGGAGCGTCGAGGCCTTTATGTGATACATTCTCATCAGTAGACTCGGTTATAGGTTTTAGGAAGTATATTCTACAGGTACAGTGAGCGACTTTCCCATAGCATAGTAGTAGGTGGTATACTTTCTCAATATGCCTTATTACTGGTCATTTGGTTAATAACAGCTTTTTAAACTTCACCACTGTTTTATGTTTTCTTCTTTTTGGAATTTCACTGTCAGCTGGACATGGTTCCATCCCTGCAGTCAGAGCCTCTACTCAGGAGGCTGAGGCAGATCCTGCCTCAAAGGAAACAATGAAAAGGGTTGCACTTGTAGCCCAGAAGTGGGTCATTTGCCTACCATGTATGAAGACTCCCATTCAATCCCTAGGAAAGAGAGAAAGGAAGGAAGGGAAGAGAAAAGAAATGGGGCGGGGGGGGGGGACAGAGAAGATAGGGGGAAAAGATCGATTATCCCTTCTTGGAGTTTAAAAGCAAAGGGTGCATTTTGATAAAGGTCACCACAGAATACCAGTATGTTGTAGGATCCACCTATTCTACAACATGTTCCAATCCCAAGAACACATCCTAGATAAAGAAACAGAACCTATTTGGGACTCAGGAGATGGCTCAGTAGAACAAGCATTTCCCTGGCAAGTGCAAGGGACAGAGTTCAATCCCCAGTTCTGAAAAAAAAAAAGAAAGAAAGAAAGAAAGAAAGAAAGAAAGAAAGAAAGAAAGAAAGAAAGAAAGAGAATCTACAGTGTCAGCGTCACATCACATATTAGTTAAAGACTCTGATGACTGCAGCATAAAATGAATACTGTTGTTTAAAATGAAGAATTTTAAATGTTATATTTTAGCAATTTTATTAACTTATAAAATCAATCTGCAGGAGAAAATGCTCAACAAAACAAAAGGTAGTGAGCTTAAAGAGCTATAAACATTTCAACAGTTTAAAATAGGCACAGGCTAAGATGTTTGATATTCAGACAGTGAGGTTAAGCTTAACAGCCTAGGTTGTATGGTAGTAACAATAAACTTCTCTTCTGGAGGGTTAACAACCTAAGTTTGCAGACCAAAATTAGAGAAAAAGGAGGTCTGCAAGGAAAGCCAATATTTTGGCCCTAGCCTTCCAAGGTCAATTAAGACTCAGGACATATGAGAACTTGTACTGTTACATCATGTAACTCGGTAGAGTCCCAAATTTTCTGATCAAGGAGATTATGGGGCCAAAGAGGAAAGTGATCGATGATGTAGAGTGTGCCTAAGGAGAGTCACATGGAAAGAAAACATTCTCTCAGGCTTTCACAGAAAGCACACTGGCCAAGCAATGGCTGTGACTCATCCACATGGCTGACACTGACAAAGGTTCTACAATCTGAAGTACAGGATCTCAGGATAAATCCTGAGGGGATTTCACTGACCTTATCAGACTCAAAAGCTACAACTCTTGTTGTATACGTCCTGCTATACCTTGGTCTTAACCATCCAGCAGAAAAGTATAAAAACGAAGTATAAGGAGTAAAGCCATGCTGTTATGTTGACCTGTAGGGGACTCAGGTCAACAATTTCTGACATTGCCAGTCAAGCGGAAGACCCAATACTATTATGGACTACTGGACTCTTTTAGAATATTTTGCTGAGTTAACACACCTATAATATTCAAATAACGGAACTAAACAAGAAAAGGGGATAACAGATGAATGTTCATTTTGTATCTGTGTATTCAAAATGGTTAGGATAGATATATAGTTGCATTCTCTTAATGTATAGAGGGATTTGTTCTAATAGTGTTTGTAAATAGGATATCATGTCTGCATCTTGTACAGCAATTAACCACTAGGAAGAATGTATGCAATGTGTTAATTATTGAAACTCTCCTACCAATTTGGATTGAAACTGTCTCACTGCTATTTGTTTCTCAATAAAATTATGGATAAAATAATAAAATAGGTATAGGGCTGAGGATTTAGCTTAGTGGCACAGCGCCTGCCTGGTAAGTGTGAGATCCTGAGCTGGTTCCCAGTAAGCCCCCAAAATAAATAAATAAAATAGGTAGGGGAAATAGCTGTGTTATCTTTTAAATTATATTTGCTTATTATTTTATATGAATAAATATTTATTTTCCTGCTTGGTTACTTAATGTGATTCAGCTAACAAAACAGGAATTCCTTTCTACTTAGACCAATGCAGAGAGGATCCAAACAAGTTGACTACATGCTAACAAGTAATGTTTTCCCATGAAATACTCTTGCTTCTTTGCTACTATTTTCTTGGAAATAAGAAGGCTTTTAAAGAGTAGCATGATCTATTTTCAACTTCTCTCCGCTCTTCAAATGAATCAATGGCTATCTATTAAATACCAGCCATGTACTGTACTTAAGCACTAAGGAAGCTAAGATGTTAAATTACGAGTGAGGCAGATGCTCACAACCTAATGAGATCCTCTTTTAACTTTTTTAAAAGGAATTAAATGTAAATCATTTAACTTCCAAAAGAACTTTTACACAGACATAAAAAATATTTAATTTCTAATTTTCTGGAAAGTATACCAAAATGGCTTTCACAAAAATTATTTTACGAGTATTAACCATGCTAAGTACTTTTTCCTTTTAGCTGGGTGTGGAGGTGCATGCCTATAACCCCAGCGCTTGGGAGGCTGAGGCAGGAGGATAGTTGCAAGTTTGAGACCAGCCTGGGCTACAAAATGAGCTCAAAGTTAGCCTGAGCTGTACAGCAAAACCCAGTCTCAAGAGGAAAAAAAAAAAAAAAGAAGAGAGAAAAGGAGAAAAATCAATACCAAAATAAATAACTTAGTCCTCAAAGAATAAGAGAAAAAAAGTCCAAAGCCAGCAGAAGGGAAAAAATAAATATTAGAGCAGAAATAAATAAAACATAGATTAATGAAACTACAGTGCTGCTTCAAAAAGATTAACAAACTGTCATTAGTTAAACAAAAAAGTCCAAAGATTCAAAATCTGAAATAAAAAGAGACATTACAAATTTTTTGGCACGGGGTGTTTTGGGGATTGAACTCAGGACCTTGAGCTTGTGAGGCAGGCACTTATGCCACTGAGCTACCTCCCCACTGAGACATTACAATTGTGACTACAGAAATACAAGAGGATCATGAGACTACTATAAACAATTATACATAAACAAACTGAGTAACTTTTTAAAGACATGCATAAATTCCTAAAAACATAGGAATTAAATCATGAAGAAATAGAAGACTTCAGCAGATGAATAACAAGCAAGACTGTACCAGCAACAAAAAATTCCCAAGTAAAGAAAAACCTAGGATCAGATGGTTTCACTAGTGAATTCTAGAAATATTTTTTTATTTTTTTAACCATGCAAGGTTCTTCCTTGCAAGTTATAACAGTAACTAAAATGGCACTGCTTTCTTTACCAGTCAAAAAAAGAGTATCAGTGGAGAAAGATTATTTTAGGAATACCTTTAAATTCATTTCTTCCTTCCCTATTTCCCTCCTTCCCTTTATCACAGTCACAAGTTTGGCAGGGAAATTATCAGAGCCAAAATAACAGTGCCATCATCACCCCTGGGCCCTAACCCTGCCAAATTCTATCATCCTTATTTGGCATGCAGTTAAATACATTGCCCTATTAAAAATTTACAATGAATGGACAGAAATGGATATGTACAGCTTATTTAAATGGAGTTAAGTGGAGAAAAATCAAAGAGATGCTTTTCTAAATGAGTCTAGACTCTGAGAAAGCAAACTGCTTACTACAGATTGCAGGACAAAAGGAAATGTATGAAGGTGGCAAAGATCATAAAATGTATAGGGCAGTCCAAAGGATCAGATAAATACTTTAAAGAGCAAAGTTAATCTTATGAAGTGAAGACTATTAGGGAAAAAATGAAAAGTGAGGTAAGAGCGTAGCACTTGGGCTAGATGCAGTATCTAGATGAGGGTGACAGCAGTGGAAAATAGACATAGCTAATATGGCACTTTACAGTTAACCAAAAAAGAATTGTAATCATAGTAATAAAATATTTTCAATGATCTCCTTTACCTTGTCTACATATATGAAAGGGCAGGAAAAGCTTGAGGGTATGGGATGCACTGCTGGGGATTTAACACATGTTATTCACTCTGAGCCTGGCAAGCGCAAGGTCCTGAATTCAATCCCCAGTACCGCAAACAAAGAATTTAGGAGCACTTTGAGGGGCCAGGAGGATGCAGGAGAACTGTGATCTATGTGCCCAGTGCACACAGGTGCAGAGCTTTTCTGGAGGCATTTAAGAACTTTGGCAGGTTCTGGATGGCCTGCAGGACTCTGTCTGGGTGATTACTGGGAGCTCCAAAAATGCCAAAATCCTCTCGCCCACCCAGAAAAAATCCAGAACACAGTGACATACAAAAGCTTAGAAATCACATACCTGAAATCTCTGAAATGATAGCAACTGAAGTAAAGAAACAAGTCCATCAGGCTAGAGAAGAAATAATCTCTCAGGTCAAAAAAGAAATGACAACAATCATGAAAGAATTGCTCAGCATAGCTGAAGAAGACATGGATAGAAAAATAGAACAAAATAGAAAAATGATAGAAACACTGAATGAACAATACAGGAAAGAACTAGAATGCATGAGACAGATTAAAACAGATATCTAAGAAATTAAGAACACCACTGAAAGGGGGCAAAACTACTTGAATGAAACTGAAGACAGACTTTCAGACCTCAAAGACAACGTTGTAGCTAATGAATGTGAAATAAAAGATCTCTTACAACTAACAAGGAACAAGGAAATAACAATTCAGTAGCTACAAGATGATGCAAAAAAAAAAAAAAAATACAAAAAATAATAGGTGTAGAAGGATCCGCGGCGCGTCTGTTTCGGCTGCTTCTGTCGCCTGGTCTAGCTTTCGCACTCTTAATTGGGCGCTCTGTGC
>NW_004524643.1:2983373-2984028 GCF_000260255.1 Octodon degus
TAATAAATCATTTTCATTTTACATTTTTATATAAAAAAAATAATAGGTGTAAATGAAGCAGTAGGAGACAGCACAAATAACACAAGACTATTTGCAAAAGTACTAGCAGAAAATTTTTCAAATATGAGAAAAGAACCTAATATACCAATAAGTGAGGCATATAGAACTCCACACAGCCATAATTATAATAAATCTATACCTAGACACATAATAATAAAGATCTCAGAAATTCAGCAAAAGAATAGAATATTAAAAGCTGCTAGAGAGAAGAAACGGATCACCTACAACGGAAAGTCCAGCAGAATCATAGTAGATTTCTCAACACAAACCATCAAATCAAGAAGAGCTTGGAACGAAGTATTACAGGTCCTGAAAAAACAAACAAACAAACAAACAAACAAACAAACCAAACTTCCAACCCAGATTGATGTACCTTGCAAAAGTACACCAAATTCAACGGTGAAATAAGATCCTTCCATGACAAACAACAATTGAACAAATTCATGACCATCAAACCTATCCTACAAATAGTACTGACAGATATTCTAGAAAGAGACAGAGGTAATCACAGCTTCAAGAACAACAGAAAGGAACCACCAAGCCGACAAAGTCATTAAAAAGAGGGAAAAAGTATAGAACTTATAATAGGAAAATA
>NW_004524643.1:2986908-2992134 GCF_000260255.1 Octodon degus
CTTTCCCTACCTCTCTAGATGTCAAAAAGTAAAACATGTAAAACCAGAATCTAGAGTTCTATTGCATCTTATTTATTAGAGGTTAGAAATCTTAAGGAAAGTAGTCATTTTCTACTTAAGGAAAGTAGTCATTTCTACAGTGAACCTCAAGGAATGGAAACCACAATTAATTCATGAATGAACAGCATTATTTATCTGAGTTTTAAAAAAGTTTATTCCTTTTTCCTAAGTATACAGTTAAAAACTGGAAAAATTATTGAAGATTACACTAGCCTCGTGAAATCTTCCATTGAGTCAAGAATCCAATGGCAAAATCTAACTTTTTCACTAGAGCATGATGGGTGTAATAAAAGTCCCTAGATATGACAAATGTTTCTTGTAAGAAAATCTATTTTTGAAAGAAATAAAAGCTGCCAACTCCTTAAATACCAGGGATTTATATAATTAGAACATCTTATTTTAATGTTGAAACACTTTCCTATTAATGTCTTTGTAACAATACTTAATTCTTGTTAATTAGACTGTAAGGTTTATCCTAAGAATCTTTTTACAAAATCAGCTTGTCCTCTCTAATGCAATATTTTAGTTTCAGAAAATTTTCAATATAGAATAAAAAGACCTGTGTCTTATTATCAACTTAGCAACTAGTAGGATTCCCTTGCTTTCAACACATTCATCCCATTACCCATGACACTTTCTGAAGCAGTTCTGGAGTTCTTTCCATGCCTTTAGTGGGGCTATAATGGCTTCCTTGATACTATGAATCAATTCCAGATGTTTCCCTTTCAAAGTCATTTTGACTTTGGGGAAGAGCCAGAAGTAGCATAATGGCAAGTCTGCTAAATAAGATGAACTAGGACACACGAAAATGTTCTTACAAGCCTACATTACTGATGGATGGCACTGGATATCAGAACTCATCATATTTTTTAATCACAACATGTAAAGACACTTTCAAAACAAGACTTTCCATAACTATTTCAGAATAATGAGATAAATGTGCTTGAAAAGCAAGTGAAGTACTTAGAGAGAGAGAGTAATGACAATGCATCTTTTGCTACAATAAATCTCTTAAAATTTAAACATTTACTGTATTTTTCTTTTTCTTTTTTTTTGAAGATGTATTTTTGCTGGCTCAGCATGCCCTAAGGGCAGGTCTGGTAAGGCATGAGGATCTGGGAATGGAACCACAGCATCCTGAGCCTGAGGGCTTTGTTTAGCAGACATTTAAACAACTGAGCTAAAGGGCAGCCCCCCCTGTATTTTTCAATAATTCTTTAGAAATTAGTAAAGGAGGTGCGTCTGGGTGGGTCACAAAGGCATGACTTTGAGCACTACAAGTGTACTCTTTATACTTGATTACTCTTGGCACTGTTCTCCTGCCCTCCTGTTCTGCTTTAAAGACTTTTGTGCCAACATATGCATCTGCCATGATATGTCTGCCTTGGAGCCAACCAACCATAGACTAAACTCCCTGAACTATGAGCCAAATTAAAACTCTTCCTCTATGTATGAGTGTCAGGTATATTGTCCCAGCAATGGGAAAGTTGACTAATTAATATAAGTGTCTTTTAATAGATAATAGTTCTGAATTTTAATGTAGTTAAATTTTCCAATCTTTTTCACTTGGAGTTTTAATTGTATGTGACTTACATATATGAGTGATCATAAAAATATGATCTATAAGTGATCATAAAAGTCAGTTTGTTCCAGTTAGTCCTATTTATG
The DNA here is from genome assembly GCF_000260255.1 of Octodon degus. Classification (NCBI taxonomy): domain Eukaryota; kingdom Metazoa; phylum Chordata; class Mammalia; order Rodentia; family Octodontidae; genus Octodon; species Octodon degus. The sequence goes on from NW_004524643.1 coordinate 2,988,637, forward strand.
CTTGTTTCTCCAATTCAATCCTTGTCATTCTCAAGAGCATTCCAGTTATCCTAGGTTCTGCTTAAATATAGAAATATTTGCTAAAAGAGAAATTGGGCAAAAACTCTCATTGAATTTTCCAGTCTGTTACCAAAACTCACTTCATACTGAAAACCTAATCTTACCAAAATGACCTCTGCCTGAGACCTGTAAACAGTACAGTTAGATTACAGGAATTACAGAAAAGAACGTGGCACATAGGCTACTCACAAACTTCTGCCTACAAATTTAGATCTCATGATCCCTTTCTTCAGATTTGACCTTTTGGTACAATGATCCACAAAACTCAGAAAAACACTTAACATTAACTGTTTTATTAGCATAGATACAACTCAGGAACAGCCAAATAAAGGAGATTCTTAGGGCAAGGCATGACAGCAGAGCCTCTCATACCCTCCCTGGATATGCCAACTTAACAGAATGTCAATGTGTTCACCAGCCTGAAGTTCTCTGAATTTATCTTTCAGGAGTTTTTAAGAAGGTTTCACAGATAGTCATAAATGAGTAAATTACCAGCCCCTGGAGACTAAGCACAATCTCCAGCCCTTTCTACCCTTTCAGTATGATTTAAAGTTCCAACCCTCTAACTACATAGTTGGATTTCCATTGTGATTAGTCCCTATCCTGGAGCTATGGACATCTTCTCAAACAATGAGTTATCCCACTAGCATATACAAGTCAGTAAATTCCAACAGCTTAGGAGCTCTGTGCTACAAAATACAGAGGCCAAATATTTGTTTATTTTTACAACATACAGATTAAACTAATGATGTCAAAAAGATATAGGAAAGATCTTTGGAATCAGTAAAAACACTAAGACAAAATAAAGCTATTTCTTCACTAAATCTGTTTTCTTAAGCACGTATCTAGGCTTTATCTCTCAACTTTCCACTATAGTTAACTGTGGCTATGTGACAGACTTCTGATTAATAAAATATAAATAGAAGTGATATATAATGCCTGCAGGCATATCCCACAAAATTCATTTCTACTACCCTTCATGCAGTCTCTTACTCCTCTCCCTGTCAAACATCTAAGATAATTGTGAGGATGTTTTGAGGATAGCAAACCTACATCCATCTACCTTACTGCCACTAATCAGTCCTCCCTTAAGGAGAAAATGTAACACTTTCCTAAAAAAAAAAAAACTTTCAATTTTGTGGTTTCAGAATGCAGTGAACAAAAACTACTTTAGAGAAGAAACCTGAATGTGGGTACAATGAGTATGTGAGATGAGAGCAGATGACAAAAATCATAAAATTATGATTATTAAAATATTTAGCCACCCACTCACAGCACTGTAAGAGAAGTATTATCAGAAATAGTAAATTAACTTTGCTCAAGGTCCTTAAATTTCCAGTCCCATATTGTTTCTACCACACCAGGCTTATAGATAAACGGAGATAACATAAGAAGGATCTTTTGAAACACTTTATAATGAAGAACTAAGATTTTTCAAATATGTTTTAGCCTAGATTTTGGAGACAATGGAAATAAGATCTTTGGAAATGGAAGAGTACAGGAAAAGAAAAGAACTGGAATTTTAAAAGTAAGAAATAAGTGGGGGCTGGAGAGATGGCTCAGTGGTCTAAAGCACCTACTTGAAACAAGCTTGGCAAAGCACAGGGACCGCGGTTCGATCCCCCAGCACCACATGCCAGCCAGCCCCCGCCCCCTGGTGGGCTGAGCTGGCCACACACACAATAAATAAATGTAATAAAAATAAATAAATAATTTAAAAAAAAAGAAATAAGTAGAGGATAATATGATATAAAATTGCATAGGAGATAAACGGTAATATGGTTCCATTAGAGAATGAAAACCATGCTATTTGCAAACAATACAGATCTATAGTGTGTGAGGCCTGAATTTTTCTCCATTTTCCCTAGGAAGTTTTTTAGGGCCTCTGGGCACTAAGTATGGCAGAACCTCAATCATCATGGCAAGAAAGTCTTGTCTAATGGTGGTTCTAAGATAAGCAGACAGTAAGGATAAGACTCTGGCATAACTGAGAGTATCAATTCTACATTAAGTAGAATTAAGAATGACTGAAATTCTAGTATAGGGAAAGCAAGCCAGTTCAGTGAACATGAAGGAATAAAAAGATTAATTATTTATCATCACAAAGATTGATTATTCTCTTCCTGGGAGATATAGAAAAGACCTAGTACCTCTGATGTATCTTCTACATTCTATCAAGTTCCCTGCCATGTAGCATTATTACACCAAAAAGACAACAGTCTGAGAGTGGAAAACAAAAACGTGACCTGTGCAAAATCACCACCTTCTAGCTTAAACTTTATACCCATCTGTTTTGTTATAAATATGACTTTTTAAATCATTTTTATATCTTTTGTCTTAAAATCATGTCTTTATTCATATCAGTCTTATGTCCTTTGTACCAAGATCTGGACTACTTAACACTGAACTCACTGCCTAGCATCCTACCTCATCAATGGACTTTAGATGCTCCCTGTAATATCTTTCATAGGTATCTTTGATTTATTTTAAAATCTCTCTTATGTTTCTCAAATATGGTTAGCACACATATTATCAACCTACCTTTACTCTAAACAATGACTTATACACAGCTGGCTTCTACAGTTCACCTGTATTAACTTTTATGTATGCCTATTACAATTAATCTTTTTGATAAGTTGTCTACTACTCTAAACTGTTAAAAGTCTTTATGAATCCAAATTCCTCTGTAAAGTATGTTCACTACCATTCTCATCCTTTTATGCATATTTCTCTACAAAGAGGAAAGAAAATTCCTTGTTATCATTCTACACTCGGTTGCTTGACCAAGGAGTATTTATACATAGGTCAACAGAATACTGGTATCATATTTGTTATATTTATCACATTCTTAACAGCTTAAAGAATTAAAGCATTATGTGGTACTTATAATTATCCCTCTGCTGTCAAATAGCATCCTCTAATGAAGCTACTTCTCTGTTACATCTGCAGAATTTGACAAGCTTTTCGCTCCTATTTCTCCATGATCTTTACTTACAGAAGACTGGATTCACTCTAAAGGCAGTAAAATCATTATTATATAAATAAGTAAAGAACTTCAAATTTAAAATTCTAACAATGTTTCTCTTCTCTAAGCCACAAATTTACCTATCAATGTATTAGTCTACATAGAAAATGAGATAACAAATACCTCAATGCGGTCATATTATGAATATTATGGTATGTTTTTTGAATTATGATATAAAAAGATTCACTTCTGAGATGGACATTTAAAAAGAAGCTAGCGAGTGCCAACCCCCACCCCGCCCGCCGAGTACGATTTTCTGCCGCGTTCCGGGAGCCCCCAGACCCAGTCCTAGCCCAGGTCCGGTGAGTGTGCGGAGAGTTTCCTGCTACCCTGCGCCAGCCGGACCAGTCCCAGCCCAGGCGCAGCGTGGGCCGGACCCACTCCCAGCCCCTCGGGCCGCCCCCCACCACTCC
>NW_004524643.1:2998853-3010425 GCF_000260255.1 Octodon degus
TCACAAGTCCGCATCTTGTACAGCAATTAACCACTAAGAAGAATATATGCAGTGTATTATTTGTTGAAACTGTCCTTCCGATATGATTTGAAACTGTCTCATTGATATCTGTTTGTCAATAAAACTTTGAAAAAAAAAATAAAAAAAAAAATAAAAAGAAGCTAGCACCAAAACAACACTATTTTGCTGCTGTCTGAGACCTAACCAATAAAAACATTTGTTCCCACAGTAATAAACAGATTTCTAGCCATAAATGCCTTTGGAAAACAATTCTTTAATTTTCTTTGAAATACACTTGCTAAAATTAACTGCAATTTTATTTATATGACTGTCTGTGGTTTCCACATATGCCTAAAAAGTACAAAAAAAGAGACAGAAATATCCCAGAATTGGAAAAGTAGTCATTATGTTTGGTTTAGCTTTTCATATTTTTATTTTTAAAATATAACCAAATTAAAGTTCACCATTTCTAAACAGAAGACTAAGAAGGAAATTTGTTTATATAAAAATGGAAAGAATATAGGCAGGCAAGATAGCTCAGCAGACTAAGAGCCTGCTTTGGCAAGCACAGGAACCAGGCTTCAATCCCCAGTCCTACGTGCCATGCTGGCTCTGCCCCTGAACCTGAGAATGAGTCTGGGCATGGTAGTGCACGCCTGTAATCCCAGTGCTGGGGAGGCTGAAAACAGGAGGATCGCTATGAGTCTGAGCTGCGTAGTGAGACCCTGTACCAGATACATAAATGAAAAAAAAAAAAAAAAGTAAAGAATAAATTCAGCATTCTTTAATTAAATTTGACATTCAACTTATTAGTGAATGAATGCCTAAAACCATTCTGCACAAATTATAAGCTTAGCTTTCAGGTTGAACACATGATCTTTCATTCAGAATTTAAATGCATCAAATACATGCTTCCTGGGGGAAAAGAGATGGCAATAGAAAATAATTTCAATATACTATTATGTTCTTATCCATATGTGTCCTCAGATACAGTAAAACAGGTCTCTATTCAGTGCTATCATCTGAATATAATTTGGGTATCCTTGTGAAGGAATGCTTAGTCCAAAAGCCTTAGTACTAATGTTGGGAGGTGACTGGAATTAACACTACTACCATTTTACGAGAGTTCATCATTAAGTATCAATATTATACAACTGTTAGATACTAACCTTAATTTTAAATACTTGGAAAGGGTACGGCTTTTTTCTAGTCCATCATCAGAAAAGGCTCACCACTATCTTGGAATCAACAAACCATTTAGACACTGAGTCAAATCACCTTCAATTAGACTGAGTTTATTATTTCTATCTTTAGTTTGAAGCTATAGAAATTACCCAAGATGACACAGTATGTCACAGTTACATAAGTTATTGAGGTTTTTATATGTAATTACACATCTCTAATACCTGCAAGAACAGTAAAATACAATATTTTTAAAACAAAAATTAACAGTAATTTATTATTTTTAAAAATAGACTGGTATGTGAAAGAAATTTAAATTTGACAAAACACAATAGATATAAAGTAATCAGAACTGCTATCAATAATGGAAAAATGTTAAAGAATAAAAATATTTCACACATAATCCAACAGACCACATATTCTTTAATATTAATCTAGATCACAAATTCTGGATTGCTATGCTAAGAATAATCCAAGAAGTAACCCAGGAAAGCATTAGGTAAGGAAAAGTTCTGTCTACGTCTTGATACTTCTATTACACTAATCCAGCAGTACACTCATTGTCTGTTACATGACACTGACAGCACGTGAACACTGCTGTGTCTGTCACACAAAGAAAAAAAAATTCTTTACTAAACAGTAAACTCAATGTATGTCTCTTCCTTGCTACTAGAAAAACATCGGTGGCATCATAAACATCAGTTTCCTTCTCTTTCAAAACAGAAAAGGTCTTCTTTCTCAGTCCTGATTAAACAATTATGCCAGTTTATTATTTCTCTCTGCCCCAAAAATGTCTGTGTTGTTAAAACTTATGAAAGTGGTTCACTGTTCATATGGTCAAACTGATGTAGTATTATATACCAATACACTCTGATAGGAGGAGAGGTAGAAACCCAGAGAGTTCTAATAGGTCCATACCACCAAAACGTTGCACTTTTGACACCACTAAGAGGGATATTGAAAATGGTTTAAAAGTTCTTATAATATAAATGCCTAATTACTCATACAATAAGGTGAATTACTGATAAAGATACATAGGGGAGAAAAGAACGTAAACAGCTCTCCAAAAGGCCACTTTTCCTTAGATACTGACATTCCCCATTTATAATGTTAAAATTCAAGATTTTCCTTCTCAGTGGGCCTACAAACTCACAACCTTCTTCACATAGTTAGATTATCACAATCAAATCTGCCAAAGACACAGCTCAGAGGCACAAGTGCCTGCCTGGCAAGCACAGGGTTTTGAGTGCAATTTCCAGTATAAAAATAAATAAATAAATAAAAACAAAAAATCAAACCTAAGAACTATGCAAGGTGTCTTTCATTCTCAATGAAGAAGACTAGGACTGTCATCAGCTAGGATGGAAAGATTTCAATATCAGTTGTATTCTTAATACCAATGATCCATACTAACAAGAGAATAAATAATTCTTCCTCTGAATAAAGGGCTGAAAGGTGTTAAACAAACAGCAATAACAATAATAAAAAAAAAAAACAGACTTCATTTGTTGAGCACTTACAACAGGAATATATTGTCCTAAGCATTTTATGTGCATTAGTTTACATTTTACCTTGACAATAACCCAATGAGATTAGTACTGATACTACCTTTATTTTATAGATGAAGACTCTGCTATTCAAAAAACAAGTGCTTGTCAAAAGTCATATACCATGCAGCTGACATTTCTGACACAGGCAATCTGTACCAGAGCATGCACTCTGTAACATTATACTAAATGTTCTTTCAACAAGAGCTACTTTGAAGAATACTGCTTATATATGTATGTGTATACAGTATATAAACATAACAATAACCCCTCACTCTGTATATTTGGAGAACTAAATTTTAGTCATACAGCAAAAATGTACTCTGGGAAAACCTTCATTTTCCCACAATGGATATGCTAACAGAAAGATTATCCTGGAGTTTCTAAGTTACATCCAACAATTAAATTCCTTTAAAATGGCTGATCAAGTGGGAGTGGGCAGCTGCACTGCAATGCTGCAATTCACAAAACTTGTAGATGAAAAGAGAAAAATTCAGATTTGTGATATCAAGATCAAACTTAACCTATGACTGATTATCAACATTAAATAAGACTTTGGTGTTTTTGTTTATCTGCTTTCTGTTTATTTTCATTCAAACCTGAAAAATTTCAATAAAAAAATACCATCAATGTTCTTTCAATGGTATATATTCCCTCAAACTTCTTAGGTTAACATTTTTACTAAAGAATCAGAAAAAGCCTTCTGCTTCTGAGTCATAAAAATCCTAAATTTTACCTCTAAGGCTAGAAAGAAGTTTAAATGGGAAAAAGACCTGCACAACAAGCATTCCAAAATCAACATATTCAAACATTATTGTATCTAAATTGTTAGTAGGAAGAAAATTATTTCTAGTAAAATATTGCAGTTACATTATCAATTATTTAACAGGAAATGTAATACTGTATAAACAGAAATGTAACAAAAAACTATCATTATAAAAAATTAAGAATGCAATATTAACTTACCAATTCAATACCTTGCGGAAAAGGTGTATCATCCCAGTCCTTCTGTGGAAATCTCTGGATTATTTTCCCCATTCCTTCTCCTGACCCTGTTGATAAAATAAAGTTGAATCAATTATAAGATATTTCAAAAGTCTTAATACTCATTATACTACTACTTATTCCTAAATAATTCCTGCAATAAATAAATCAGTTAAATGCTTTTTTGAGTTTTAAAGGATATAAAAGTAGTCATCTTCAAAATATAATAATGAAATAGCAGGCATTCCTGTCCTATAAACTATTAGGAGACTGGCGGACACATACTGCTCAGAGTCTGCGGTGGTACATTATAATACATGAAGTGAGAATCTTGCCATGTTTGTAAGTCAGACAGGAGTCTACAGCTGCTGTGTATTCACGGCCTCTTAGTGGATTTTTTTTTTTAAACCAGGGATTGAACTCAGGCCCTTGCACTTGCCAGGCAAGCGCTTATTCTACTGAGCCATCTCCCCGGCCCTGGCTGACACATACTAAGGAAAATTTTAAAAGGCATTAAAATCTGCGTCTCTAATCTGCATGCAATCCCAGCACTCAGGAGGCTGAGGCAGGAGGATCATAGCAAGTTCAAGACCAGCCTGGTCTACAAAGTGAGAGCAAGGCTAGCCTGAACTGCATAGCAAGACACTATCTTAAAAAGAAAAAAATAATTAAAAAGGTCTGCATCTCTACCGCATCACTATTCCAAACTGAAACTAAAACAGAACTTTTCGAAGGAAGCTGAGTAATGTTAGATGATCAATGACATGACATGGTTAGCACTAAGCTGAGTTACAGCTTGTAAGTACTGTTATGAGTTAACGAAAGTTTCTTAGGCTGGTCTGAGACCTTGACCTTTGTCAAGGCAGTTTCTTAACCCCAGTACTAATGAAATTTGAGGGTAGAGAATGCTTTGTTGTTTACTGTGGGTGTAAGCAGTGCTGACTTATGCACTATAGTATGTTTAGCAGCATTTGTAACCTCAACTCACTAGAGGCTTACTACTACCAGCAAACTGTCACAAACAAGAATGTCTCCAGACATTGCCAAATATCCCTTGGGCTGAAAATCACTGTCCTTAAAAAATTAGTCTGTGACATCAAAGAATAGATCAACTTACACTGAATTTCAAAAACCATCTGTGAGTAAAATGGGTACGGAAAGTACATGTTAGAACTAAGGTGTTTTGTTTTTGGCAGTGCTGAGGACTGAACTGAGGGCACTGAACATACTAAGCAAGTGTCTACCACTGAGTCACAAGCCCAGCTACTGCTTCACACGACTACTTCTTCTTCTTCCTCTTCTTCTTCTTTTTTTTTTTTTTTTTTTTGGTGGAACTGGAGATTGAACTCAGGTCCTTGTGCTTGTCAGGCAAGCACTTATTCTACTGAGCCTTCTCCCTGGTCCCATTCACACGACTTCCAACAGAGCTTCCCAAGCTTACTCTGCATGTTATTTCAACTTGCTCAGAAGTGAATGCAGCAACATTCTGACTGCATGTAACTAAGCCTTAATAACTGATTCCATTTGTTATATACTTTTTCAAAAATCATCCACTATGACCTATCTCTTCCCTACGAATTCAAATTTTCCTTGCTCCTCAGCTACAGTGTAATCACTTTATGGCCAAATTTTTACCTTTAAAAAAATGAATGGATATTTGTGCTTCACTGATTCAGAACCAAAATCCATTTGAAAAAAAAAATCTCAATTAAAACTTAGTAACTGCTTGAGTACAATAGCTTCTTATCAATCCTTGATGATAGCAAGACAAAGGACTTTATTAAAAATCAACTAAATTAAATGTGGTTCATCATTCTTCAAAAATGACCTCAGCCATTAGCCTTTCTGGCACAGGAATAATAAACTAATATTGTGAACTGATAAGGAACTAATGTCATGCATCATGGTAAGGGCTAAAACAGAAGAGAATCTAATTTAGCCTAGCAGAGAAGATGACAAAAATTTCTACAAGAAATTACAACACAGGGACCAAGAGTTCAATCCTCAGCCTGCTTGCCGGCCCCAACCCCGGGACGCACTGAGATGGCAAATGAGACTGGGCGTGGTGGTGCACCTGTAATCCCAGCACTTGGGAGGCTGAAAACAGGAGAATCACTGTGAGTCCAATCTAAGTAGTGAGACCCTGTACTAAAATACATTTTTAAAACAGAAAAAAATTATAGCAAGCTTGCTTTCTTTCAGTAACCATCTTTGTAATTCAAAGTATACAGCAATAATTAATGTTTGGCATATACTGTAGTTCACGGTATATGGACTTTTATTTTAATGAATTCATTAATAGTGAGATAAATTGCTTTAAATTTATACCTCAATGCCTTTTTTTTTTTTTTTGCGGAACCGGGGATTGAACTCAGATCCTTGCATTTGCCAGTCAAGCGCTTATCCCACTGAGCCATCTCCCCGGCCCCTTTCAATGCCTTTTTAAAGAGAGAAATTCATGTTACTATCCCATTTGGTGTTCTCATATTGTTTATTCAATTCTAGAAATCAAATCTAATATATTTTAGGTTCATGAAATGTTTATATTAATTTTTACTAATGCTAAAAGCATTAAATCTTAAATGCAGAAAAAAATGTCAAATACATAAACACAGAGGAAATCACTCAATTTCATACATGGAGACTACTATTAACATTTTGGACTATGCATCCTAGGCTTTCTTTGTTCTATACATATTTTTCTATGGAATTAATAATAATAGATTTAATAACTATTTTTATCCTATTTTTCTTTGTACCTCCCTTCAGTTTTCCTATCTTTCATACATCTCTTCATTATCTAACACATTTATTTTTGCTTTTGCCTCCCAAGTAAGTCAACAACTTTTGAGGAACTTATGGAAGTGTGCTTTGTTTTCCTTTTGCTGTTGTTTTGTTGGTACTAAGACTGAACTCAGGACTTCGTGCATGCTAGTCAACCATTCTACCACTGAGCTACATTCCAACCTTTGGGCCTGTTTTAGTTCACTGTGTTGTGTTTCAAGACAGGGTTTCATTAAGTTGTCCACACTGGCCTCAAACTTGCTATCCTTCTACTCAACCTCCTAAATCAATGAGATTATAAGCACACATCGTACAACATGGCAAAATCTGGCTTTATGTGCTGATTTATTACTTAATATTTTACAAAGGTTCTTTGATGTTGAACAGATATTTTCTAATTTCTCAATATTATGACAATGCTATAGGGCCAGGGAGATAGCTCAGTAGAATAAGCTCTTGCCTGGCAAGCACAGGGTCCTGAGTTCAATTCCTGGTACCGCCAAAAATAACAAAATAATAATAACAATGCTACAATAAGCATCTTTGTTTATAAACCTTTCCCTTGTCTCACTTTTCCTCAGAAAATGCTCTTATATATATAACTATACAATCAAAAAATGTAAAAATGTTATATAACTCTTGGTGTATGAAGTCAAAGGATCCAGCTAAAAGATACTAACAATTTTATTTACATTGTGTCTGTAAGAGTTAGACTGGGTTATTTTACTACATCAATACCATTAATTGTTATTTTTAAAACTGGTTTCTTGCGAGGTGTGTGGCTTGGTGGTAGAATAAGTGCCTAGCCTGTGCAAGGCCCTGGGCTTAACTTCAACACTAAAGACAATCAATCAATCTTTTTTTTATTATTGCTATTTAAGAGCAAAAAGTATCTCCGTGAAAGAAACAGAACTTTGAAAGTTTTTCCAGAATCAACATGATTTCACAATCCATAGTGCAACATGATTTCACAATCCATAGTACTACAGTAGCAGGATCACTTAGTTTGAAATACTAATACATTCATAAATGCATATCAAAGTATGATGTACATCTGATAAGACTGCTACAAGTTACCTGAAAATGCAAATTAGAAGGGCAAAGTTAAAATGTTTTACTATGTCATTTTTTACTATTAAAAAGTGTAAGTCAGGTGACACAAATAACTTATCCCTGGAATTTAAGGAAATATGTTTTATTAGCACCTTTGTGCTTTTCTCTTCAGTTCTTGTTCTTCTACCCTACCAAGACATTAAGAAGTATGATGACCAAATGGAGTTCTTTCCCAGCACACATTAGGAAGACTGTAAATTCAAGGTCAGCTCAAGCAACATCACAACTTAGCCAGACCTTGACCCCCCTCTCAAAAAAAAAGAGGCCTAAAGATGTAGGTCAGTGGAAATGCCCTGGGTTCAATCTCCAGTATCATCAAAAAATTACAAAGATCAATAATGACTTGGTTTTCAAATAATGAATATATAAATAATGAATAATGAATATATAATTCAATATATAACTGCTGAAGTTAACAACTTTTGAGGGGAGGGGACTGCTTTATCATTGAACTACCCACTCGCTTTGTATTCTGAGACAGGATCTTGCCCAGATTGGCCTCAAATTTTCAATTCTCTTGCTTCTGCCTCCCAAGTAAGTCAACAATGTTTGAGGAACTTATGGACTTGTGCTTTATTAGCACCTTTGTGCTTTTCTTTTCAGCTCCTATTCTCCTGTCCTATCAAAACATTAAGAACTATGATGACCAAATGGAGGGATTCTTTAAAAAAAGAGTGGACCCATATAGGACAACAGCCCATTGGAAATGGATTTCAATGAAAAGATTGCATAAGGATGGTAGACAAATTTCCCAAACTAAATTTAGAAAAAGTGAGATCATGCTTGCTCAATTAGACACTTTTTCCTCTCTTAAGTTTGGTAGCCACTTTCATAGAGGTCATGGTAAGGCTGCTGACCTCCTCTAACCAGTCACAAAAATTATCAGACTGTCTGATGATGGCATGCTGTTCTAGCCTCAGTAAATGACCCCAATGGACCCAAACAGTATTTCTGGAGTTTCTAACTACTATGCTATAGGCGTGGAGTTATAGCTATAAGGAGTTAGAGCTATAAGTAGCTGTAAGGATAAAACACATGTGAAAAGAAACTGAAGACTGAGTAGGACTTTTAAAAAGTAAAGAAATTTAATAGTCTATTCTATACAAAACAATATATAGCATTATACCAACTTATAAGAATAAATAGTATGCTTAGAATATAGATGTAGAATCTACTCTAATTTTTTAAGAAAAGCTACTTGGTACATAATTCACTAAGTCATCTTTTCCTATGATTCTTACAATAGAAACAACTAAATCAATGGTTACCTATACCAGATTTCTCTTATGATGTCCAATTGCATCCACCCTCTTCTATTAAAGGGCAGTCATGTTTAGGAGTTCATGATCAAAATACTCTTCTCACCAATCAGAGAAAAATTATTAAGTAATTCATTCTGCTATTACAGTTACTTGCCTTTCTTGCCAGAATGATGTCAGTGATTTGGGTTGCTTTATTCATGATAAAGCCTATGTACCTACAACATCAGGTGCTTAGATACTTAATAAAATACCTACTGAATAACTAAATGAGACTATTAGATATATACGATCATTATAAACTGGCCAAAAAAAAATGACCAGAGAGACCTGGCCATAAAAGATATCCTATACTAAGCAACTTCTAATGCCAAGATAGGCTCAAGAAAACTCAAGCAACCATAGGGGTGTCATGTGTACAACTAAACACAAAAACGAGACATTCTAAGAAGGCAGAGTTTTGCCAGTAGAAAAAGAACTATAGAAACATACAAAAGTGTCAGAAAAGCAAATGTAGCTATTCAGGATTTATACACAATAAATTCAGGTAATACTATAGCATCTGTCAGCAAACATCTGAGCTATACTTACAACAGCTCTCCTTCTTACTTAACCTGGAATGGGCCTGTGTTCTCTGTCATCAGAATACAAACTAGACCAAAAAAGAGGCACCTTGATAAATTAAGACTTTCAAACTGAGTTTGGCAACAGTTTCATAAAATTCAATTCAAAAAAAAATTTTAGAGGAAAGTAACATACATCTGAAAACTTCCTTCAAAGATCAGGGGTAGAAAAAACTAAGAACTTCTAAACTTTCTTAACAAAGACATTTCTTATGCCTATTTTGATGTAATAGCATCTTTTAAGTCAAATATAAGAAACATAGGCTTTTTTTAAAGAAACGTAGGCTTTTGAGAGTCAAAAGAAATGATTAATACAGTATCTAAAACCAAAATCCTCTGAAAATCAGACATTATGTCAAGGGTAAAGAAGCAATTCACAGTTCTCTAAAAGTACACAGTGACTTCTCACACTGACTCTGTTTTGCAAATAATTTATACATTTAGCAAACATTATATTTAACCCACTTTTAATACTGCCAAGACATTCAAGAATCATGGGAATTTAAGTATAGACTTTCTTACTATCACATTTCAAATACAAAACTAAACAAAGGACAAAATTTATTACTGTTACTACAGGCAGAGATAGGTTTCTCTTTAATGCTACAAATATAGAAGGATATTAGTACAAACCTTTGAATAGGAATATTACACAAATGAAATAGATTCCTTTAGCTATCACTGATCTTTCTTTTTTTTTTTTAATATATTTGGTACAGGGTCTCATTACGCAGTTCAGACTTCTAGTGATCCTACCATCTCAGTCTTTGCAATGTTGGAATTACAGGTGTGCGCCACTACATCCAGTTTTAGTGGCCTGCACAGCGTGCCTGGGGCAGGGCCGTTATGACATGTGGTACCAGGGATCAAACCAGGGTCCTTGTGCTTGCCAGGTAGGCACTTAGACCACTGAACTATCTCTTCTACTCTCATGTAATTTTATAAGCTCATGAATCTATAATCCAGCACAATAAATCATTTCGGATGTCCTCCTTTCATCGAAGATTTCTAAACCCCATGTGCCTATTCTTGGTAGTTATCCCATTTTCATCTCTCTAGGGAGAAAAGGACATAAATTTATTTGTCCATGGACAGGAAAGTAACACCACATGTCAACATGTATTTATATAACAGATTATGTAACATATAAACCACACATTGGATAAGTAATTAATATTTTGGATATATAAAGAATATCAACATGTCAAAAACAAAAATGACCAAATATTAAAATGGACAAGGGACTTGAATAGACATTTCTTTTTTTCCCCATAATTTTATTAAGAAATGAATAGCAAAGACAGTTTCAAACCAAATTGGTAGGACAGTTTCAATAATTAACACATTGCATACATTCTTCCTAGTGGTTAATTGCTGTACAAGATGCAGACTTTAGGATGAGTTTGCCAGTAGAAAAAGAACTATAGAAACATACAAAAGTGTCAGAAAAGCACATGTAGCTATTCAGGATTTCTCTATTTATTAAGAGAAGGTAACTATATATCTATCCTGACCACTTTGAATACACAGATAGAAAATGTCTCTTTTTTTTTTTGGAACCAGGGATTGAAACTCAAGCCCTTGTGCTGGCCAGGGAACATTTCTAGTTTTTTGGGGTTTTTTCATACTAGGGATTTAACTCAGGACCTTACACTTGCTGGGCAAGTGCTTATTCTGCTGAGCTATCTCTCCCCAGCCACACACAGATACAAAATGGACATTCATCTGTATCCCTTTTTTTTTTTTGTTAAGTTCCATCATTAAAATACTGTACGTATGAAAACCCTCAGCAAAATATTCTAAAAGAGTTCAGCAGTCCATAATAGTATTGGGTCTTACGCTTGACTGGCAATGTCAGAAATTGTTGACCTGAGTCCCTTACAGCTCAACATAACACCATGGGGTTACTTCTTATACTTCATTTTTATACTTTTCTGCTGGATGGTTAAGACCAAGGTAAAGCAGGACCTATGCAACAAGAATTGTAGCTTTTCTACAACTCTTGTTGCATAGGTCCTGCTTTACCTTGGTCTTAACCATCCAGTAGAAAAGTATGATGTCGAAATATAAGAAATAAAGC
>NW_004524643.1:3010525-3024196 GCF_000260255.1 Octodon degus
AGCTTGTGATTGAGATTTTAATTTCCTCTATATCTCTTTGTCCCTGTTTCATGCAATCTATTTCTTTCCTGTATTGCTTATTCAAGGAATCCATCATTTTTCTAATCTCCTCTATTTTTTCATCAATATCTTCTTTAGAAGCAGTTACAAATTCTTTTAATGCAGTGTTTTTTCAGATCAGGTTTCCTCCCTATGTTTGTGTAGTTCATTCTTACTTCAGATGCTATGAGTTCAGAGAATTCTTTTTTTATTTGAGAAAGTATTTCCACTCTGAGTTCCTCTACAACTTTCTGCTGTTGCTTATTTACTATCGACACTATTAATTCATACATTTGAGCTGAGCTAGTAGAAAAGAATTCCTCTCTGAGTTCCTCTATGACTTTCTGCTGTTGCTTATTTAAAATCAACACTATCAACTCATACATTTGAGCTGAGCTAGTGTCCTCTGCACTTGTTCTGGGTGGGCATTGGGTTCCCTCCATATGTTTCTGCTTTTGATTCTTTACTGCAGATGTTATTAATTCAGGGATTTATTTTTTCATTTCCAATCTGAGTTCCTCTATACCTTTCTGCAACTGTTTCTTTATTTCAGAAGCCGTTGATTCATTGATTTCAGCTGTGTGATTCCAAATTTGTTCTGTGTTAGTGTCCTCTGCACTTGTTATGGGTGGCCTTGGGGTCTGAGATGGCATTTTGCTCCTTCTTGTTGTCATTTTGTGTAGCACTGTCTTCTACAGTCATTTTGTGTAGCACTATCTTTGTAGGTATAGATCTACAAAGTTTGGATTTATCCAGCTGTGCCTGGCTTGGGTCTGGCTGCTGTGCTCAGTTCCTTCCTGTTGCTGCCCTTGGGGGTGAACCTGTTGTGCACCTCTGGCAAGATGTTCTGCTCCTGGACTAGCTGGGTGGTTCTGTCCCCTACACTCTCCGCAGTGATTGCGGCTGAAGGGTTTCAACCCAGGCCTGTATGCCAGGACTGAGCTGAGTCTGGAGGGGACAAGGTGGAGTAGGGGTAGAAGCAGATCTCCTACACATTCACTAGGCCTGGACTAGGACTGGACCTGGGGGTTCCCAGAACGTTACAGAAATTCCTACTCTGAAAAAAAAATTAAAATTAAAATTAAAAAAATGGGGGGGGGGCCCTGGGAGATGGCTCAGTGGAATAAGCGCTTCCCTGGCAAGAGCAAGGGCCTGAGTTCAATCCCTGGTTCTGCAAAAAAAAAAAAAAAAGAAATTCCTACTCTGTGGGCGGGCTGTGGGGGAGGGGGGTACTGCGGAGTAATGGGGAGTGTTCCAAGAGTGTGAAAGAGGGTGTCACCCACGCTGCGCCTGGGCTGGGACCAGTAGGTCCCGCTGGTGCATGGTAGATTTAAGCTCTCCCACACACTCACCGGACCTCGGCTAGGACTGGGTCTGGGGGTTCCTGGAACGTGGCAGAAATTCCTACTCGGCAGGTGGGGTGGGGGAGGTGCTGCAGAGTGGTGGGGGGGTGTCCCAAGGGGGTGGAAGAGGGTTTCACCCACGCTGCACCTTGGCTGGGACCAGTAGGTCCCGCTGGCGCAGGGTAGCCGGAAGCTCTCCCACACACTCACTGGGCCTGGGATAGGACTGGGTCTGGGGGTTCTTGAATAGACATTTCTTCAATACAATATAGAAATGACCAAAAAGCACATGCAAGGATGTTCAATGTCACTAATCAACAATGAAATGCAAATTAAAACCATAGCAAGATACCACCTCAAGTGCATTAGGTCTTCTAGTTTATAAAGCAAGAAAAATAACAGTAATTAGTAAGGATATGGCGAAATTGAAACCCTTGTATAATTTTGGTAGAAATATTAAGAGGCACAGCCACAACAGAAAATAATATGGAGAATTAAAATCAGAACTGAGCATACTTCCAATTACTGAAAGCAGCATCTCAAAAAGACACCTACACACCCTTGTTCACCGCAGCATTATTTATAATAGCCAACATATAGCTAACCTAAATGTCCATCAGGGGAAGAATAATAAAGTGTGGTATATACATATAATGGAAAATGATTCACCCTTTAAAGGAAAGAAATAGTATCATTTAGAGAAGAATTGATGGAACTGGAGGTTCCGGAGGAGGGGTACTAGGAATTGAACTCAGGACCTCACACTTGCCAGGCAAGCACTGTGTCCTAACCTATATCCCCAGTCCCAGAAGGCCATTTTGATAAATGAAAATGACCAGGCACAAAAAGAGAAATACTGAACAATTAAATAAGAGTCAAAATTTTAGAAAGAATAGTGGCTGTCCAGGACTAGGGGAGGGTATTTAACTATAATGCCTCAATTTTTTAAGATAAAAGAGATCTAGAGATCTACATGACAATATATATAATTAACAGTACTGTGACATAGTTAAACCTCCAAAATTTTGCAATTGGAGAACAACTATGAACATCTCTAACTATGTAAAGTATTAGGACTTGTGTAGGAATAAGAAGGCAATAATTAAAGCAGCTTGAGAACAAAAACAGATCAAACAGCCAACACATACTCACTGGAAAGCAGAATGGTCAATCTGAAAACAGCAGGTGAAACTAGAACAAAATTTCTATAGCCAAGACTAAAACTGATGGAGCCCTGAAAACCTCTATGTAACCAAGAGGGTACCATGAATCTTTTAAAAAGTAGATTTTTTTTCTTAATAGCCAGGCATGGTATATGTGGAAGGCTGGGACATGAGAGTTACAGTATTAAGCCAAACCTGGCAACTTAGGAACTTAAAAGGAACCTGCCTCAAAATTAAAGATAAAAAGGAGGTAAGAGCCACAGGGCATGTAGCTTAGTGCAAAAGCCCTGTGTTCAATTGCCAGTAAAACACACACACACACACACACACACACACACACACATATTATAGTAAAATATGCATATTCATATTTATATCAGTACAATTCATGATAGCTAAATTTTGGAAGTTGCCTTGGAGCTACACAGGATAAATTAAGCTCCACTTCCACAGGACAACCAACAAAAATCTTTTTTCCTCCCTCATCCTCCATGCCTCTCCTAACTCCTTCACTTTTCTCTTTTTTAACTCTAAATATTTCAATTTGTGCCAAGGGTGCTACTAGATATTTTTTAAAAGAACCATGGATTTGGCCAGGTATGGAGAGGGAGAATGAAAAGTCTATTTCAAATTAAACAAGTCTTTTTTGTGATTACTTCTTAAAATGGAGATAGAGATGTAATGTGATTTTCTGATTTTCCAGAAAACCTCCTGTTGTTATTCAGAAGGAATAACAAAAACAAACACAAACTATTTTTTCCAAAATTAAGCTTAGCAAAGAGCTCACAGACTACACAACAAAAATGCATTTTAAAATTGAACATAATGGAGAATGAGATATGCCATTAAAAATAATGAATTGCAGTAGTTACACAATTTTTTTTTTTTTCCCTGAACCAGGGATTGAACTCAGGCCACTGAGCTTGCCAGGCAAGTGCTTATTCTACTGAGTTATCTCCCCAGACCGTTACACAAATTTATTCACTATAAATTCATAATTCACTGATGTGCTACACAATCTTTAAAGATTAAATAACAACAGTAAAATAAAATACAAAAAAGAATAGAAAGTGAATTTTTTATTATAATTTTTTATTTGTATTTTAGGGAAGGGTCTACAGGGTGTTCAGGGTCTCACTACTAGATCGGACTTATACTGACCCACCTGTTTACAGCCTCCCAAGAGCTAGGATTACAGGCACATTCCACCATGCCGTCTCAGGGGCAGGGCTAACATGGCAGGTCCTGGGATGGAACCCCCCACCCCTGCTTGCAGGTGCTTTAATCCGCTGAGCTATTTGGCTGGCCCATAAAATTAAATTTAAATTCTAATCTAATACTTTTACAAACCTTCATTAAGCAAAGAAAGAAAGGTTGGCAGTGGTTGAATGCTGTGAAATCTGTAGGCTATGTATCAAAATCTAACAAAGTCTTATCAGGCTTGTCCTCCAAATATCCACTGAATGTGCAAACCTCCCTCATCCTCCATAATCAATTTAATATATAGTTTAAATTCTCATCATCACCTGGACAAGAGCAGCAGCTTCTCATCTCTGCATCCAGTATACCACTCTAAGTCATACTCAAGTTTCTGGCAGTATGGAAATAAGTTCTGCAAAATCAAAGTTCATCACACTAACTCCCTGAATCAAAAATCACTGATTTTCTAAATGGCTACATGATTTTTAAAAAGTCCAGGCCTGGCCAGATAGCTCAGCAGATTAAGCGCGTGCTTAGGCAGATGCAAGGGTTGGAGGTTCGATTCCCCAGGCTGCAGTGCCAGCCCTGCACCCCTAGGACACACTGAGATGATGACTGAGACTGGGCATGGTGGCTCACACCTGTAATGCCAGCACTTAGGAGGCTGAAAACAGGAGAATCACAAGTCCGATCTACAAAGTGAGACCCTGTACACCCTGTATACCTTGCCCTAAATTCATTAAAAAAAAGTCCAAAGTTATTATTCAGCAACTTTTCCTCACTCATAGTTACATGGATTGTACCCTCTAATCTGCAATAATTTGAAAAAATACAAAATACATAAAGCAATGGTTTCAGATACCAGACACAGTAGGTTGAGGAAACTAGGTCTTGACAAAAAGGAAACAAATGAGCTGAGCCCAACAATAACCCCAGCTCACTCCTTGGGGAGAGATTCAGTTGAACTCCAAAGTTCAACTCTTCAGAAGGAAGAATCAACAGTTCAAGGAAGAAAAGTCCAAATGAAGTTCAGCAGTCTGAGCTGAAGTGAATGAGTGAGGAGTTCAGGAAATCCAGGAAGTTAGAGGTCATGGAACAGAGTACCAAGCAGAATAGAAAGTAACAAGGAGAAAGAAGTGCACAGGGGTGCAAATGATCTCCCCAACTCTTCAACTGAGTACTGTGCCTAAGTGTAAGATAATCACCTGAAATTAAAGAATGAACTACATAGAAAGAACAGAAAAGAGCTCATACAGAGAAACAGACTGTGTTTATAATATATTAATATACATGTAACAGAAGTTCTTGAGGGGTAGACTATTTGAATAATTAATGAAATTATTAATAATTATTAAAAATTAAATAATATCTGAAAATTTTGATTTTTAAAACTTAATGAAAACTAAGAAACATCAAGTTGCTTAGATATAAAGAAAAACATTTTTAAGACAATTGAAAAAAGATACATTATGTACACAGGAATAAAGATAATAATGACAACAGACTTCTCTTTATAGGCACTATTACCACTCTTATTCAGCATTAGCAAGTAGGCAAGTAAAAGAAATAAAAAAGGATGAGTAGAGAAAAAGAAAAAGTCAAATTATCGTAACTTTCAGATGGCATAATTCTCTACACAGAAGACTACTAAAATTAGACAAAAAATTGCATAGATATAAAAATATTTTTTAAAATAAAATTGCAATGACAATAAAATTGCAGTGAGGGGTCCAGAAAGATAGCTCAGCACATTAAAGCACCTGCTTAGGCAAGCTTAGGCAAGTGCAGAGACCAGGGTTCGATCCTGGCACCACATGCTGTGCCAGCCCCACCCCCAGGACAGGCTGAGCCAGCCAGAGGCCTGGCATAGTGGCACACGTCTGTAATCCCAGAGCTGGGGAGGCTGAAAGCAGGAGGATCATCATGAGTCTGAGCTGCATAGTGAGACCCTGCAACAACCAAATACATTAAAAAAATATAATAACAAAATAAAATTAAATTGATAAAAATTGCACCAAAGACTCCTAATAACCAAATTCAGCAATCTTGTAGGATATAAAATCAACACACAGAAAGTTTTCATGTATAATAATAATGAACTGAGAAAAAGATTAGAAAAAAAAGTACCAGTCACAGCACCAAGAAAAATTAAATATTTAGGAATTAACTTAAGGGGCCAGAAAGATAGCTAGTAGAATAAGCACTTGCCTGGCAAGCACAAGGGCCTGGGTTCAATTCCCAGTTCAGAAAAAAAACAAAAAAAAACAAACAAAAAAAAACACCCTAAGGAATTAACTTAAACAAGTAAGTGAAAGACCTCTACAATTAAAATTACAGTTTTCAGAAAGAGGACATTAGAAAATGGAAAGATATCCCGTTCCAAGATGGCCATGCTGTACTACCAAAACTGGTATACAGATTTAATGTAATCACAATCCATATACCAATAGAATTCTTCATGGAACTGGCAAAAACAATCCTAAAATCCATACGAAATCAGAAAAGATTTGGAATAACAAAAACAAACTTGGGTAACATGCAAAACAACAGACATCACAATTCCAGATGTGAAGTTATACAGCAAAGCAATAGTGCCAAATAAAAATAATGGCACAGGCACAAAAACAGACATGTGGATCAACGGAACAGAAAAAAGGATTCAGAAATAATCCCAAATACATTCAACTATCTGATCTTTTTTTTTTTTTTTTTTTGGTGGTACCAGGAATTGAACTCAGGACCTTGTGCTTGCCAGGCAAGCACTTTTTCCACTGAACTATCTCCTCGGCCTACTATTTGATCTTTAACAAGAAGGCCAAAAATATACACTGGAGCAGCACAAATGGTGCTGGGAAAACTGATTATTCACACATGGAAGACTAAATTTAAACCTATATATCTCACCATGTTCAAAAATAAAATGAATCAAAGACCTAATACTAAAGCAGAAACAATCTGCTAAAAGATAAAATAGATAAAATTTTTCAAGTCACAGGTATAAGCAAGGATTTTCTGAACAGAACTCCCATAGCACCAAGAATCTAAAAATGGGATTATATAAAATTTAAGTTTCTGCACAGCAAAGGAAACAACCAACAGAGTAAAGAGACAACCTATAGAATGGAGAAAAAGTTTATCAGATATTCCTCAGATAGAGGATTAATATTTATAATATATAAAGAACTCAGAAAAATTAGACCCTCCAAAGCAAAAGACACAATTAAAAAATGGGCAACTGAAATGGGCAGTTCTCAGAAGTACAAATAATGTACAACATCATCAGCCATTAGAGAAATTAAAATAACACTGAGATTTCACCTTACTCCAGATAGAACGGCTATCATCAAGAAATCAGATAACAAATACTGTCAAGGCTAGAAAGGAGAAGGAAACTTTCTACATTATTGTTAGGAAAATAAACTAGTACAATCATTATGGAAATTCCTCAAAAATCTAAAACTAAAATTTATTATTCCCTCTCTAGGTATCTTCCTGAAAGAGTTAAAGACAACATATGTGCATATCCATGTTCATTAATAGCATAATACATAAAAGCTAAATCTTGGAAATAGCATACATGTCCATAAACAGATGATTAGATAAAGAAAATGTGATATTTATACACAAGAGTACTGCTCTGCCATAAAGAAGAATTAAAACTTTGAGTCATTTGTAAGAACATGGAAGCACTTTAAGTCATAAGACTACATGAAATAAATCAGACACACTAGTTTAAATCTTGCACGGTTTTTAATATAGGAGAAATCAAAAATATAAATAAAGAGCAAAATAAAAGGTAGATAGTAGTAAGTGGGGAAATAGATCTTTCTCAAATGAGGAGATCAAGAGATAGAAGTAAAGGGAAAGGAGGAGAGGGAATGGGGATGAAAAAAGAATTAATATGTGCTATTATACATACACCAACTCCCCATAATGAATGTAATCATTATGCACTGCAAACATGTACTAACAAAAATTTTAAAAAGTTAAAGTTCTATTTATAATATAAGGCAAGCCCCAACCATGGACAAGGGGATATATGGATAACATAGACAGGAAATACACAGCTTTAGCCCTGGTACTGCAACTTCCTTTCCCTCAGAGAAGTATTAGTTTGATCAGGAATCATCAAGAAGTGAGACACTGTCATAGTAATACCTTCCCTTGAAAAGCCTTTTTTTTTTTAATTTTAGGGAAGGGTCTACAAGGTGTACAGGGTCTCACTACATAGATTGGATTAATAGTGATCCACCTGTTTGCAGCCTCCCAAGAGCTGGGATTACAGGTATGTGCTACCATGCCCAGTCTCAATTGCTAGCTCAATGTCCCCCAGGGGCGGGGCCAGCATGGTAGGCCTGGGGACCAACCCCAGGCCTGCTGAGCTATTTGGCCGGCTGAAAAGCCTTTATCTCACAGATCAAAGCTCTTCTTTCTATCCAATCAAAGAACAACAACATTAAAAAAAAGATTCCCACTATATCAAGTGACCCAATTGCTACACATCACACTTTGTTCCCATGGGTGTAACAAATCCCCCACCACCAACTCAGTGACACTGGAAAGCTAGGGAGAAACCAGAAAGAGAGACTGCACTACAGCAAGCAGGTCAGGGAGCCCCTGTGTCTCTATGGGTCAGAATCGTCCATGTACTTCTAATAGACATCAGGAGAGTGGGATAGCACCAGAAATTTGGGACTAACCTACAAAAAGCAGCCTGGTTCAGGGAACCCTCTTGGTCCCTATGATCCTGAGATTCTTATCACCCTCAAACCAAAAAGCCTGGGTCAACTCAGCCAGGATAATATCTTCTGCCACCTTGGGCAGCATCAGTTAAATCAGGAAGTTATCAAAATAACACTGCAAAGGCTCTGAAATTAAACTGCTACTGGAACAAGACCACACAAAATTCAACCACAGTCTATATGCTCAATCTAAACATAATGACAGGGGCTGGAGAGATGGCTCAGTGGTCTAAAGCACCTACTTGAAACAAGCTTGGCAAAGCACAGGGACCACGGTTCGATCGCCCAGCACCACATGCCAGCCAGCCCCACCCCCTGGTGGGCTGAGCTGGCCACACACACACACACAATAAATAAATGTAATAAATAAAAATAAATAAATAATTTAAAAAAAAATAAAAAATAAACATAATGACAATCATAATAGCTAAAATATCTAGGGCACTCATCAACTAAGAATCAGAAAAACCAAAGCTTCAATGAGAAAAAATAATCAACTGATGCCAATACAGACATAAATCAGATGTTGGAATTATCTGACAAAGACTTTACACAGCTGTTAAAAATACATCAATATGAGAAAACAGAAGTTATAAACCACTGTTTATAGCGAAAATTTTAAAATTAAATAATCAAAATTTTAAATCGCACTGGATAGTTTCAATAGCAAAGATGACATAGAATACAATTAGTGAACATATAAAGTGATCAAGAGAATTTACCTCCCAAAAGAGACAGAATTTACCCAATCTGAATATTAGAGATAAAATAAAACACAAAGAACAGAACCTGAGACAAACTTATGACTATAACAAAAAATACTATATTTATATCACTCAAGCCCCAGAAAAAGATGAAAAAGTGCATAAGATTAAAAAATATTCAAGAAATAATGGCTGAAACATCCTCACATATGTCAAAGAACAAAAAAGTAAATATCAAAAATATTAGAAAAATATCATATTCCCATAGAAATCTATTGGAAGATATATCATCACTAAACATCTGAAAACCAGAGGAAAACATCTTGTGAGAAGCCAGAGATAAACAGCTTTTACCTAAACAATTAATTCCAATTCAAATGATAGCAAATTAGAAACCAGACAGGCCAGAAATTGTACATTTTTTAAGTGCTATAAGAAACAAAACAAAACAACAACAAAACAAAAAAAAAAAAGTCCTTCAGGAATGAAGAGGACACACCTAGACAAAAACAAAAACAACCTCAAAGAATCCATCACTAACAAACCTACTCTTACAGACTGGCTGAAGGAAACTGAACAGAAAGGAACTTACAAAAGAAGCAATACTGAAGCATCAGGAATTAAGAACAAAAATATGAAAGCATAAACCTGAATCGCTGTCCTTGTGAATTTTAGAAATCATACCTTACAAAACAAAATTGTAACAATTTACTGTCTGAATAATTCTGTTATTTGAATACCACCTACAAACAGTGGTTCACATACCGTTTTAATACCTACCCCCAGTAAAAATGAAACCACTATTTCCCTATTTATTGGAAAGTTCTTTCATATGCTGAAGTATCTTCAGAATGCAAGATTCCCCAGTACTATACTTTTCTGTTGGCCCAAGATAGACTCTCAGATCCAGATATAACCAATATTGTGATTACTATGTATAATGTATTGAATGTCAACAACCTATTACATAAAAAATTCATCTCCATTTTGCACATAAAGAAATAAATTCAGCTGGGCCAGGTGGCTCAAGTCTCTAATCCCATAACTCTGGGTGGTTAAGACAGGAGATCATAAAATAGAATCTGGTCTGGGCAACGTGGTGAGACCTTGTTTCAAAATGAAAATTGAGTTGTGGATATAAGTCAGTGCAAAATCTCTGGATTCAGTCAGAAGGAAAAGGAGGGGAAGGGAAGGGGAAGGAGTGGAGGGGAAAAAGAAGAAAGCAAAAATGAGAGAAAGAGAGACACCGAGGATATGGGTATCAGGCACAAGGCACTGGCTTCAATCCCTGGCAGAAGAGGACGAGGAGGAGGGGGAG
The DNA here is from genome assembly GCF_000260255.1 of Octodon degus. NCBI lineage: Eukaryota > Metazoa > Chordata > Mammalia > Rodentia > Octodontidae > Octodon > Octodon degus. The sequence goes on from NW_004524643.1 coordinate 3,021,035, forward strand.
GGGGAGGAGGAGGAAGAGGGAGAAATGAGGGAGAAGGAGGAGGGGGTAGGAGGGGAATAGAAGAAGGGAAAAGGAAAGGGGAAAGGAAAGAGGGGAGGGAGAGGTAGAGAGGGAAGGGAGAAGGGGAGATGAAGGAAGAAAGGGAGAGGAGAAGGGAATGGAAATGGGAAAAATGGGAGGGGCAGGAAGTGGGTGGGGCAATGTAGAAAGTGAAGAGAAGGAGGAAGAGGTAGGGAAAAAGGGAAGAGAAGAGGGAGCAAAGGGGGAGGAGAAAGAAGGGAAGAAGAAAGGGTAGAGGGGGAAAGCTGGAGAGAAAGGGGAGAAGAAAAAGGTGGGAGAGAAGGAGTTTAAGTATGAAATAATCTTCCTACAGTATCATAGTATAAATAAGTAGCCCACAAGTGCAAATCTAAGTCATCCTAAATCTTGTACTGAAATGCTTCTCTAATTCAATGGCTGGTGTCTTGAAGTGACTTTAAAAATCCTACTAGGGCAGTATCTTTTATCATCATCCTTATACATGAACAATCTTTGGAACTGCTTAAAACTTACTATGCTCTTAAAATGTACCATTTGTTACATTTGTAATCATAGTCGCTGTACTGTAGTGAAGGGTTCGATGAGGACTGCCAGAACCACTTCTTGATTCTGTAATTTGAATAAGAACATAATCTGAGTATAATTCTAACAGCTAAATCTAGATCTAGGACCTAGACTCTTTCATATTCTTCCCATTCTATTGAAAGAAACTAGACTATGCCAAGGCCAATCTAGAGATGCAATAATTAATATTTTCTGTTGATTATTAAAAGATGAAAACTAACTCAATCTTTTCCTCTAAGCACTTGTTTAACTGCGTAAACACAATTACTGTGTTTTTTCAAAGGTCAATATGACTTCTACTTCCCTTCCTAGGTTGATTATCCTTCCAAGGGAAGGAAGGGTCTTTCTAATTTTCAAAACACCACTACATTAAAGGTATCAACAGTAACTGTAAATGAATAAAAATAACAAGTATAAATACTTTCCCATCTTGATATTAATCTAAGATAGTTGTCAAGGTTATACAACAAATTACTATAGTCTGAAAGTGTCATCCATAATTCATATGTTAGAAACTTGGGTCCCAATACAGCAGTGCTGAAAAGGACCTTTGGAAATGGCTGGGCCAGAGGTTTCACAAATGGATTAATCCATGACTGGATTACTGGGTTGCAATGGAGTAGCACTGGTAGCAAAGCAACCTCTTTCTGGTTCATGTAGTCAGCCTCATCATGGGATGCTCTCGACCATATTATAATGCAATGAGAAAATTCTCACCGTGTCAGAACCATGATCTTAAATTTCTTAAGATTCCAAAACAGTGAACTAAATAAACCTGTATTCTCTAATCAATCTGTAATGCTCAATTACAATGAGAGAAAACAAACTAAAACACATATTTAGTGGGGTTTTTGTTTTTGTTTTTGTTGTTGCTGTTTGCAGCACTAGAGACTGAATCCAGGCCTTTGACTGAGCTAAACCTCCAGCCCTTTTCTAATTTTTAATTTTGAAATAGGGTCTCTCTATGGTACTAAACTGCATGGGCTGAGTTCAAACCAGCAAATCCTCATGCCTCACCCTCCCAGAGTATTGGGATTACAAGTATATGCCACCATACCTGCTATGCATATATACTATTGTATCATGTTTTGAAAAGAATATTATTTGATAAGAAAATCTGAAGTTTTTCTTAGCTCTATCTTGAACAAATGTATCGCTTCTCAGCCTTTTGGCTAAGATTAAGTGTATCTTGAACTAATGTGACCTTAAACACATCCTCTAACTTCCTGAGCCCAGCTTTCCTACATGGAATATGATTTTAGTTCCTTTGGGTTTTAAAGTTCTGATAAACCACAAGGAAATGTGAAATTTACACACCCACCACAAGGGGGCATAAAACTATGTTTGCTGACTCCAGCAAATTAAACTTTCCTTTAGACAAGAGTACCTTCAAAGGAAAACTATATCAATTAAAACTACTCATTTAAATTAAGTCTCAATGACTTGCCTTTTGGAAAAAGCATCAGGCTACTGCCTAAAGGTTTCCTTTGCATCATATAGAACAGACATCTTTTTGGACGCATTAACTTCATCTTAAACCAGATTGAGGGCAGAGGATGTGACTCTGGAAGAGCATATGATTATTGAGCACAGGTACTAGTACATGCACAACCCAAAACAAAGTGACTATCTCAAAGTCATGTCTGTTACACAATACTGAAAAATGAGTAAATAAAGAAAGGAGAAAAGAAACCCGGCAGAAATGCATAAGCAAAAGAACAGGAGAAAGAAAGCAGCACCTGTTTTATGAGAATTTCTGTAGTATGTTACTATATCTGTGCCTATCGAAGTGTTTAGAAATATATTATTATATCATAAAAGTTATTCCTTACTGACAATTCACAGAAAAAACATTAAAATTTCACAAAAATTTCTTAGCATCTTTAATATACATATATTTATAGTATCTATAAAACATAGATCCTTTATAAATGACTGAAAATGTGAAGAAATTTTCTGTGACTTGCTATATACCACTTTCACTATGTTACTTAAGTTACCCTCCAACTGAAGACAAGATTATATGGTAGATGCTTAATTATAGCATAGGAATTTTAAAATAATCCCAGTACTTGGGAGGCTGAGGCAGAAGGATCAGTGCAAGTTCAAGGCCAACTAAGCTAGTGTGTTTAAGACCAGCCTGAATTATACAGTGAGAGCCAGTCTCTAAAAAAAATAAAATAGAACATTGTTAAGCCAAGGGGAAAGTTATTGACTGAATAAGAGCAAAATGCATCATGTTTATCTTCCCTAAACAAAAGACTGTTACTGTTTCTCAGTGCAACTGGGCGCAATACACACACATTTTACCTTAAAACTCATTTAATGTGTCCCTATAGAAGGTTCCCCTACTCAACAAAAAAGAGGAAAGAATAACTTCTAAATGTTAAACAATCTTCAGAAACCTTGGGAATTTATTATGCCTTTCCTTTATATAAGTAAACACAACAAATTTCTTCTTCTCAGGTAGTGTGATATAAACTTGTCCTCTGTCTACAATACTCTCCCTCCCACAAATCTGTTTTCTCCCATTTCTAACTCCTTACATCCAACTTGGAA
>NW_004524643.1:3024316-3035844 GCF_000260255.1 Octodon degus
GCAGGAGAAGGAGGAGAAGGAGGAGAAGGAGGAGGAGAAGGAGAAGGAGGAGAAGGAGAAGGAGAAGAAGAGGAAGAGAAAGAGGAAGAGGAGGAAGAAGAAGAGGAAGAAGAAGAGGAGGAAGAAGAGGAAGAAGAAGAAAAGGAAGAAGAGGAGGAAGAGGAAGAGGAAGAAGAGGAGGAAGAGGAGGAGAAGAGGAAGAGGAAGAAGAGGAGGAGGAGGAGAAGAGGAAGAGGAAGAAGAAGAAGAGGAGGGAGAGGGAGGAAGGGGAGGGGGAGAGGAGGGAAGGAGGAGGAGGAGGAGGAAGAAGAAGAAGAAGAAGAAGAACAACAACAACAACAACAACAACAACAACACAAATTTAGGGGCTGGCCACATAGCTCAGTGGATGAAAGCACCTGGTTAGGCAGATGCAGGGGTCAGGGATTTGATCCCCAGCTCTGGTCCTGGCCCTGCCTCCAGGGTGCACTGAGACAGTGATTGACTCTGGGCGTGGTGGCACATGACTGTAATCCCAGCACTTGGGAGGCTGAAAACAGGAGAATCACTGCAAATCCAACCTGTGTAGTGAAACCCTTTAAGACCCTGTACTAAATACATTAAAAAAAAAAAAAAAAAAAAGTAACTTGGAGCAGAACAGCATGGACAGTCCAAGCCTTATGATTTTTGCTCTATCCTCCAAAAAAACCAAACATTCTATACTTTACAATGAATTATAGCTTGAGTAACTAAAGAAAGATATAAAGCTGGTTAGAGTTTACTATAGGTTTTTTTTTCCTTAAAGTTTCACTCTAAAATTAAGCATTGCCTTTCCTAACAAAGACTATTTCTCAAGCTCCCAATATCATCTACACAGCTATTTCTACAAATAGAAAATTAAGCCAACATTTTGGCTTAATTTGAGAACTTGTACTGTAACATCATGTAACTCGGTAGTGTCCCAAATTTTCTGATCAAGGAGATTACGGGGCCAAAGAGGAAAGTGATCGATGATGTAGAATGTGCCTAAGGAGAGTCACATGGAGAGAAAACATTCTCTCAGGCTTTCACAGAGAGCACATTGGCCAAGCAATGGCCGTGACTCATCCACATGGCTGACACTGACAAAGGTTCTACAATCTGAGGTACAGGATCTCAGGATAAATCCTGAGGGGATTTCACTGACCTTCTCAGACCCAAAAGCTACAACTCTTGTTGCATACATCCTACTTTACCTTGGTCTTAACCATCCAGCAGAAAAGTATAAAAACAAAATATAAGAAGTAAAGCCATGCTGTTATGTTGAGCTGTAGGGGACTCAGGTCAACAATTTCTGACATTGCCAGTCAAGCAGAAGACCCAATACTATTATGGATTACGGGACTCTTTTAGAATATTCTGCTGAGTTTACACACCTATAATATTCAAATAATGGAACTTAACAAAAAAAAAAAAGGGATACAGATGAATGTCCACTTTGTGTCTGTGTATTCAAAGTGGTTAGGATAGATATATAGTTGCATTCTCTTAATGAATAGAGGGATTTGTTCTAATGGTGTTTGTAAATAGGATATCATGTCCGCATCTTGTACAGCAATTAACCACTAGTAAGAATGTATGTAAGTTGTTAATTATTGAAACTGTCCTACCTATATGATTTGAAACTGTCTCATTGCTATTTGTTTCTCAATAAAATTATGGAAAAAAACCCAGCAAATTAATCATGACCAAATTGGATTTTTCTTTCTTTTTTTTTTCTTTTCAAAGTTTTATTGATAAACATATAGCAATGAGACAGTTTCAAATCAAATCGAAAGTACAGTTTCAACAAATAATACACTGCATATATTCTTCTTAGTGGTTAATTGCTGTACAAGATGGATTTTTCATTATTGCTACAAAACCTGTATCGTCTCTCTACTCCATTCCCTATCTCAAAGATTGGCACCTTTTCATCTAGGAATTCAATGTGTCACTAAGATTATGTTCAATAGCATATGCAGAAAACCTAAAATATCAGTGATTTAAACAAAATAGTTTCACTTAGGACTAATAGTAAATTTATAATCTTGTGGAATCCAGTTTATTCAGGTTTATCACCCCATTACTTATAAAGTTTGGTTTTCAATTCTCACTGTTTACTATGTCTGCCAGAGCTCAAAAAAAATAATAATAATCACAAGTATATTTCAAATAGAAATTGGGAAGCAAATATTTCACATAAATTCCTGGAAGAACAATTTTGTATATACATCACTGATCAAAACCTAGACACATGACCATACTCAGTTGCAAAGGAGGCTCTTAGTTAAGTGACAATTGTGTTGCTGCTTTTTAAGAAAAAGTTGTTTGAAACAATGAGAAAAGAATAAATACTAGAAGGCTACTGCCAGTTTCTACCAGAGTCTACCCATAGTCTAAGAAGTATCAATGCATTGTTCAGAACCATCTGTTGATCAGGGATATTTAGAACTCCCCAAGAATGAAGCTAGGGATGTGAGACTATGATAAGGATAATAGTAAAGAAAGACTATTTTTGTTTAACATACATTTGCTTCCAGTATTTGCATTTTGCCCAATCCTATGTATTCCACACTTCTATTTGATGACAGAATGCTACTAAGCCTGCCCTGCATAGACAGTGGTATCTAGTATTTGGGCATTTGTTCTCTATCAAATTTAACACCAAACTAATAGCCTTTTTGAAAGACTATATAGCTAGCTCCAAAAAGGAGAGAGTTACTGTGATTCTCATGTCAGAGCCTGCTACAAGTTACATATAGCAACATAAGCACAACTTTCTGGATTACTCATAGACAGATTGGGGAAACCACTTAAATGTACTGCTATACACTAACTTGAAACCCACAGAAATCCATGAGTTTTTACAGTCTTTTGGGTATCAGGGAATATACAACGTTGAGGCTTATTGTTTACTTCAGTAAGGATATGCCAACATATCCTAAAATACTATGACCTCGAAAACTTAACTAAAGTGTCACATTCTTCCATTTTTTTTTAATGAGTTTCAAGCTCTACCGTTACCTGTGTTTTTACAAATGATCTAGGTCATTACTACCTTTCTATCACAAAGTTCTGTCAATTACCATGATGCCATTACTATACAAGAGGACCAGGATGATGCACTATAGGATAATGAGACAGAAAAATTCCCTATAAGTAAATCATGGCAAAGAACTAAAAAGCTGATCTAGTCATGGAGCCAATACAATGGCAATTTACTTTGCTGCTAGTTATTTCTCATGTCCCAAATAAATCAGATGCTTGAGGCATTTCATGGATCAGTATCCAGTCACCAGTACCAGGTCTCTTTCTAGCAAGAAGACCACATATGGAACAGTAAATATGACAGGAGTAGGGGGGAAAGCTTATGATAACCATTTTATAAAATCTCTATTTTTAAAAATTAATTAAATGGATTGGTACATTTAGATATATACACAATGATCACATTCATTACAGAGAATTTACACCTGAACACAATACATCATGATTCTTTTTTCCCATTCCCCCTCCCCGCTCCCTTCAACCACTCTTTCCCTTCTTATATACAAAAGCTTTGGTTCCATTTTATTCTTTTTTTAATTTTTCCTTCCTTTTGTTCCTCTTCCATCTTTCCGGGATCAAATGGAACCTCCGGTCCCAGTTTTCAGAGAATCTCCACACTCATTTCCAGAGTGGTTATACTGTTATACAATGCCATCAGCACTGAAGGATTCCTTTCCCCCACAGCACTGCCAGTATTTTTATTGGTTGGGTTCTTGATAATGGGCATTCTTTCTGGGGTGAGAAGGCATCTCAGCATTGTTTTATTTTGCATCTCCTGAATGAGCAGTGATACAGAACATTTTCTCATATGCTTATTCACTGTTTGTACTTCCTCATCTAAGAAGTGTTTATGTATCACAGATGCCTATTTTTGGGTTGAGTCTAAATTGGGGGAGGCCTGATTGTTTTCAGTTTATATTCTATAGATAGGGTCCTTGGTCTAAGGAGCAGCTGGCAAATTATTTTTCCCACTACATCAGTTGTTTCTTCACTCTAATGGTGGTTTCTCTTACTACAGAAAATATTTTTAATAAGATGTGATCACAGTTGTTGGTTGTTTGTAATATTTCCCATTTCATTATTTTATTCACAAAGTCTTCGCCTATATCTGTTTTCAAGAGGTCTACCTATTCTCTTTTCCAGCCAATTTGGTGCTTCTGTTTTAATATTTAGATCTCTGATCCATTTTAATATTAGCTTAGTGGATGGTGAGACATACCATTAGTCTTAGTCTTTGGAATATGAAAACCCAACTTTTCCAACACCATTTTCTGAAGAGGGTATCTTTCTTATAGTGAAGGTGTTTGATCCCTTTGTAAAAGATAAGGTGGCTGAGTGTGTTTACAGTTGTTTCTGCATCTTCTAATCTGTTGCTCTGATCCTCAGGTCTGTTTTTATTTGCCACTACTATGCTGTTTTTATCACACTAGTTCAGTAGTATATAACTTCAAGTCAGGGATTTTGATGCACCCTGCCTTGACTTTGCTGCCCAGAACTGTATTTGCTATTCCAGGTCTCTTCTGGTTTCAAATGAATTTCAGGAATATTTTCTCTAGTTCTGCAAAGTATACTAAAGATATTTTGATTGGGATTTACAAGGCTGATGGACAAAGGAGGATTAATCTTTGAGAAACTGGAGAAGAGGACAGGAGAGAAAGAATGAGGGCGAAAGCAGAAGAACAGTGCAACAAAGCAAACTGGAAAGACTAGAGACAATGTTCACTCACATGAAAATATCAAAATATCAAGACAGGCAGTAGGAGAAAGAGGGGAAAAAAAGAACAAAACAAAAAAATGAAACCCTTAACAACCAAAAAAAAGGAAAATAAAACAAAAAAGCAAACACCACCTCCACAATTAAATTTCTCTGGTGCATTTAATATTGTGGTAGTGTGAAAATCAGAGCCCAAATCTGTGCTGGGTAGTCCCACCAAGTTACCAATAGGATTAGTGCTAGATGTGGAGCTGATCTTAGCCTCCAGATTTTGAGGTTGGGGCTAGGAACTTCAGGTATTTTTCTTGGCAACCCATCCACCCACGTTACTGTACCCTGCTTGTCTTTGTGTTGCTCTCCCAGTTGCTGTGGGGCCCTCAGACAGAGACAGTCAGAAGCTGCTTCCAGCCCATGTATAGTCAGCCATCCCAGCCTTTGCACAGCCTCCTCAGCTCTACTCCCCACTGGTGCATCTCTCTCCTCTTGTGGCTGGGAGCAGGGTGGGGTCACTGCTGTGGGCTGACTCATTGCCCTGTGCAGCTTAAGGCTGCATAAGTCCCACATCCCTCTCTCACACCACGGGAAAGCAGGATAAAAGGAGTGGGTGCTATTCTACTCACTACCTTTGCTGCTTCTGCTATAGTCCCTAATTTTGTCACTAAAGATTCCAGTTAGCCACTGTGGCACTCAACAACAACAAAAAGTAAAGAAAACAAAATTAGCAACCCATCAGGGAGGGAACAATGTCCTGGTCACTCATCCCTGTGTGTACCGATGAAATCTGCTACTAGGCTGTAACATCTTCTGTTCTGAGAAAGGCAAAAAAGATGAGGGCTTTAAACCCCAAATTTATCCTGTGGGGCTTGGGTTTGCCACACTATTGCAATCCTTCGGGGTTTTTTGTGAGCCTCCCAGAACAGTGGTTCCTGCTTCCCATGCAGACAGAGTCCACGCAGATAGCCATGTAGGCTACTTCGTCATTCTATAAAGTCCCTGTGTTTTGTTTGATCTACAAGTTCCTTATTTCAGATTGATTCCAGGATATATGTTCCTCTCTTTCTTTCAATTACCTTTTACTTTTAGATGATTTTTCTCTGAGTAACTCTCACGTGGCTCCTCATCTATTCAGCCGTGTTGAATCCCCCACCCCACCAAAAAAAAAAAAAAAAAAAAAAAAAAAAAAAAAATCCATTTTCTAAACAGGAAAACAAATTGGAGAATTCTCCCAACTGTTGAACACATTAATTCCAAAGATGCCCTAAGAAACAAGAAACCACCACAGGATGGATTCATGGATCCATTAAGCCACTGTGAAGTAACTTTATGTCAGTCCTTCAGTCGACACCTGATTCTCACAAGTTCCCAACCTGCCTGGTAAAACACAATGGTATCTTAAATCAGAAGGAGTTATCATTACTTCAGGTTCCAATCATCGCTGGAAGGTTCGATACTTTCCCTTCATTGATTCCCAGTTATGCTTAAAAATAATGAAAAAGTTCATTTTTTATAGAAAACTATGAAGAAAATTATTGTACCTACTTACATTACTACCAGTCTCCTCAGAGTTCTACATCTCTGAAATGAGAGCACTTTTACTTTTTTGGGGGGCAGGGAGGGGGGTGGCACTGGGGATCAAACTCAGTACCTTGCACTTGCCAGGCAGGTGCTTATGCCACTGAGAACGTCACCAGACCTCTGAAATGATAAAGTTATAGAGACTGGGCAATTCTATTATGGTGACCTAAAATTCTATGATCATCAAAACTTTGCTTTTGCTTAATTTTTAGAGTCTCTTAATCAAGTCCGTTACATAAAATCTTGAAAAGGTGCTCTTCCATGTCAGTTACAGGAATCTTTCAATCAATTTGTATAATATGTGAACTATGCCCACCTTGCCTCTGATGGTTATATTCTGTTACTTGTCTCTCCTATTCCAAGATTCCACGGAATGTAGACCCAGTTCATTGTAGCACCTTTCATATTCATACCAAGGCCAGAGAAGACTTTTTAAGGATTCCAGCAAAACTGTATTTTGTTAAAGGTAGTATAGAACATTTGTCTTGAAGACATAATTAAAGAATAATGAAACCAGCTGCATATAAATCTGCCCCAGCTCCCAAATCTAGCATCTCAATTTTATTCACTGTAATTCAGTACAAAATTTATGATCCTGACAACCAAACAGCTGTTTCCACTCTGAAATCGCCTATAGATGAAGCCACCTTAATTCAGCCCAAAATAAATGATTCCTCTTTGCCTGGTCTACCACTATCAGCAGCCAATTTCATATGCATTTTCTTGGGTTCTGCTAATGTAAGTTGGTAAAATTCATTACAATTCTTTTAATGAATAAAACTTGTCCTTTACCAAATAAAGTTGGCCAATTGGGCTTATAGGTTAGGAATAGTGAGAATCATTCAAATATTCCTAAATCTCATTCCAATTCTCTGAACCTTATTCTTTCCCAGTTGATGACCTACGATCTAAGATATCTGATGAAACTCTGAGTTAAAACTACACAGTAGTTGAACAACTTGTTGGATCAGAGTCTATATCTGATTTGGGCTATCACAGCCCTGCACTTATAAGACATAAAAGATTCTTTAAAGTCAATTACAAAATTTGGCTTTGTATTTTGTTTTTGGTGGTACTGGGGGATCAAACTCTGGGCACTCTTAACTCTTTAACACTGAACTACATCTGCAACCCTTTTCATCTTTTGAGATGGAATCTCATTAAGTTGCCCAGGTGTGATCCTCCCGCCTCAGCCTCTCAAACAGCTAGGATAACAAGAGTGTGTCACTGCACCAACCCCCCTTAGTTCATTAACCATAACTTCAGGCAACATTTAAAAACTCTGACATTGTCACTTCCTTTAAAACCCATTTCTCAAACTTGGCACTATCAATAGCTTGAGCTACAAAACTCTGTTTGGAGTAAGGGAACAGTCCTATGCAGAAGCTTCCTTGGTCTGGGGCCACTAGATCCAGCTGCAATCTTTTCACCCAGGCATTATAAACAAAAATATCAACAAACATTCCTAAATATGCCCTACAGAGTATAAAATTCACCCAAGATTAAGAATCACTTTTTTAAACTCTGCTGTGGAATTAAACACTATAATCCTTCTATAATCTTTACAATCCTGTATCTCCTTAAATGTATCACCATTCATTCCACCAGAGCTCTGCCTTTAACTAATACTTCATTTCAGGTGACCACAGGTGAAAAGACACTTTTACTACTGTGTGTCATAAACCAAATACCAGCGACCCTTCTACATCCCTTAAGGATCTGCAGTCTGTCAGTTTTTATTATGATTAATTACTATACTGATCCAGGACTGGAATATACTCCAAATAATTTAAGGAAAAAGAGACTTAACATAAGAATCAGATGTTCACAATAATAATTGGAAAACATGAAGAGGCAGGCACTGAGTAACTAAGTTCCCAGAAACAAACGCTAACCCACTGAACTACTCCACTTCAGCCATAATCACAAAAACTGCTACCTTCATTGCAGGAATTTGGTAAGCAAGAAAGGTGCTAAAAAAAACCCTGCTGGATTTGAATATTACCACTAAATTAAGAAGCAGCCATACAAAATGCTAGCTCAGGGGCTGGTGAGATGGCTCAGTGGTCTAAAGCACCTACTTAGAACAAGCTTAACAAAACACAAGGACCATGGTTCAATCCCCCAGCACCACATGCCAGCCAGCCCCACCCCCTGGTGGGCTGAGCTGGCTACACACACACACACAACACACACACACAAATAAATAAATTTTTAAAAAAATGCTAGCTCACAGCCATTGCATCTCTCACAATCACATACCTGCAAAATCAAGCCCATACCCTTTACATTTCTCCCCAGCTACCTCAGTTGCAAATCAAAGTGCATCTTAAGGGTAGTGCCTAAATCATGTCCAAAACAAAAGTAACCAATGGGGAAAGAATATACTGGTCAGGAAGACTATTAAATATTCTCATCCTGAAAGTTAGTATTTCTCAATGTCATTTTAAAAACTGATACTCTCCCAGTCCTAGCTCAGGTCCAGTGAGTGTGTGGGAGAGCTTCCTGCTACCCTGCACCAGCGGGACATACTACTGGTCCCAGCCGAGGCGCAGCGTAGGTGAGACCCTCTTCCACCCCCTAAGGACGCCCCCCACCACTCTGCAGCACCTCCCCCATCCCACCCACCTACTAGGAATTTCTGCCATGTTCCGGGAACCCCTAGACCCAGTCCTAGCCCAGGCCCAGTGAGTGTGTGGGAGAGCTTCTGGCTACCCTGCACCAGCGGGACCTATTACTCGTCCCAGCCCAGGCGCACCTTGGTTGAGACCCTCTTCCACTCCCTTGGGACAACCGCACCACTCCCCAGCACCTCTCCGACCCCACCCACCCAGTAGGAATTTCTGCCACGTTCCAGGAACCCCCAGACCCAGTCCTAGCCCAGGCCCAGTGAGTGTGTGGGAGAGCTGCCTCTCCCCACTACTGCACCTTGTCCCCTGAAGGCTCAGCTCAGGCCTGGCATACAGGCCTGGGGTGTAACCCTGCAGCTGCAATCCCTACAGAGAAGGTAGAGGATAGAACCACCCAGTTAGTCCAAGAGCAGAAAATCTTGCCAGAGGGGCACAACAGGTTCGCCCCCAAGGGCAGCAGCAAGAAGGAGCTGAGCACAGCAGCCAGACCCAAGCCAGGCACAGCTGGATAAATCCAAATTTTGTAGATCTGCACCTGAACTTCGCTATGTCCTAAGGTTATAACTACAACAAAGATCTACAACAAAGGTCAGAAGACAGTGCTACGCAAAATGATGAGAAGGAACAAAATGCAACCTCAGAACACAACCACACCCGTAACAAGTGCAGACGACACTAACACAGAACAAATTGGAAATCACACAGCTGAAAGCAACAAATCAATGGCTTCTGAAATAAAAAAAACAGCTGCAGAAAGGTATAGAGGAACTCAGATTGGAAATAAAAAAAGAAAACCCTGAATTAATAAATCTGCAGTAAAGAATCAAATGCAGAAACATATGGAGGAAACCCAGTGCCCACCCAGAAAAAGTGAGGAGGACACTAGCTCAGCTCAAATGCATGAATTAATAGCGTCGATAATAAATAAGCAACAGCAGAAAGATATAGAGGAACTCAGAGCACAATTCTTTTGTGAAATAAAAAAAGAATTCTCAGAACTCATGGCATCTGAAGAAGCAACTACAGAAACATAGGGAGGAAACACAATCTGAAAAAAACACTGCAGTAAAAGAATTTGTAACTAATTCTAAAGAAGACATTGATAAAAAAAAAAAAGAGGAGATTAGAAAAATGACGAATTCCTTGAATGAGCAATATAGGAAAGAAATAGATCGCATGAAGCAGAGTCAAAGAGATATAAAGGAAATTAAAATCTCAATCACAAGCTTGCAAAACCGTTTAAGTGAAAGTGAAGACGGAATTTCAGATCTTGAAGATGCTGGTGCAGCTAGTGAAAAGGTAAGAAAGAATCTCTTAAAAACAACGAGGATACAGGAAAGAATAATCCATCACATGCAAGATGATGCAACGATGAACAATATGAGACTAATAGGCATCAATGAGAAAGGAGTCAATACAAATGACATTAAAAAATATAGGCAGAAGTAATAGCAGAAAACTTCGCAAATATGAGGAAACAATCTGACATTCAGGTAACCGAAGCATACAGAACGCCAAGTGACCTCAATCCAATGAAAAACACACCAAGACATATAACAGTCAAGATCCCAGAAATTCAGCACAAGAATAATATACTGAAAGCCGCTAGAAAAAAGAAGCAGATCACATTCAAAGGAAAACCCATTAGAATTACGGCCAACTTCTCTTCACAGACCATGAAGGCAAGAACAGCATGGAGCAGAGTATTTCAAATCCTCTATGAAAACAAATTCCAGCCCAGACTACTATACCCTGCAAAATTCTCTTTCAAGTTGGATGGAGAAGTGAAATAATCTCATGACAAAGAACAGCTAAAGAATTTCATGATGACAAGGTCAACCCTACTCAGGCTACTGAAAGATGTTCCAGAGACGGACAAAAATGATTGGAACTCCACAAATGAGATCAGAAGCAACCAACTAAATAGGGCAAGCAATTAAACACAGGAGAAAAAATAGTAAACGACACAGGTAAATAACATGTCAACCGTAAGTCAATACATCTCAATTCTAACCATCAATGTAAATGGACTTAATTCCACCAATTAAGAGAAATAGACTGGCACAGTGGATTAGGAAACAAAATTCAACAATATGCTGTATACAAGAAACACATTTAACTCATAAGGATATTCATAGGCTGAAAGTCAAAGGATGGAACACAATACTACATGCCCCAGCAACTCAGAAAAAAGCAGGGGTAGCAATCCTATTCTCAGACAGTCTCAATGTCAAACCAACAATGATCAAGTGAAATAAAGAAGGCCACTATATACTGGTTAGGGGAAAAATTCAAGAGGAAAAGGCAACACTCATAAATATGTATGCACTAAACACGGGAGCACCCAACTATATAAAGCAAATCTTAATGGACTTGAAAAATCTAATATCCAATACCACAATTTTAACAAGAGACATTAACACCCCTTATCTCCAAAAGATAGGTCAACCAGTCAAAAACTTAGCAAAGAAATGACAGAACTGAACCAGAGCTTGAAACAAATGGACTTGGTGGACATATACAGAGTGTTCCACCCAAACACAGCTGAATACACATTTTTC